>NC_143065.1:7804924-8107954 GCF_052426305.1 Pelodiscus sinensis
CCTCGGCTGGCCCCGGAGCACGTCGCTTTCCTGCACCCTGCTCCCAGACGAGCCTCCAGGGTAGAACAGGGTGGAAATGCCCCAGCTGGACGTTTCTGGGAGCACACACGGACGGGGGGGGGGGGGGGGGAAGCCCTGGGATGGGTTCCCTAGGGAAGTAGTGGAGTCTCCATCCCTAGAGGTGTTTAAGTCTCAGCTTCACACAGCCCTGGCCGGGTTGATTTAGTTGGGATTGGTCCTGCCTAGAGCAGGGGGCTGGACTTGATCTTCTGAGGTCTCTTCCAGCTCTATGGTTCTATGATTCTATGTGTGGGGCTGGGGCTGGGCCGGGCCGGGCCGTGCGAGGAGTCCCGTGGCACAGACAGGTCTGGGGCGGGGGCGGGAGCTGGGCCGGGCCGGGCCGTGCGAGGAGTCCCGTGGCAGAGACAGGTCTGGGATGGGGGCTGGGCCAGGCCGTGTGAGGAGTCCCGTGGCACAGACGGGTCTGGGACGGGGGCTGGGCCAGGCCGTGCGAGGAGTCCAGTGGCACAGACGGGTCTGGGACGGGGGCTGGGCTGGGCTGTGCGAGGAGTCCAGTGGCACAGACGGGCCTGGGACGGGGGCTGGGCTGGGCTGTGCGAGGAGTCCAGTGGCACAGACAGGTCTGGGGCGGGGCTGGGCCGGGCCGGGCCATGCGAGGAGTCCCGTGGCACAGACAGGCCTGGGGCTGGGCCGGGCCGGGCCGTGCGAGGAGTCCCGTGGCACAGACAGGCCTGGGGCTGGGCCGGGCCGTGCGAGGAGTCCCGTGGCACAGACAGGTCTGGGGCGGGGCGGGGCTGGGCCAGGCCGTGCGAGGAGTCCCGTGGCACAGACAGGCCTGGGGCTGGGCCGGGCCGGGCCGTGCGAGGAGTCCCGTGGCACAGACAGGCCTGGGGCTGGGCCGGGCCGTGCGAGGAGTCCCGTGGCACAGACGGACCTGGGGCTGGGCTGGGCTAGGCTGAGCCAGGCCGTGCGAGGAGTCCCGTGGCACAGACGGGTCTGGGATGGGGGCTGGGCTGGGCCATGCGAGGAGTCCCGTGGGAGAGAGACGGAAAACGTTCCTGTCTCTTTTGGTTTGGTCTCCGAGTGCGTGGAAGGAGCCCGGAGCATTTCAAGGTGCCCTAGAGTCAGTGGCCGACCCTTGGGATTGCCACTGAGGGCCCATGGGATTGTGATGGCTGTGGGTGGGCGGGGGATGGGAAGCCCTCTCCCAGCTGGGTTCACGTTCCCAGAGTTCTCGCGCCCAATGTTCGTGTGTCCGTCCAGCGGGGGATGTGACCGGTGAGGTCTCAGACCACCCCCTGGGGGGATTCCCGGGTGCTGACAAGGCCTCCGTCACTCGCCTCCCTGCTCTCGGGTGCCTCTCGCCGCCCGGTCCTGCTGGGCCAGCTCCCTGGTCTCCCCCGCTGAGGCTCCGAGCTGAGATTCCCCCGAGGAGCAGCACGGACACTGACCCTCTTCAGGTCCAAGGAAAATGCAGCTTCAGGCCCAGCTTCCCGGGATACCGCTCCCCAGATGGGATCGCAGACCCCACAGAATTACTTGGGTTCGCCCTTCCCCCGGGGCTGCCCAGCCAGCCCAAGACAAACTCCTGCTTTCCTCTTGTTTAAAGATTCCCTTATTGCATGGAGTCACCTGGCCCGTCCCAGCGGGTGCTAAGCCTTACGGACAAAGGGCTATTTGCAGAGAGTAGCCCAGACGCGGAGGCCTCCCAGCAGCGGGACCGCCCTGGTCACACATTTGAAACCCAGGCTGGATTCCCGACTCCGTCGGCCTCGTGCTGCACGCCCGAGACCCGGCCCCGCGGATGGAGACGAAGGCTGACGGGCTACGTGACGTCAGTTATGTCCGTGAGCCCATTGCATGAAGCATGGGGGAGACCGTCACAGCAGACACCACGGCCCGGAGCCTGCCCTGGCCCGCACTGTCTCCGGCCTGCAGAGCGCTGCTCGGGCCACCCCGGGGCGCTGGGCCGCCCTCCCCCTCTCTCTGCTCTGGCTTTTGCTGCATGACCCCCTCAGCCTGACGCCCGGCACAAGGCGCTGCCCCTCCCTCCTTGCAGCCTGGGGCCTGGAGGCCCCTCATCCCGAGCCGCTGTCTGCAGAGCTGTCTGATCCCAGGGAGCCGAGCAGCCTCTAGCCCCGCCGCAGGTTAAGGGCGCTTCTCTGGCCTTTGCTCTCCCTGCTCCCGGCCTGCCTCATCCCGGGTGGGTCTCCCCGGTGGGACATGCCCAAGGGAGCAGGCCCAACGATCCGGAGCCCAGAGGGTGGCTGAGAACAGGGGACTCTCCGAGAGGCTGGGGCAGGGACTCATCCCTGCTTAGCCACGTCCGTCAGGCTGCGCCGGTGCCTGCCTGCATTCACCAGCCCCTCCCGGCCGGGAGCCAGGCCTAGGAGCCCGGAGAGGTCCTGCTGGGGTGGGGAAGCAGCGTCAGTCCTAGGAAGGAGGGCGCGTCATCCTCCCGCCGCCCCTCACACAGCCCCGGCACAGAGGGGACACGTGACCTGCCATGGCCAGGAGTCCAGCTCGGGTCTTCTCCGAACCCAGCCCAGGTCCGTAGACCCGGCACCCCCTGAAGTTGACGGGCCTCCTGGAGGTGCCATTGCTGCCTTGGTTCTGCTCCAGCGGGTGGGGAAATTCCGCCTTTGTAATTCTGAGCAGGTAAGGGGGGTGGGATTTCCCAGAGCATCTTCAGGAAAAGTTGACCTGTTTGGGGACCAACTTCTGCAGCTCCCGTGGGCTTGAGGAGAAGCCGGGAATATTCACCCACCTTCCCCTCCACCCATCCCAGCTCCAGCAGAGCGGCAACAGCCAGAGGGCTGCGAACGTGGGTGAAGCCCAGGAAGTCTGGCAATTTGCGCTGGAAAAGCAGCCAAGCCAGACGCTCTCCAGAAATCCGCCTGGAGGGGTGGGCACAGGCTCTGCCTGAGCCAGAATCCCACCGGAACCGTTCCTAGGGCGGGGGTAAAACCGCCAGCGCCGGGCGCGTCACGGCCGGCCCGGCGACAAGCTCCCGGCCCTGGAAAGCTGCGCGCGGCCGAGGGCTGCGGGGAGGAGACGCCGAGGGACTGACAGTGGCATTGGGCGGGGGAGTCACGTCAGCACGGCGGGTCTGTGCCTGGCCGGAGCAGGGTGGGGGAGGGAGCAGGGGCCGCAGGCAGCGTCAGGGCCAAGCCTAGAACAGGGGCTCTGTCTTGACTCATCGCCCGGGTGCTCGCCGGCTTTGCTCTCCCGGGGGCCGAGCTGCACCTGTGCCCAGCCCAGCGCCAGCTCTGGGCCGGAGCCGAACTCTTCCCTCCTGTGCAGGCTGGCTGCAGGCGGGGCTCCCCCGCAGCCGCTCCGCCCCGGGCCCCTTGCTGGGGGCACTCGGCAGCGGGCCTGTTGGCATCACTCCCCGTTTGCCCCCGGGCTGAGTGCTGGGGCCTGGATTCTGCAATCCCAGCCAGCGGTGGCTTGTACAAATCTATAGACGTGTCTCACGCCCCTCTTTGCACCAGCCGCCCGCGTGGCCCCTGCCGTGCCGTGGTGCTGGCGACTCCGCACGGACGGTGCCCCGTGCACAGAACACAAGTGCCCAAGGAATGCCGCGACGCTCTAGGGCATCAGCCCCCCCGCCGCGGCCTGGTGCTAGAGCGGGGGGCTGGCGCAGGGCGGGTCCCATCTCACACAGGGTCACGGTTTGGCTCTCAGTCCCCAAGCGGCTCCAGGCCCGTGCAGCCGGGGTTTGCAGAAGGGATCTGGCGAGGGCGCCGCCGGAGACGTCCCTCTCTCAGCGAAGGACTCGCCGGGGGATTATTGTGAGCTGGCAGGATGACCTACATGAGAGGAACCTGCCCGGCATACTCAACGACGCTGCGCTGCCTCGTTAGCACCCTCCTGGCAGCGCTGCCTCTCCCAGCTATCCGAGCGGGGCCGGCCGCAAGCCAATCGCGCTCCCTCCCTGTGTGGCAAACGGCCCCGTCGCTGCCGTAGGTCTGGGCCCCGCTCCGCCTCTTCCGCGCGGCCCCCTGCCCCCAGCAGCCTGGCCAGGCCCCGCCAGGCTCCAAGGACCCACAGGAGAGAGACAGTGCCCGGGTCAAAGGGTTGCAGGAGGGGCAGATCTTTCCAGACTAACCTTCGGCGTCACACCACCCTCCCACTGAGGCGCTTGCTTCAAAGATTTCCCGCCGGCTGCAGGCCGGCCCTGGGTCCTGCGCAGGCCTCGCAGTGGCTCAATCGGTCGCCAGGCCCGCGGCTCAGGACCAGGAAAACCTGGCCCCAAACGGGCCGGGGACTGAGGCTGAGTTCCCACCCCCTGTAGTCTCGCGACCAGCCTCCAGGCCAGGCCTTGCGGAGGAACCTGCCTGTCGAAGGCCGGCTTGGTAGCCAGGCATGCCGGAAAGCTGCTGTGCGGTGAGGGGCCTGAGCCAGGCAGCGGGAGCTTTGGGTCCAAGCCTGGCTCCTGCCCCAGAGTAGCCAGCTGAGGCTCCACGGGAAATGAGACCTGGGTGCCTCCGCGTCCTTGTTACGCGAGTGCCCCGCTCTGCTCCGGCGCTGGGACACCTGGTTCCGAGGAGCGATGCTCAGGAGTGGACACTGATACCCGGGAGAGCATTTCCAGGCCGGCTGCCCAAGTTTCACCCTCCCGCCCCCCATGCACAGGCTGTCTGAGTGGAGCGGGCCTGACCCGCCTCCTGGCTCCAGCTGTTCTGCACAAGCCTTCTCCTGGCCACCCTCTTCCGGCACCACTAATCCAGACGTGGCCAGGAAGCTGGGTTGATGGCCTCCTTATGGTGGGTCCTAACAGTTCCACCGGCCTCGGCTCGGCTGCCCGTCTTCCATGCTCCAGTCGACCGTTCCGCAGACGTGGCCTTTGGGGCGAGCTCACAGACCTTGAAGGTGACCAGAAATGTAGCACCAGAGACCAGGCACCCGGCACATTGACCAGGAGGGGCCTGGTTCTCCTGCCTGGGAGAGGGTCAGTCCGAGTCGGAAGTGACTGACCATGCACCGTGCCCAGCAAGGGATCAGCGCTCACCGCAGGACGTGTCGTCTAAGCCCCCCGCCCGCCCAGGACGTGGGCAAAGGCCCAGATGCGTTCCTGGGAAATCCGGTCTGTCTATAAAGGAGTCACCGTCTGCAAAGCAAAGGGGGGAGGCAGGGCCCCGCGTCCCGGCAGTGCTTTGAAAACGCCACATGAAACTCAGGCCAGGCTGCCCCGGCCCGGCTCACCAGCCTAGGCGCTTGCTGTGCAAATGGGGCAGTGGGCCTTCCTGCCCCTCCCCCAGGGCCACTGGGGCGTCACAGGCAGAGCTGAGCATACTAGAGCCCCCACGCACCTGCTAGCTCTCCCACACGCGCACACCCCCCCCCACGGCCCTGCAGCACTCCCATGGGGGGGAAGGGCAGCGGTCCCCTCGCACACTGACACGGCCCTGCAGCACGCCCACGGGGGGGGAAGGGCAGCGGTCCCCTCCCACACTGACACGGCCCTGCAGCACGCCCACGGGGGGGAAGGGCAGCGGTCCCCTCCCACACTGACACGGCCCTGCAGCACGCCCACGGGGGGGAAGGGCAGCGGTCCCCTCGCACACTGACACGGCCCTGCAGCACACCCACGGGGGGGAAGGGCAGCGGTCCCCTCACACACTGACACGGCCCTGCAGCACGCCCACGGGGGGGAAGGGCAGCGGTCCCCTCGCACACTGACACGGCCCTGCAGCACACCCACGGGGGGGGGAAGGGCAGCGGTCCCATCGCACACTGACACGGCCCTGCAGCACGCCCACGGGGGGGGGAAGGGCAGCGGTCCCCTCGCACACACTGACACGGCCCTGCAGCACACCCACGGGGGGGAAGGGCAGCGGTCCCATCGCACACTGACACGGCCCTGCAGCACGCCCACGGGGGGGGAAGGGCAGCGGTCCCCTCGCACACACTGACACGGCCCTGCAGCACACCCACGGGGGGGAAGGGCAGCGGTCCCCTCACACACTGACACGGCCCTGCAGCACGCCCACGGGGGGGAAGGGCAGCGGTCCCCTCGCACACTGACACAGCCCTGCAGCACACCCACGGGGGGGGAAGGGCAGCAGCCGTGCTGAACACCAGGCTGGTGGGATCTGCTCGGCACCAGGGCACCGTGGCGGGGGGTGAAGAAGCTAGAGAGAACCCCCCCCCCCCTCCGCCGAGGGTAGTGGTCCCCGGGGCACTGGCTGGGGTTGCTGGTCCGCACGTGTGGCTTGACAGGCCATGTCAAGGGGTTCAGCTGCCTCTGAAATCTGACCCATCCTGTGGGTCCTGAACCCAGCCCTGGCCGGGAGAACGGTGGGCGAGCGGAGCCGGGCCAGCCCCCTTCCCGCGTACCCCAGCACCACGCCAGGCTCCACCCGGGTAAGCTCCCTCATGTGCGCCCGCAGCAGAAACAAAACCCAGCTGGGGCGCTCTCCTAATCAGCTGGGCAGCATGTGCCGCCCTCCTGAGCAGCCAACCCGTGGCCCAGTGGCCTCAGCCACGAGGGGCCATGTGAACCCTCCGGGCCCCGGGCCCCCTCTGTGATGCAGCGCACGGGGGTAATGTGAGGGCGAGCTGCGCGAGGGCCTGGCCCTTCCCCAGCTCTGCCCCCCAGCACTGGGCATGCGGCGTTTGGCGGGGGAGCTAATGCAGCCTCGGCAGAGCCAGATGGCGATGGAAGGGACAGTGGCCAGTGCCCCCCCGCCCCGTTTCCCTTTGCTTTCCCCTGCCGAGACGCTGGAGGGAACGTCGCGTTCCTGCCGCTCCCACTTGGCTGCTGCTTTGCTGCGCCTGAGACCTGCCGGCAGCCTGCAGCTTCCTCCTCTGGCACGGAAGAGATGCTGCAAACTCCGCTCCCCACAGGCTGCCAGGAGCTTTGCATGAGGCCCTCGCGCCCAGTATCAGGCCGCCACAGCCGGCGCTCGAGCAGCTCAACCCCTCGTGGCATGTCGGGTCACTGGCTGCCCGCCTTCCTCGGGTGGCGACTCTTCTCCGATCCAGCAGTATGCACAGCACGTGCCCTTTGTGCCCCCACTGGAGTGTGTGTGTCGGGCCTTAGCACCACAGCCTGACTGCCAGCTCGCAGTGTGAGTGTGCGTGTACGTGCGTGTGTGTGTGCGTGTATGTCCACATGTGCATGTGCATGTGTTGGGCCCTGGCACCACAGCCTGACTGCCAGCTCGCAGTGTGAGTGTGCGTGTACGTCCGTGTGTGTGTGCGTGTATGTCCACGTGTGCATGTGCATGTGTTGGGCCTTGGCACCACAGCCTGACTGCCAGCTCGCAGTGTGAGTGTGCGTGTACGTGTGTGTGTGTGTGCGTGTATGTCCACGTGTGCATGTGCATGTGTTGGGCCCTGGCACCACAGCCTGACTGCCAGCTCGCAGTGTGAGTGTGCGTGTACGTGCGTGTGTGTGTGCGTGTATGTCCACATGTGCATGTGCATGTGTTGGGCCCTGGCACCACAGCCTGACTGCCAGCTCGCAGTGTGAGTGTG
Source organism: Pelodiscus sinensis (assembly GCF_052426305.1). Taxonomy (NCBI): domain Eukaryota; kingdom Metazoa; phylum Chordata; order Testudines; family Trionychidae; genus Pelodiscus; species Pelodiscus sinensis. The sequence goes on from NC_143065.1 coordinate 7,812,431, forward strand.
CGTGTACGTACATCTGCGTGTGCGTGTGTGTGCATCCGCGTGTTCATGTGCGTGTGTTGGGCCTTGGCACCACAGCCTGACTGCCAGCTCACAGAGTGTGTGTGCATGTATGTGCGTGTGTACGTGCGTGTGCGTGTGTGTGTGTGTGTTGGGCCTTGACACCACAGCCTGACTGCCAGCTCGCAGAGTGTGTGTGTGCGTGTACGTCCGCGTGTGCATGTGCGTGTGTGCGCCTGCGTACCTAGCGACTGCTCTCGACACCCGAACTCGGGCATGGGGGCTGTGCGGCCGGTGTCCCCAGCTACCGGGGGGTCCGGAGCCCGAGGGCTGGGCTGGCGAGAGCCCTGCGGTGCAGCTGGGGGCGGGAGGGAGCGGCTGCCAGGGTGTCGCATCGCCTGCTCCAAGGACTGGGCGTGGAGGGTGATGTCGGGCCCTGGCCACTGTTCTCTCTGGGCTTGGGAGGCTTGAACGTCAGTGGCCGAGGGGGTCCCCGGGGCTGTTTCACTGGCACCGGGGGGCTGGTGTCGGGGAGGCAGAGAGGCCCCAACCTGGCAGACTCAGATCCCTTTTTCTGACACTGCTATCACCTCGGAACACGGCTCCCGAGAGGGGAGCCAGGCCGGGCCCTCGCCGGTTGGGCGCCCCGGCAGGCGCTCCTCACGCAGCAGGCAGCGCCGCCTGGGGCTGGTGCCCCAGCTTTGCCCGGGCCCGACGGGCGACCTCAGCCAAACCCCCTCCCAGGACAGAACATGGGGCTAATCTCCATGGGACGAGGCTAATCTCCATGGGATCGTTACTATTGATCGTGCATGTTGTGGTGGCACTTGTGCAAGCCACACACCTGCCGGGGTGCTGTCCTGCCCCCACCGCCATCTGCCAGCCAGCGGCTCCTCGCCCTGCGCCGGGCCAGCGACCAGCCGAGGAGACAGCCCCTGTGCTGGGCTCCGCAGGAGGCCCCCCAGGAGATGACACCCTAAGGGGCCCGGCCCAGAGGAGGGGCTATCCCGCTCCGTCTCCGCTGGTGTGGAAACGCAGGGCCTGCGGGGGCTGGTGTTGTTGGTTGCAACACCCCAAAGGGAACCGGGTTTCTCTGGCTTCGGGCCTGGTTCCCTGAGCGCCCAGAGCACTTCGCAGGAAGCCAGCGGCTGCTCCTCCAGGTGGAAATCCAGGGGCCTTCTCGTGCGAGCGCACGGCGCTGGGGGTGGGGGCTTTGCAGGCTGGAAAGGTCACGAGGGGAGCTGGGCACGAGGACGAGAGAAAGACGCAGGTTTCAAATGCAGCTTTAAGCAGAGAGAGCTGAAGGGAAAACACGCTCTTCCTGTTTCTTAATGTATTCTCTGCAGGTTTCCTCCTGGCTCCCGGGTTACAAGCCTACCGCCGCTATTTCTGTAGTCTCCCTTCGTGCACAGATAAGCTTTGGGGAAAGGGAAATTGACAAACAGGGAAAAGCTGACTGGCGTCATCGCAACACAAAATGCAGGACACCCCAGAAATCAATGGCTCCTTCCTTTGAAATTCCGCCAGGGCCAAGGAAACGCAGCCCGAGAGCAGCACCGAGCGCAGGGGGTCTGCCACGCTGGGGAGCGCGGATGCCAGAGCCTCGCAGTGTGGCAGATGCCGCTCTCCACCTGGCAGTGCCCTCTGCCAATGGACGCGCAGCCGCTCCGCTCCCCGGCCCACTAGTGACTGGTGCCCAAGAAGAGGGGGAACCCAGAGGGTGCACTGGGGTGCTTTTGCTACCACTGCCGTCTAGGCAGGTGCAGCAGGGACTGAACCAGGAGCCTCTAGAGCTAAGTGAAAGCACCAGCTCTGAGACGTGAGGGCGTGTTCCTGGCCTGCCGGCTTGATGCTGAATAACTATGCAGGACACAACTCCTGAGCCAGCACCATGCTGCCCAGGGCCAGGCTCTCACCGCGACCCGACGCACGTTTCACGGCCTTGCTCTCACTGGAGATCAAAGCCACTGACGGGATCTTCTGCTGGGCTCCCTGGGGCTATGCCTACACTGGTGGCTTCTTGCACAAGAACACGTCCACACTGCCCTGTGCGCGCTGTGCTTTTGTGCCACAGCGCCCATGGCAGTGTGGATGCTCTCGCGGAAGAAAGCTCCGACGGCCATTTTAGCCATAGGGCTCTCGTGAGCAAGAAACCCCTGCCCAGCGTCCACACCACCCTCCTGCGCAAGAGGGCCTACGCCTGTTAGAAAAGAGCGTAGCTCTCGCGCAAGACGCCGCGCTGAACCCTTCTTGCGCCAGCGCGGGCGCTTTCCAGAAGAACCGCTGCTCTTGCGCAGTAACCCGCCAGTGCAGATGCAGCCCAGCTGCGGGGCTGGCCCAGCAATGAGACCTGCAGGGCAGGAGAGCGGCAGCTTAAGAACTGGTCCCACTGATGCGGATTCCCAAGCCAGAGGCAGATGGGACAACCTGGTACCTCCAAACCAGGGGCAACCAAAGCCTGCTGCTCAGTGAGCAAGGGCTGCGACCAATGGCCTTGGAGTATGCAAATGAGCCCACTCAACTTGCATGCCAATTGGCTGAGTCGCCTCTGAGGTCACCCTCTTCCCACCTCCCAACACATGGAATGGGAGGGTGAGGCCAGGTGCTGAGGTCTCGGCCCCGGGGAAGGAGAAGCTCCCGTAGATCGGAGCCAGGGGAAATCAGGAAACGCTGTGGCATGGAAAGAGCCTTCTCCAGGGCAGGGATGTAGCCAAAGGCACCGCGGGCCCGGCCTGCAGCAGGGCTCTGGGCCCAGCCCCTCGGGCACAGAGGAGCAGCTTGGGCTCCCGGTACCATGTTGCTCTGTGGGGCACCAGCGGGCTGCACACGTGGCCCTGGCGCTCCAGCTTTGGGAGCCTGAGTCTGGCCCAGGCTGCAAGAGGCTGCAGGGGAGGGAGGAGCAGCCAGGGAACCAGGGAGGAAGTAGGGCTTGGCGGTGGCATTTGCAGGAGGGATGCAGGCTGCATGGGGGTGGGGCCAGGGATTAGCCCTCAGCTACCACTGCTCAGAGGCACTGTGACCTCAGGAGAGGTCAGGGACAGGCCAGGCTCCCCCCTCCCCCGCCTCTTCCAGGACTAGTCCATTAGCCTGTCTGGCCCCTACTTACGGGGCACCCCGGCGGAGGCTGGGGGCTCAGAGCCTGGCAGAGAGGGCCCTTGGCGGGTCTGGACACAGCACTGAGACAGGGCTCCCAGCTCCAGCAGACAGACACTCGCTCTGGCACCGTCCGGGGCTCGGGCTGGGTACCAGCCTCCAACGAGCCGGGCAGAGTGCTCAGGTGACTAGCTCAGGTTTCACCCTCGTGCAGCTAGTGCAGGATGGGCAGGTGGCTGCCAGCCCGAGCCGGGGCGCACACCCCACCGCCGTGGCAGTTCTGAAGCGCCCGCCTTGTGCCGAAACCCGCCCCCCCGGCAGCTCCGGAGCGCCCGCCTTGTGCCGAAACCCGCCCCCCCGGCAGCTCTGGAGCGCCCACCTTGTGCCGAAACCCGCCCCCCCGGCAGCTCCGGAGCGCCCACCTTGTGCCGAAACCCGCCCCCCCGGCAGCTCCGGTGCGCCCGCCTTGTGCCGAATCCTGCCCACCCCGGCGGCTCCAGAGCGCCCGCCTTGTGCCGAATCCCGCCCTCCCCGGTGGCCCCGGAGCGCCCGCTTTGTGCCGAAACCCGCCCTCCCTGGCGGCTCCGGTGCACCCGCCTTGTGCCGAAACCCGCCCTCCCTGGCGGCTCCGGTGCACCCGCCTTGTGCCGAAACCCGCCCTCCCTGGCGGCTCCGGTGCACCCGCCTTGTGCCGAATCCCGCCCTCCCCATCAGCTCCGGTGCACCCGTCTTGTGCTGAATCCCGCCCTCCCCATCAGCTCCGGTGCACCCGTCTTGTGCTGAATCCCGCCCTCCCCATCAGCTCCGGTGCACCCGTCTTGTGCCGAATCCCGCCCTCCCCATCAGCTCCGGTGCACCCGTCTTGTGCCGAATCCCGCCCTCCCCATCAGCTCCGGTGCACCCGCCTTGTGCCGAATCCCGCCCTCCCCATCAGCTCCGGTGCACCCGTCTTGTGCCGAATCCCGCCCTCCCCATCAGCTCCGGTGCACCCGTCTTGTGCCAAAACCCGCCCTCCCCAGCAGCTCCGGTGCACCCGCCTTGTGCCGAATCCCGCCCTCCCCATCAGCTCCGGTGCACCCGCCTTGTGCTGAATCCCGCCCTCCCCAGCAGCTCCAGAGCGCCCGCCTTGTGCCGAATCCCGCCCCCCTGGGAACGGGGGGGTGCCCTGCTCCGGGTGGCGGGGTGGCTGGTGCTGGGCGTTTGCACAGCGACGGGCAGGGAAGGAGAGGCTGCCCCAGCCGCTCTGAGGTTCTGCCTCGTCTTTGTGCAGTGCCCGTGGCCTGCGGCTCCTTTGGCTCCCAGCAGCGCAAACCAGGCCAGCCTAGGACTCCTGCGCATGGGGCTGGGACCATCCCTGCAGGAAGATCCCTGGGCCCCTGTGCAGCAGGCAGGGAGCTGCCTTACCAAGCCCACCATGCTCCTGCCGGGCCTAGTGACAACCCCTCTCTGGATTCCCTGCCCCCGCACTTGGGGGTGATCCTGGCTGCTGGGCCCACAAGACCCCTCCCAAGAGGACCAGGGCTCTCCAGCTGGCTTGGAGCCCCCTGGGGCAGAGGCTGTGCGGGAAGCCCGAGGGCCCACGCAGGGGAAGAGCGAGGCCTAGGGTGGCCACCGGGGGGTGCCCCGGGAAGGTTTGCAGCAGAGGCGGAATGGGATTCCTGGCCAGGCCTCGCCCGCCTGTGACCGAGCAGACCGACCCGGGAAGCGCAGCCCAGGGCTCTAGCCCCCGCTCCCCCACTGGCCGCGGGAGGAGGGCGCACGGCTCTGCCTCGCGTTGTGCCTCAGTTTCCCTCCCTGCCAAATACTGCAGGGCTCCAGCCGGAGCGAGGGTCTCGCCTGGCGGCTCCTCCGCCGCAGGGACCCGGCGCGCTCTGCCCCTTTAAGCGCCGGCTGCGTTGCCTGGCTCTGCCCCTCGCTGCCAGGCGCACGCTTGTGCGCAGAGCCCCGACCCGGCTCGGCTCCAGGCAGGGCGCGCGTTCACTGCGGCTCCCTCCGTGGCCGCTCGGGGCGGGCTCTGAGCCGCGGGACCTCACCATGTGGGCAGCTCCGGCGCCCAGCCCGGGGCCGAGCCCAGCGCGCAAGGAGCGGCCGCTGCAGCCCTGCCCAGCCAGGCACTAGCTCCGGCGCGGCGCGGCCAGCGGCGAGACCCCGGGCTGCGGGGCCTCGGCCCCGGGGGCGGCTCTCGGGCTGGGGCGCACGATGGGCCGCCGGGGCGCAGGCGGGCGAGTGGCGCTGCAGAGCGGCGCTGGCGAGGCGGGGAACCCGGCCGCCTCCCCCGCACGCGGCGCGGCCGCCCCCCGCCCCCTGTGAGCGGCTCCGCTCCGCCGCCGCCAGAGCCGCACCGGGGCGCGCCCAGGGGCCGGGCACGGCGCAGGATGGCTTCTCCCGGGAGCAGCCGCCAGGCAGAGGCGCGGCGCGGGCCTTGGTGACGGGCGCGGAGCCGGCCCGGTCCCCGCGGCTGGGCGAGTAAGTGGCGCCTGGCTGGGCTCGCGGCGCGGGGGGGCCGGGCCGTAAACTTCGCGGCGGGGGCGGTTCCGTTTGCTGCCGGCTCCAACTCGGGGGGGTCCCGGCTCGGGCGGGGCCTGCTGGGGCCCGGCCGGCTCGCCCCGTAACGCGCTGCTCTCTCCGCAGGAGGCCGGCGGACCCCGGACGCGCCCCGCCGAGGAAGCCGCCGTGGATCTAGCGAGGCGTTTCCCGAGCTCGCCCCGCTGCCCCTGCGCCCCGAAGCTCGCCGGGACAGGTGGCCGCGGGCCCGGAGCGGCGTAGCGGAGCAGCCGGGGCCATGCCCGAGCCGGCGAGCCGGCCAGCCCCTCGCAGCCGTGCGCTGCCCGCCCTCCCTCGCTAGCCGGCCGGGCCGGGCCGGGATCTGCGTGCGCCCGGCAGCGCTCCAGCCCCATGGGCGTGCGGCGGGCTGGCTCCGAGCCGCTGCCGTGAGCTGCTGGGGCAGGCGCGGGGGCGCTAAGATGGTGAGCTCTCCCCGGCCGGGAGGGGCTCCGCGGACGCCAGGCCGGGCTGGGGCAGAGCCGCCGGAGAAGGATGAGCGCCGGGGGCTCGGCGGACTCGCAGCCCCGTGAGGAGCCCGCCGGCGGCAGCGAGCGGGAGCGGATCCGGTGCCGCATGAAGATGGTGATCGGGCAGCTGGAGGGGATCCTGCGGGAGCTCAAGCAGGTGGCCAAGGAGCTGCGGGAGGTGAGCGCGCTGCGGGGGCAAAGGGCCCGGAGACCCCCCATTGGAGCAGGGCCGGACTGTGCCCCGACCCGGCCTGGGGGGTCCCTCTGGCGCGGGCACAGTGTGTGAGAGGAGGGGGGTTGGTCTCCCTATGGCCCTGCCCCGTGCGCCCCACTGCTGCCTGCTGTGCAGCCCGGCGCTTCCTGTGCCTCCCTCTAGCTGCAGGTGCAGGAGCCTTTGGCTGGAGACGTGCCAAGGCTGGATCCCAGCAGGGCCTCAGCCTGCTCCCTGGGCTGGAGAACGTAGGAGAAGGGCTCCCAGTTGCCCTCCAGGCGTCTGACTTAAGTGGCCAACCCCAGGCAGGATCAGGCCCCGTGCAGAGCTACCGGTGCCTGCCCCTGTGGATCAGGCCCCATGCACCGAGCGGGGAACCCCAGGCGTGAGCTAGACGTGTGCAGTGCCGGTGCTAGGCTGGTTGGTTCCCCAGGGGCTGGTGGGACTTGTGTGCTGCAGGCAGGCTGGGTCTGGGCAGGTCATGGCCTTGCTCTGTTCCCCTCCAAGGAAAGGGGAGAGGAGGCAGCCTGTGCTCACAGGGTCCCAGCACGGTGCTGCCGGCTGCAAGGTTAGTTCCAGTTCACGGCATGTTGCCCTGGGGGAGGGGAGCAGCCTGCGGGGGGCGGGGGGGGGGAGGGCGGGTCTGGGAGTTGGAATAAAACTGTCAAATGCAGCAAATCTCCCAGTACCCTGGGATCCCAGGGCCAGGAGCCCCCCACATCGGGCCGCCAGCTCCTCGCCTGGCCCATGCAAGCAAACTTTGCCCTGACCATGAGCTCTCCAGGTCCCTTGGTGGCTGGGGCGGGCGGCCTCTGTCGGGCCAGGCACGGCGCAAGGGCTGTGACGGGACAAACCGGGCAGCCCTCCAGCAGGGCCTGCCCAGAGCTCAGGGCGCCTTGGCAGCCGGTGGAAAGCCGTGTGGCTTCCTCTCCCGCCTTACCCCAGCAGCAGGCCCCGGGTCTGGCGCAGCTTTCCCAAGGGGCAAGGGGAGCCCGGGGGTCAGAAATCGGGAGCTTTCAGCAGCCTCAGAGGGAAGCGCCCGGAGGCTGGCTTGGGCCGGGCTGGTTTCTGCGCTAGCGTGTGTGCAAGGCAACACCGGGCTCCCAGGGTCAGCGGGTTGGCTCAGTGGCCTGACTTGGCTCGTGCTGCTGCTCAGGCTGTCTTGTGCCTGAGCCTGCCTGGTGGACAGCGTCCCATGCAGCCCCGTGCCCCTGAGCTGGGGAGATGCCTGGCACCACTGGAGGGAGAGCTGCTCGGGGACCTGCCTAAACCCCGTCCTGAGTCCGCTGGGGGCCAGGCCCGTGGCGCTGAGGCAGCAAAGACTGGGCCGTGGATGCGGGGGGCCAGGCCCGTGGCGCTGAGGCAGCAAAGACTGGGCCGTGGATGCGGGGGGCCAGGCCCGTGGCGCTGAGGCAGCAAAGACTGGGCCGTGGATGCGGGGGGCCAGGCCCGTGGCGCTGAGGCAGCAAAGACTGGGCCGTGGATGCGGGGGGCCAGGCCCGTGGCGCTGAGGCAGCAAAGACTGGGCCGTGGATGCGGGGGGCCAGGCCCGTGGCGCTGAGGCAGCAAAGACTGGGCCGTGGATGCGGGGGGCCAGGCCCGTGGCGCTGAGGCAGCAAAGACTGGGCCGTGGATGCGGGGGGCCAGGCCCGTGGCGCTGAGGCAGCAAAGACTGGGCCGTGGATGCGGGGGGCCAGGCCCGTGGCGCTGAGGCAGCAAAGACTGGGCCGTGGATGCGGGGGGCCAGGCCCGTGGCGCTGAGGCAGCAAAGACTGGGCCGTGGATGCGGGGGGCCAGGCCCGTGGCACCCGTCCCAATGGGGAGGAGCTGGCTGAGCCAGTCCCTGGTGGCCTAGGAAGGCCTCGTCTTCTCCGTGCCACCTCTTGGCCACAGCTCACAGCCTCTGGGGCTTGGCCCAGATAATCCTTCTTGGCAAACCCTAGTGCAGCGCCGCGAGAAGCCAGCCGGGGGGGGGGGGGGGGGTGCAAGCCTCAGTCGCATACGGGGCCGTGTGCCTTGCTGGCCGGGTTGGTGGCCACGCAGGCTGCAGAGGGGCAGGTGCCTGTCGTGGCGCGTTGCACCTCGCCGAGCTCAGCCCGCCAGCGCTGGGGGAGTCTCTGCCAGTCTGAGCGAAGATCAGGCCCTGGAATTGGCGCGCTCGGCGCAGAGAGCCAGGAACGCGCCCGCTCCCCTCGCGCTCTAGGGCTGCTCGGCCTCTGGCCTCGCGTGTGGCGCACTGGGGGGCTTTCAGCATGGGCAGAAAAGCCCACTGGCTTGTGCTTGTGACCACTCCAGCCCTTCTCCTGCAGGGGGGAGAGGAGGCCCCGGCGGGGCAGAGCCGGGCTGGGAGGGGGGCGCGAGGGCAGGCGGGCTGATGGCTGCGGGCCGAACGCCTGTCCCATGACTGGGATCGCGGCGGTCGCTGCAGAAGAGCCGCGTCTGGGCAGATTGGAGCAGGGGCTGGGCAGGGGGCTCTCGTCACTCCCCTCCCCTGTACGACGGGGAACGATTCTTGTCTGCCCTGCCGGGGAGGGGCCCTTGGAGAGGAAGGCCAAGCCTTGTTCTCGTGACAGCCCGAGAACCAGCCTGGCAGAACCCCCGGTGTCGCAGGCTGATTTGGGACTGGGCCGGATCCAGGCAGCCTGGTGCTGGAGGGGTGCCCCTGGCTGGCCACGTGGGTGCGGAGCCCTGCCCGCGGGAGGTGGCCAGGGTGCTCTTTGCTAGGTTGGAGTCCTTCGTCTCAAGGCCGGATTCTCGCAGCCTGGGTGGTTTTGACTTTGCAGCTGCGACTCTTGTGGGACGCTGCGTGGGGAGGGGATCTCCAGGGAAAGCCGAGGGGGGTTGGATGAGCCAGTGCCCAAGCCGCCCAGAGCTGATGGAGACCTTACGCACGAGAGCTGTGTGGCAGAAGCCGACCCTGGGCTCGGGGCTGAGCGGGGGCTCGGTGTCCAGCTGGCGAGAGGTTCGTGGCAGTCCTGAGCATCAGTGCACTTCCAAGGCCCGCTGGAAGCTTTCGCAGCCGCCAAGGGCCTTATCTCCGACCTCCTGGCCAAAGGCCACGGTGCTCATGCGTTCTTCCTCTTCGCTTCCTGGCCAGAACAGCGGCCCCTCGCTGCCCCCAGGAATGCAGCTGCCCGCCCCAGGGAAAGGCTCTCGGGGCTGCGGGTGTGTTTGCTGGAGCTATGCATCGGTGACGCGCCAGGAGACACCGAGATCCCGGGGCAAGTGCCCATCGGAGCCAGCTGTGTGGCTTAGGGTTAGCAAGGGATGTTGGGAAGAAGCTGAGCTGCCCAAGAGCTGGGATAACCCCTCTCATTCCCAGCTGGCACCAACCAGCTTCCCCGAGGGAGTCCCTGCCAGGGAAATGCTGTGCCGTCCAAAGTGGGCACGCTCCGTGTCCGGGCAGCAGCCCCACTCTGGCTGGCTGGGAGCAGAGCTCTGGGGGGTGCGATCCTGCTGAGCAGGGGCCGGCGCGTCGCACTGGGGCACCGCTGGCTGCTGAGCCCGCAAGCAAAGGGAGCGAGGCATTTTCCTCTGTTCGTTCACTGCGGGCACTTGCGCTCGCTTGGCGTCGAACCAGTGTCCCGCCCCGTCAGACTCCTCTGAAGAGCCGCGCGGAGCCAGGTCGTGGGAAGGATTTTACAAAACAATCCAAATTGAAGCCGGTTTTGCATCTCCACTGAGCTGTCTGTGCGCAGGCCAGCAGCAGCGACAGGCGCCTCGCTGCAGCCTGTGGCCTGTGCGCTCGCCAGCGGTCCGGTGACGTGGGGCCACGATGGTCGTCCCGTCTACCCTTTCAGGGCGCGCTCTCGGAAGCCAGCACCCGGATTTTTCCCCTGGAATTCCAAATTATTTTCTTAAATACGCTGGGTGGCGTCCTGTTGGAGAACGCTTGACCGCCCACTCACTGACTCCGCCCACTCACTGACTCCGCCCACCAATACAGCCCAGCCATATTATAAGCCAGCGATATGCGACCAAGACTAGTGAGTGGGTTGTGACCAGTGGTGGGCAACTTGCACCCGTGGCCCACTGGGCTCCACCTGTGGCCTGTGCTCCCCATCTGCTGTCCTCCCCCATGCCTCTGGGGCACTGGAGCCCCACACTTCATACACCTCCCCTTCCCTTCCAGCACTGTGGGAGTCCCCCCCCCCCCCCCCCCCCGAGCTGGGACAGCTGCAATAGAACCAGACTTGAGTAAAATGTTTCTTGAGCCTCTTCCCCTTGTGTTCGTGGCTCTTTTTTGCTGCTGGTGGCCAAAAATTGGCTGATTTGTGTTCCACATGCCCTCGAGGCCTCAAGGGAGCTGGGGCCTTGCGCTGGGTGGCAGTGCAGTAGATGCTGTGCAGGCACCCGCAGAAACAGCCCTGTGCCAAGGAGTTTAGAATTCAACAGAGACAAAGGGTGTGAAGGGAAACTGAGGCACGGGCATGCAGCAGCTCCATGGCAGCACTAGGAATGAACCCCCTGGCTCTAGTTCCTAGGCCCGGACCCTGCCTACTGCACCGCACTGCCCACAGTGGCTGGAAGGTATTTTCAACAACTGCCGAATATTTCTCTAAAGTGAATTCCACTTTTGAAATCAAACCCCAGCCAGCCGCCCCAGGAAAGCTTGTGCAGTCGGAGCTCCCTAGTGTAGCATGTGACTTAGGTGGCTAATCAAAGAGCTAGAATTTTGGCCACGTGCTTGCCACAGCCAGCTGCTCATTGGCAAAGGGTCCTGGGTAGCACCCGGCCCCTGTGTGGCCTGTCTGGCAGTGGTTCTGTGGGCCTAGGTGGGGCGGGGAGGGATGCGCAGGGGCAGCGGGGCTCCCTTAGTGCCTGATGAGCGCAGCTGGCTGCGGGCCCCTGGCGGGTGCTGCGGAAAAACAACCTAGCACGAGTCTTACCCCTGCTCGGATTTGGGGGGGAGGGGTCTTGCCCCTGTGACGGCGCGTTGGGGTTTCCCCGTCTCCTGCACCCCCGTAATGGCACAGACAGACTCCACCAGCCAGTAGAATAGAGGGAGTGTATTGCTTCTCCAGGATACAGCACAGCACAGATGGAATCTGGTTCCAGGGCAGGCCTAGGATGCCTCAGCCCCCTTGAGATGGGGGAGCCTGGGCCCCTAAATCCCAGCATAATGACTCATCCCCTGCCCTGCTGGGCCGTGCTGCAGACAGCAGCCAGTGGAGGTCACTCACAACCCACTGCCCAGCATAGCAACCAGCAAGGTCCCCCCACTACGTCACAGCCCCGCGTGGGGCTGCTGCTGTCCGGGCGCACGCAGCGAAAGCCGGGCGACTGGGCAGCAGCGCGTACTGTCGGCATGGCAGGAAGCGCCCTAGCGAGAGCGGAGCCAGCCTGCCAAATTCAGGCTCGGGGGTGTCCCGGCTCTCAGGTCGTGCCCACGCTCGGCCCATCCGTCTCGGGGAGCCCCCTCCTCTCCAGCGGCAGTGAGACAGCCCTTTCCCAGGGGTCACTCCACTGCGGTGACCCTCTCTTGGGGGGGCCCCTCTCACCTGGGGGGTCTGCGCCTCCAGGATGGTGCCTCACAGAGCCCTCAGCTGCCTGCCTCCGCCGTCAGCCCCCTCGGGGGGGTCCCCTCTCTCTGGACCCCCGGGCTCCCCACTTCCAGAGGGACTAGCGCAGCCCTGTTCTCCAGCCCAGAGCGACTCCCGGCCAGCGCCCCGCAGGAGGGGCTACGGAGCTTTGAACAGCAAAGGATCCCCCAGGCCTGTCGGCCTCCCCTGCAGCCAGCTGAGTTCTGCCGGCTTCGCTCTGTCCCAAACAGCCCAACAGGCTCCCGGCAGAGCCTCCAATACCCCCCGCAACAGCCCCTCCCCGGCCAGTCTCTCTCCAGGTAATCCGGTCGCCTGGCCCCTCTTCTCCGCCTCCCCCCTCGTCCAGTGTTCTCCCCTTGCTGGGGCCGGTCGCCAGGGTCCCTCTCTGCTGCCCATTGTCTGTGTCTGGCCGGGACCGGCCGCGTCCTCTGAGCAGGGCCGGGGGCACCAGGTGCCAGCTCCAGTTCTGGGCTGTTCTCTGCAATGACAAACCCCCTCCCCCTTGTCACATTGAACCAGTCACATCCGGCACTGAGCTCCCCCTTGGAGCCCCCGAAACCCCCCACTTCCTCTCGGGGTTCTGAGACACGCGGCGGGCGTGGGGGCTTGTAACAGGCAGGCGCAGGGCTCGGCTGGGGATGGACAGGACCCACCGTTCTCAGGGTTGCTAAGTGGCTGGCAGGGAGGTTAAACATCCGGTGGGACTTGGGGGCAGATTCTCCCCAGCGCCTGCTGTGGGGCGGTTGCACCTGCTCTGAAGCAGGTGATGCTGCTCCTGTCTTCCTGGAACTGGGTGCTTGGACTTGGTGGCCGGTGCCTGGCACCAGTGTGGGCCACGCCAGGGGATGGGCCGTGCCCTGCCTGCGCGGCTGGGGGGGGGCGCTGGGACCTTTGGGCCTGGCTAGCTTGGGGCGGAAGCCGTGGCTGGCGTGTGCTCGGGGTTGCAGTGGGCAGTGAAACGGACTGAGCGTGGACACCCCGGGCGGGGAGGGCAGTTGCTGGGGAGCTTTCTTCCAATAAGCCAGTCTCAGCATCCGTCTAATCCTGGGGCCCATTTAACTGCCCCCCACGCGCCTTCTTCTGAAGGGGAGCTCCACTGAGTAAGGCTGGGGCTTGTACTGCTCCCTCCCTGCAGGGCAGCCACGCCGGAGCAGCGGGCTCCCGGGGGTGGGCTGGCCCGGGGGTCTGTGCCAGGGAGCCATGGCGCTGCCACTCGGTCTCAGCTAGGGCGGGGCAGCGGGGAGGGGCTGGACCTGGGCTTGGGTGCAAATGTTCGTAGCTGCGGCTTCTTGAAAATGATCCGCTCCTGGAAGCCCAGCGCCCAATCGCTGCTCCCTCCAGGGGGGTGTCAATTGCAGCTCTGAAGTGGGGGGTGCACGCGGGCGTGGGGGCGGGCACCATCAATGCAAATGACAAACAAGGAGAGACGTGGCTGTGGCGTTAGGCAGCATGTCTTCACTCCCCCCCTCCCCCCCCCCCCCCCGGGAAGGGAGCGGCGCCCTGGCCTTCTTCCCCTGCTGCTGGCGCCTGTGTGGTTCCCGTCACCAGCGTGGAGCTTCCTCACTTGCGGGCCTGTTGGTGTCTGACGTGGCAGCAGGATGCCTTTGCCTGGGCCGTTAAAAGGCCCCTCTGCAGGGGGAGGATAAATATGGACCCCAAGGGTATGAGCGCACCCCCATGGCGTGCTCCGGCCGGCAGAAGGCTGGGACTGATTTCTCTACCCCACCCCGGGAGTGAGGCCCAGCCCTGCCCCCGGCCTCGCTCGTGGTGCAGGGGATCAGCCCCAGCCTTCCCCCCGCCGGCAGGCTCTGCCCCATGAGGGCCATGGGGGTGTTCACACCCTTGGCACCCCCTGCTTCCGGGCCTAGCTAGAGAGCCGTCGCGTGCAGCTTGTCCGACCTCCCTGTGGTCTCCAGCGGAAAGGGCAGCGCTGCGCGTGGTTAGCTCACGCCGTGCTCAGAGACCCGGCCGCGGGCGTGTCTCCATTGCTCGTGCTTCCCGCTCCGCTGCAGGCTGGCTGCAGGGCAGGGGGCTGCGTGATTCCCTCATGCTGGTCCTTGGCGGGGGGCAGGCTGCCTGCTGTGTTTGCATGCTGGGTTTGTTCAGTCCTGCGAGGGCGCGTCCCCCACGCTCTGTGAGACGAGCACTTTGCAGCGCCGGGCTGGCCCCGCGCTACTCGTCAGAGTGTCCAGCACCGGGCACGGGGCCCTGCTTGCGGGGGGCTGGAGTCCGTGGGAGCGGGGCTTGCAGCAGTGCGAGTTCGACATCCTGCCTCGCCCTCGGGGTGTCACCGGGCAGCCAGACGAGCGGGGACCCCGTGTCGGCCCCAGCTCAGCACCTGTGGGAGACGGCGCTGTGCCGGCTCCCCTGGGGGTCCGCCCTCGTGGAGTGCAGCAGGGAAGCCAGAGGGAAATCATGCAGGGTGGGCTGAGGGGTGGTAAAGGAGGCCTGCGCCATCCCAGCCTTTCACTCAGTCCCTCGGTTTGAAACAGCATCCTACAGGCCGTTCCGGGTGCACATTCCTCGGGAGTGGCCTGAGGCCGTTCTGGAGCCCGGCAGCGGGGTGTCTGCATCTCAGATTGGTGGCACAATCAGCCCCGCTCCCCCATGGGCACCTGCCTGGACTGATTTCACAGGTGCTGCTGACTCCGCCAAACGGCCCCTTGTGGCACCGTCCTTTCTCTGAGCCACCAAGGGTGGAACTGAGCCAAGCGGGCCTGAAACGGGTACCAGGCGCCTCTTGCTGGCCTTGGTGAGCGCCAGGGGGCATTGTGCCAGCAGCTGGCACGGAAGGGCTGCTCCTTAGCACCCTCTTCGTGTAGCGCTGTGCCGCTGGAGGCAGCGGAGGAACCGGGCTGGCGTTTGGGTCCCAGGCATTCCAGAGCTGGGGCCAAGCTGTTCATCCGGCAAGAAACCCAGAGGTGGCTCCAAGCTGCAGAGCTGAGACTCTGGTCCAGGCCTGAGCTTACCGAGTTGGTTCCGAACTATCCCCAAGAGCCACGGAGCCCAGCGCTTGGCTCGGGTGGGAGCTAGAGGGACTCTGGGCCTGGCCATGCTAGCAGGGCAGGGGAGATGGAGATGGTGTGGAACAGCTGGCTCACGGAGCCCAGAACTGCCTGCATACAGCCCGGGGGTGACAATCCCTGACAGCTGGGGGGTGACGATCCCATGGTGGGGCAAGAGGGAGGTTCTGAGCCAGAGCCAGCTGCAGGCTGGAACTCGGAGCCCTGGGTCCCAGGCAGCCTGTGCAGGCATCTGGCACCTTGCTAGTAACTGGGGGACTGAGTGGCTAACGGAGCCCGTGCTTGGAGGAGTGCCTGCCCCACCGATAGCACTGGTCCAACAGCGCTATTTAAGCATGGGGGGAGAGATACAGGACATCTTGTGTGTAATGTCAGTTCCTGGCTGCCCAGCCCACCCCTGTGCCTCCTGCCCCTGGACTCCGAATCTGGCTCTCTGACCTTAGAATCAGGTTATTCAACTCTTGCCCCAACCACTAAGTCTGACTGCCCAAGTCCACTCGTGACTTGTTGCCTCCCCTTGGACAAAGCTGTCAAATGGATGCACACGTGCTCCGCGGCCAGGACAGCCCCCGGAGGGGCTGTGGGTTGAGACGCAGGCTGCTGTGGGGCTTCTCAGCCTGGCAGAGTTGGTGCAGCAGGGAACAGGAAGGCCGGGGCCCGTGCCCTCCATAGGGCCCTGGAAGGACTCAAACGTGAAACTGCAGGAAGGAGATTTGTAACCCGCCTTTTAAATCGGTTCTGCACCCAGTGACGAGGGGAGCGAAAGTGACGCCAGGTTTTCAAAGGGCTCTAGAGGCGATCCTGGCAATGACGGGCCCGCCAGTCCTCTTGCATTTGGATTGTGTAGCTGACATGTGGCTGGAAGGAGGGACAAGTCCTTGTCCCAGGATCAGGCCCAGTATTTAATTATTCTGTGTTTGCAGCTGTGCACCTCGGGGTTTGCAGCACCCCCATTATGGCGACTCTCGTGTAGTGAACTCAGATACAGTCTGCACGTCTCAACTTAGTCACGTATGTCAGTTCATTACCATGGTTCTTTTTGTGAGTGTTTCTTATTTGTCTTACCCAGTTATTTGATCTGGGCAGTTACCTTGGGTTTTTCCAAGGTGGGGTGTATTTGTGAAGTTGGAGGGTATTCGTGGAAGTCCCCTATGCCATTAAACGTTGCTTTATTTTACCACTATCTATATATGTGAAAGGTCCCAAATATACACACGTTGATTTTGCTATCTAGGTGAAAGGTCCTGAATATGTAAGCCAAAATTTGCCTTAGTTCAACACACAGGATGTGGCCTATAGGTCCCTTGAGTTACAGGCAGTACACTAAAGTACGGCATATTAAACTGCTTTAATATAAACCTACTGTGACCTATTATGATAATTGTATAATCAAACCCTAAGGAAATAAGTAATACGTAAGAAAATATATCTGTAGGCTAGCAAGTCTACAGTCTAACTTCAGCACCAGGCAAATTGGTTAAAACTATAGTAAAGAACAGACTTGTCAGAAACACCAATGAACATAATTTGTTGGGGGAAAGTCAACATGGTTTTTGTAAAGGGAGATTAAGTTTCGCCAAACTACTAGAGTTCTTTGAGGGGTTAACAAGCATGTGGACAAGGGGATCCATTGGATAGAGTGTACTTAGATTTCCACAAAGCCTTTGACGAGGTCCCTCACCAAAGGCTCTTAAGCAAAGTTAGTTGTCATGGGATAAGAGAGAAGGTCCTTTCGTGGATTGAAAACTGGTTAAAAGACAGGAAACAAAGGGTAGGGATAAATGGTCAGTTTCAGAATGGAGAGGTGTAACTAGTGGGGCCCCCCAATGGTCTGTCCTGGGACCCATCCTATTCAATGTATTTATAAATGATCTAGAGAAAGGGCTAAACAGTGAGGTGGTAAAATTTGCAGATGATCCCAAACTGCTGGCAACAGTTAAGACCAAAGCAGACAGGGAAGAGCTTCAAGAGAATCTCACCAAACTAAGTGACTGGGCAACAAAATGGCAGAAGAATTGTAATGTAGATTAATGCAGAGTAATCCCAGCTCTACATATAAAATGGTGGGGCTAAATTAGCTGTTACCACTCGAGATCTTGGAGTCATCGTGGATAGTTCTCTGAAAACACCCACTCGGTGCAGCGGCAGTCAAAAAAGCAAACAGAATGGTGGGAATTACGAAAGGGACAGAGAACATATTTCTGCCTCTATGAATCCATGGGATGCCCACATCTGGAATCCTGCGTACAGATGTGGTTGCCTCATCTCAAAAGAGAGAGACTTCAGTGGAAAAGGTTCAGAGAAGGGCAACAGAACTGATAGAGTAGAGGTCACCGAGCAGTCGAGCGAGATCTACTGGTCCCTCTGGGAGCCTCTGGCTGGTTTGGCCAAGAGGCTGTCAAGTGCTGGCACTTCAGCTGCCCCTCCCCCCGCTGGTGTCAGGGTGCCCCCTCCCACCCTGTATCCTTTATCCACAGAGCAGAGAGGGGGCACAAGAGCACTTGGGAGGGAGTTTGCTGGCTGCTGTTGAGACTGGTGCAGGGCCAGGGCAGGGGGAAGCCGGCCTTAGCCCCACTGAACCCCCACCCAGGAGCCACCGGAGGTAAGTAGGGCCCAGATGGAGCCAGCTCTGAACCCCTGTCCCCAGCCTTGAACCCCTCCTGCACCCCAAGCCCCTGCCCCAGTCATGAACCCCTCCTGCACCCCAAGCCCCTGCCCCCAGCCTTGAACCCCTCCTGCACCCCAAAACCCTGCCCCCAGCCAAGGCTCAGCCAAGGCAACCAAGGCCCAGCTGATTGCCCAGCTGGAGGAGAATGACCAGCCACGGGGCCGGGATCCTATCCCAGTGGGGAGCAGCCAGACCCCCCCCCCCGGGAATGTCTCAGGCTCCGAGAGGGGGCAGAGCGCTGGAGCCCGCCGGAGAGACCGGACTGCCTCACAGGGAAGCCCTGCAAGCTGTAGCCCATCTAGGGCAGGAGCCAGCCCAGCAGAGCTGTGGCGGCTGGAGATCCAGCTGCAGATGAAGGAATTGGAAGTAGAGGATCAAGAGAGGGACCGCCAGGACCGAGAGAGGCAGCAACAGCATGAGCTGGCCGTGGCAGAGCAGAGAAACGGCGGGGCCCCAACTGCGCTGAATGGGGAGGGGTCCCAGGGCTGCCAGACGCTTGGAGAGGCTCCTGGTGGCCCAATTGAAGGATGTGGGCGACATAGACGGGTTCCTCAGCTCCTTTGAGATGGCCTGTGGACTGCAACGGGTCCCCCCAGCTGACTGGCTACAGGAGCTCATCCCCGCACTGAACCAGGAGGCGGCCGGAGTGCTCAGTCAGCTGGAGGACCTACAGCCTGGGGATTACAACCGAGTTAAGGAGGCCCTGCTGCACAAATTTGGGCTGACCCCCGAGATGTACAGGAAGAAGTTCCGGGGGGTGCAGAAGGATCCACGGGAGACCTATGTGGACCTGGCCTCCCGCCTGGCGCAATACTGCCGCAAGTGGGTGTCTGGAGTCGGAGCCCAGACCACAGAGGAGCTGCTCAAGATGATCATGATGGAGCTGTTCTACGAAACATGCCCACCCAAACTGAGGCTGTGGTTCAAGGACCGAAGACCAGAGAACCCCCAGGAGGCCGGGAGACTGGCGGATGAGTTCACGGAGAGCCGGTCCGGGTGTGAACGGGAGTCCCGGAGAGAAAGGGAACCGCGCAGAGACCGGATCTCGGCTGAGCGACGGAGGGAGTCAACTACGAGGCAAGCCCAAGAGACGAGTCATCTGCGCCCCAGAGAACCAGCCAGGGCCTGGACAGAGACAGCCCAAAGGGGCCCGCAGGGCCTAATTTGCCATCGCTGTGGGCAAAAAGGCCACGAGAGGGCTCAGTGCACCAGGTCCCATGACCTGAGACTTTCCAGGGTTAACTGGCTGGGCCTGGAGGAAGGGCAGGCTGCCCCAGAGGCAGGGGCTGGCAGGAAAACCTCAGCTCAGAGTGGGGGGAAGGATGCTCAGTGCACCTCCCCTGGGAGGTCTGACCCTCGGAAGGAGGATTTCTCCGTGTACCGGGTGGGGGCAGGACGGCCCCTGCGGAGCGACTGCCTCATACCCCTGGAGGTGGATGGGAGGAAGGTGACGGGTTTCTGGGACATGGGGGCAGAGGTGACGCTGGCCCGACCCGACATAGTTGCCCCAGACCGTATGCTCCCCAACACTCAGCTGACCCTGAAGGGCATAGATGACCGTTTAAGGTGCCTGTAGCCAGGGTGCATCTGAAATGGGGGGCCAAGGAAGGTCTCAAGGAAGTGGGGGTGCACCCGCACTTGCCCACCGAGGTGCTGATGGGGAATGACCTGGAGGAGTGGCCCCATGAATCCCAGTGGGCTCTAGTCACCGCCCGGAGCCAGAGCCAGCAAGGGGCTGGCAACCTGGGTCCAGGGGAGGACTCCTGACAGGGTCCTCAGGGTCCCATCCCAGTGGACACAGGGTCCAGCCAGGCTGGGACTCCGGACCTAGGCAAAGGTGGGGAACAGGTCCCGATCCCTGCCCCAGCGGCTGAATTCCAGGCTGAGGTGCAGGCAGACCCCTCCTTGCAGAGGCTGAGGGACCAGGCTGGCCTCCGTGCAGCTCAGCCCCGGGGGAGAGGTGGCCAGGAGAGATTCCTGTGGGAGCGGGGGTCCCTGTTCCGGGAATGGCTTCCCCCCAGGAAGGTGAGGGCATGGGGGGGTCCAGCGGCAGCTGGTCTTCCCCCTCAAGCTGCTGTATTTGGCCCACGATGTCCCCGTTGGGGGCCACCGCAGGATCCGGAGCACCCGGCTGAGGCTGCTCCAACACTTCTATTGGCCGGGAATCTTTACAGCCGTGCAGCGGTACTGCCGGTCCTGTGACTCCTGCCAGAGGGGCGGGAAGGCCCAAGACACGGGAAAGCTGCTCGGAGGCCCCTACCCTCTGTAGAGGAGCCTCTGGGCTTGCTGAGAGAGTTATGGGAGGGGAAGACCCCCCTGGATGGAGCGTCGGGTGTGGAAGCCGCCCTGGCTGTCCAGAGAAGGCTCGCTGGGCTCATGGCCCCGGCCCGAGAGACCCTGGCCAGAGATCAAGCCCAGTGCAAGGTGTGACCCCCGAGAACAGGCCTGTGCCAGTCCCCCTGGAGCGGTGCAGCGAATGGACAGAGGGAATCCAATTCATGTGGGGCCTCTCCACGTCCAGCCCGAGTCAAGGGGAGCACCCATGTCCCCAGGGCGGGTTCCCACGCAGAGGACCCGAACTTCCCTAGGCCACGAGCGGAGTGACCCTGCTCAGTTTGCTTACGGGGGTGCAGGAGACGCGAAACCCCAACGCGCCGCCACAGCGCGAAATCCCGTGAAACTGCCGCAGTCACCGCACAGAGGCAGTGCGAGAATCTGCCCTTCTGCCGACTTCCACGGGGGCCTGGGGTCTTGTGGGGGGCGGCCGAGACCCCTTGAAGGTAACGGAGCCAGGCCCGGGATGTGTGAGCGGGACATGCCCCCGGCCGTTCTCGCTGGGGCTCCGGGCGCCCGCGCTCGGGGGTAGGAGGCGGCTGTTCCCGGGCAGCTCCCATGGCAGACGAGGGCTGTCGGCGCTGAAAGACACGAGACCCTTTCTGCAATGGACCTGGGGGGAGGGGCTTTGGCTGCGGCAGTGAAAACGCGCCGGCTGGGTTTCGATTTGCAACGGCAGAGCCGAGGCGGGTTTGACGCTCGTGCGCTCGTCCCCCCCGCATGGTGCGGGCAGCGGGGATGGTGGCTCCTGCTCCGGCTCATTCCTACTTTGCAAAGGTGCCCGGGTCACCCGCTTCGGCCTGGATGCTCGCGCAGCGCTCGCTGCCCACGCGGCAGACGGCTGAGAAACAGGTCGGGCTTTACACAAGCCAGCCAGAGCCGACTCCCTCAGGGGCCAGGCCAGGGTGAGAGCCCGCATCTGCCTAGTGGCTGGCCTGGGCGCTAGCCATTGGGCCATGCTGCCTTTCTGCCTTCAGGCCTGTGGGATGGTTGTTTCGGCCTGCGCCAGAGACAAGAGGCAGCTGCACTCTCTGGCCCCAGCCCAGCACCCCAAAGAGCAGGGGGGTTAGGACGCAGCGCTCTAGGCCAGCCCTGTCTCTAAACTCCCCCCTTGTGTAGCCGCTGGTTTAGAGCCGTGTTCCTCCTGGGGAGGTGCTGCCGCCTCACACAGCCGCGCGCCAGCCCTGGGAATTTTCCCGTGACGTTTTAGGCGTCCATTTTATCCCTGACTCTTGTAGCAGCCTTTTCTCTCCCCCTCTCTGCTTCCTTCCCCGCTCTCCTTTGTGTATATAATTAGTCCCCAGAACGCCACGGCAGGGCTGTATTATGTGGAGGGAAAATGATTATTAAATCTTTGACTGAGATCCCGCAGCTGAAGTGAAATAAAGCAGGCGGCAGGTAGCGAACCGGCTTCCGCGGTGACATTTCCAGCTCCCGGATCCCGCAGCCCACGGGGGCCCCGGGCAGCGCGTTGGGAGCTGGCCAGGGTCTTCTCTGCGGAACCCCCTGCACCCTCCACCCCTGTAACAGCCTCTGGGCCTGTGCCAGCCAGGGGGCAGTTCGGTGGGTGGGGTGGGGAGCCTAGGCACAGGGCAGGTGGATTATGCACTTGGCCCCCTTGGGGGTCAGGCCCTGGAAGCTCCGGCCGGCTTGGCAGAGCCCCTCGGTCCCAGGCCCGCAGCTCCCCACCCCCCGTACCTGCTGCTCCCAGCTCTGGGCTTGCACACTCGGCTGGGCGCCCAGCTCCCCTCCCCAGCGGCTCCGGGAGCCTCCTCCCTGCTGTAGCTCTGTGAGGGGAGGAGAGTTTCTTCCATCTCCGCACGTGGCCCCCGCCTGGGGGTCTGCACAGGGGGCTCCACACTTGGCTCTGCCCTGGCCACACCGCACACCCCGGCCAGTCCGAGGCACCACGGGACCACGCCTTGCGGCTCCCCTCTGACACCTGTTCCGAGGGGGGTGCTGCTGCAGCAGAGAGGGGACCCCCCTCAGAGCCGCTCCCCAAGGCCCCCTCCAGTGTCCCCACACCCACCGTGGCAGCTTCTGCTCAGGGCACCAGGAGAATTCACTCCTGGGCCTTCCAGCAGCGTCCGCCTGGGCAGATCTGAGCCTTGGGGTTGCTCCCTGGCTCTTGGGGGAGCAGCATGCGTGCTAGGTGACCCCCAGGCCGCCTTCCTTCCAGCAGCTCCTGGCCTCTGCGGGGCACGTGGAGCCCTGGGGGCATCATGCCCCCGGCCCAACGCTTCCCCCGGCCGCCCTGCCCCGCGCCGAGTCTGTCGGGGCCGGCCGGGCAGACTGAGACGCTGCATCGGCAGCATGAGAGCACCAGCTCCCCGTCACCCAGGCCAGGGGCGCGCCTCTAAAAATAGCCCCGGCCCACTCGCCTTCCCCTGCACTCACCCTTGGGTGCCGCTGCTGACCAGGCCCATGGGCTCCCCAGGCCAGGGAACAAAGGGCCTGGGGGCGGCAGGTAATGGCAGTTTCTGGGCCAGCTCCCAGCGCTGTCCCCGTCTCCCCTGCAGCCAGCCGTGGCACTGCGCCAGGCGGTGCGCGGAGCTCGGCCGCAGGGCTGAATGCAGCCACGGAGACGCCCTCCTCTCTGGGCCTGAGCCGTTAGCCCCCAGCGCCAGCCCAGGTCCCCCCCAGACCCTGAGCCTCAGCGCCACCGCTTCCCCGTGGCCCGTGGCTTTGCCTGCGATGCTGCTCCCAGAGCCTGGCCGGAGGGGCCGGGCCTAGTGCCCAGGCAGAGCTTGGGCCTCTGGCGACCCGTGCTGGGTTCCACGCTCTGCACCAGCCTCCTGTGGGACCGGCCACGTCACGCTCCACGGGCTTCGGTCCTGCACTGCAGGGTCCCACTCCCCTGTGAGTCAGGCACTGCGGCTCCTGCTGGTGCTGCTCTGTGACGCTAAACAGCCGCTGGGCTCAGCGGGGCACTGGTTCCTGGGATTCTAAGCTGCGGGGCGCTGGTTCCCGGGGTGCTGAGCTGTAGGGCGCTGGTTCCCGGGGCGCTGAGTTGCGGGGCACTGGTTCCCGGGGCACTGGTTCCCAGGGTGCTGAGTTGCGGGGCACTGGTTCCCGGGGCGCTGGTTCCTGGGATTCTAAGCTGCGGGGCCCTGGTTCCCGGGGCGCTGAGTTGCGGGGCGCTGGTTCCCGGGGCGCTGAGTTGCGGGGCGCTGGTTCCCAGGGTGCTGAGTTGCGGGGCGCTGGTTCCCAGGGTGCTGAGTTGCGGGGCACTGGTTCCCGGGGCGCTGGTTCCTGGGATTCTAAGCTGCGGGGCCCTGGTTCCCAGGGCGCTGAGCTGGGGGGTGCTGGTTCCCGGGGCGCTGAGCTGGGGGGCGCTGGTTCTCGGGGCACTGAGCTGGGGGGCGCTGGTTCTCGGGGCACTGAGCTGGGGGGCGCTGGTTCCCGGTGCGCTAAGCTGAGGGGTGCTGGCTCCTGGGGCGCTGAGCTGGGGGGCACTGGTTCTCGGGGCGCTGAGCTGGGGGGCGCTGGTTCTCGGGGCACTGAGCTGGGGGGCGCTGGTTCCCGGGGCGCTGAGCTGAGGGGTGCTGGCTCCTGGGGCGCTGAGCTGGGGGGCGCTGGTTCTCGGGGCACTGAGCTGGGGGGCGCTGGTTCCCGGGGCGCTGAGCTGAGGGGTGCTGGTTCCCGGGGCGCTGAGCAGCGGGACAAGCCAGGCTGGGAGTCGCAGGTCTCCTGTCAGAAATGAACCTGGAGCACCGCCAGGGCATCAGTCGCTCCAGGGCAGTGAGGAGAGGCCAGGTTTTGCTCTGCTGCTGGTGTAAATCAGGAGTCTGGTGTAAATGAGAAGCAAATTGGGCCGGGGGGTTAAATACAAGGGCTTCCAGGCACGGCCTTTGCTACCCCACCCTCTGCCTGCAGAGGGGAGCACGTGTTGGGGTTAACACAGCATCTCCCCAGGCTGACTCCATCCACGTCTTATAGGGTTTGTTGCCAGATACCTTCACAAAAAAATCCCAAACAGGCAGGGAAAAATTGGTTCAGCAAAAAAAAAAAGAGTGGTGGTGGTGTGGGGGGAGACCAAACTTGTTGAGCAAAAAAAAAAAAAAAAAAGGTGCTGCGCCTTTAAATTACCGTGCTCCTTGCTCCCCCCGCCCTCACGGACACCGCTGACCTTCCGTCCGAGGAAACAGGAGATACCGGACATTTTACATTTCCGGCAGTCTCTGGTTTTTTTACGGGACGGAAAGCCAAAATACCTGTCCGGGTGCAAACTGAACACCTGACCACCCTAACATCTGACCCCAGCGGTGGCCCAGCCCAGAGCCTGACCTGTCAACGCCTGTGGCTTGGTGCTGCCTCCAGCAAGGGCAGGGGGGTGTGAGGCAGGCCAGGCTGGCGCAGCCAACAGGAGAGCGTGGGTGAGCAAAGGGAGAGGCAGTGGGCGGAGGTGGCAGAGCAGCAGAGGAGGAGACGGGGGGAGAAAGGGGAATTCAGTGATGGGGAAAGAGCAAATCCGTCAGAAGGGAACCAGCCAGGCCTGGCTACGGGGCCAGGCGGCAGCCGGGGGCCTGGTGCCAGTGAGAAGCTGCCCAGGCCGCAGCTGTGGCTGGGCCATCTCCGAACTGAGCACACGGGTAGGGGGACGCTCCGCGGGAGGCCCGGGCTGGGAACCCAGCGGGTTCCACGCCTTGCCGCAGCACCCGGCGTGGCTGCCGATTCATTCCCCCCCAGCCCGGGCAAGACTTTGCTGGCTGATGCCCCTGGGGGATCCACAGCCCCAGAGCAGCGAAATTCCTCATGAGTCTTCCAGGGCCCGGCTCCTGTTCTGCGGCTCTTCTCCAATGACCGGGCCTCTCGTGCCTGGCAACTCCAGTCCTCGCTGGAACCGGGCCGCTGCTCCAGGGACATTCTGCTTGGGCTGGCAGTGAGGGGGGCAGGCTGGATCCTGGCCCATTTTACTCACCTCGCCTAAAGACGAGGCTGAGTCCCACCAGAACTCATCTCACCCATGGCCTCCAATCCAGTGCAAGCCTAGCTCTGCAGTGGGAAGGAAACGCTAGCACATGGCAGGCCTACGGTGCGGCTCCGCTCCCGCTAGGGACCCGGGGACAGAGCAATGTGAGCCTGCCGCCAGCTGTGAGAGTAGGGGCCTGGTGCCTCGCTTTCAGCCCCGGCAGTCCCAGTCCAGCTCTGCGCGGCTGGTGCTGCATTACGGGGGCCAGGCCTGCCCGGTGGTGCCGCGTTACGGGGGCCAGGCCTGCCCGGTGGTGCCGCGTTACGGGGGCCAGGCCTGCCCGGTGGTGCCGCATTACGGGGGCCAGGCCTGCCCGGTGGTGCCGCATTACGGGGGCCAGGCCCGCCCTGTGGTGCCGCGTTACGGGGGCCGGGCCCGCCCGGTGGTGTCACGTTACGGGGGCCGGGCCCGCCCGGTGGTGCCGCGTTACGGGGGCCAGGCCCGCCCGGTGGTGTCGCGTTACGGGGGGGGCCGGCCCACGTGCCTGCCATGGAGCGGGATGAGGGCGCCGCCCCCCCTGCCCCCTGACTCCTCGCTCTGTCTCCGTGCAGGTGGTGAGCCAGATCGACAAGCTGACGTCAGATTTTGACTTTGAGCTGGAGCCGGACGACTGGACCACAGCCACCGTGAGCAGCACGTCCAGCAGCGAGAAAGGGGGCGGCATGTTCGACCTCGGCCAGCTGGATTTCATGGCCTCCGACATCCTCTCCGACAGCTGGGAGTTCTGCTCCTTCCTGGAGGTCTCCACTCCCTCGGACTCCGGGGACGGCTCGGAGCAGCCGCCGGGCCGCCAGCCAGACTACCGGCTGATGAACGGCGGGGTGCTGACCCCAAACGGACCCCGGGTGGAGACGCCCGACTCTTCCAGCGAGGAGGCCTTCAGCTCGGGCCCCAACCCCAAAGCCCCGCCCCAGAGGACGCCGGGCATGCGGGAGCGGGTCCGCTTCAGTGACAAGGTGCTATACCACGCCCTGTGCTGCGACGACGACGACGGAAGCAGCCAGGAAGGCACCGGGGGGCTGCCGCCCCCGGAGGACCTGCCGGAGGAGCCTGGGGAGGTGGGGCACAAGCATCCGGCCGGGCCCACGAACAAGCCGCCGCCGCCGCAGCAGCTCCTCCCTCACCTGAGCACCGCTCAGCACCGGAAACTGACAAGGAACAGCAGCACACAGACCGTGTCGGACAAAAGCACCCAGACGGCGCTGCCCTACGTAGCGGCCAAGCAGAAAATCAAAGGCAAAAACTGAGGGGGGGCTGGGGACTCTCCGGAGCAGGGGAGGGGCAGAAATATATATTTAAATAAATCAATGCTAATAATAAAAACAGAACAGCAAGCTGGCCGCCTCCTGAGCATCACGGCCAGAGGCCAGCCCTTGCTTGGGGGCCAGGGTCCCGCCGTCGGGGAGCCGCCGAGGCAGTGCTGCTGGATAACACTGTCAAGGTAGGTGAGAGTTGCCGCCAGCCCCGGGCTCTATGGGGACTCGGGCCTGCTGGACACGCGACTGGCAATGTGCTGGCTCAGCCCCGGACCACTGCCACGAGGCTCAGCTTGCTGCGGCGCAGGCCAGGCCCGACCGGCGGAGGGCCAATGGGCCGGCCCCATTCCCCACGTGCTGCCTCTCGGAGCCACGGACAGCAGCTGCCCCGGGCCGGGGCAGGGAGGAATTCGGAATTCCCTGCAGGGCGGGTCACTTGTCTGGCCTTCCCTTACGCTCAGCCTGCAGTGTCAGCAGGGGATTCGCCCCCCTCCCCCCCCGCCGTGTATTCTAGTGGGGTTGTGGTGAAGTGCGTGCGTGAGTTTGCACGCACGTGTGTGCGTGTGCACGCCGTGTGCTTGCAGATTCATGCCTGTGCATGTGTGTGCACACTTGTGCATGCCTGTGTGCGTGTATGCGTGTGCTTTAGCCTCGTTCTCTGAAGCAGCAAGACCGGTCCCGCTGGAGGGGCCTTGGCAGGAGGCGTAGGGCTGAGCTGCGGGGGCGCTTGGCAGCTGGGTCTTGCTCGCGTGGGCAGGCCGAAGAGGGTGCCGTAGGTGGCATCGGGAGGGCTCCCCCAGCTCTGCAGCAGCTGGGCGAGGGGCACGTGCTGGGTTTCTCAGGTGTCTCGCCTTGGCCGTGGGCCCTGGTGCTCCGTGTCCCTCCTGGGCTCTGCCCAGGGCTCGCCAAGCCGGGCTCCAGCAGGGCCGGAGGGCGGCGGCGCATGACCCTGTTGGGTGCCGGAGCTGGGGGGGCACAAGCTGCCTACATGGGAAAGCCCTTGTCCCAGTCGGGGGAGAAGCTACTGAGCCCAGAACTCAGCTAAGCTCGGGGGCAGCAGAAAACCCCCGGGAGCAGCGCGCGGGTCAACGGGAATGGGCAGACGGGCCCAGGCCCCCTCAGCCAGCTGTGGGCCTTGCCAGCATCCCCGGGCGGTGGCTAGGAGGAGGCTGAGGAGACGCCCACACCTGGTTGAGCCTAGCCAGGCGAGGGCAGGAGGGCTGCCGGGGTCTCCCTCCGCCGCAGGAAGGGCCGGTTGGAGCTGTGCTGGGCACACACCCGAGCTCATGGCTCTGTGCAGGAGCCGCCAGACGGGCAAAGGAAGGTCAGTGCCAGCTGGTGCTCCCCTTGGCACTGGCGCGGGACCCAGGCTGGGCCCTGGCGGGTGAGCGTAGAGTCCTGGCAGCGCAGGTGGGACACGCACTGGCTGCACAGTGCATGGGCGGGTGAGGGACACACCGGAGGGCCTGGGATTGGGGCCTGCGGGGGCAGTTGAGTGGCGTGGGGTGAAGCTGCCCCCACCCCCGACGTACCTGCCGGTGGGCCGCAGGGCAGAGCACCCCGTGAGCCAGGCCAGCGTAGGGGCAGGAGGTCTCCACCCTGGTCCCACCCCGAGGGGGGCGCCGGCCCGTGCACACAGAAGGGAGGGGGATGCGGCGCAGGGAGGTGTCACTCGCAGCCATGACCCGGGGGCCATCTGCAGCCAGGCCGGTGTGCCCGGGGCAGAGCCTGGGGGTTGCCTCCTGTCCAGCTCCAAGGCCAGTCCTCTTTGCTGAGCCAGCTGCCCTGAGAAATGAGGATGGGGTGGGTCCATGATGTGGAGTGGACCAGGGGCCAGAGAAGATGGGGATGGGGCCAGAGTGGGGCCAGGGGGCAGAGGGAGGAGGTGGGGCCATGGGAGGGTCATGATGCAAGGAGAGCAGAGAAGGTGGGGGGTGGGGCCAGGGGGCAGAGAGGAGGGGGGATGAGTTAGGGAAAAAGAGCGTGGGGTGCAGGGCGAGCCGGGGGGCAGACATGATCAGGTGGGGCCAGGTGGCAGATAGGGATGGGGGGGACAGAGAAGATAGGGTGGGAGGTGAGCCGGGGGCAGAGAGGATGGGGTGGGGCCAGGGGGCAGAGTGGGTGGGGTAGGGTGGGGACAGGGGGACAGCGAGGGTGGGGCCGAGGGAGCAGAGAGGATGGGGTCGGGGGTGAGCCGGGGGAAGGGGAGTTGGGGACGGGGGGACAGAGGGCAGGGCTGGGGGAGCAGAGAGGATGGGGTGGGGGGTGAGCCAGGGAAAGGGGGAGTGAGGCTGGGGGAGCAGAGGATGGGGTGGGGGGTGAGCTGGGGAAAGGGGGAGTGGGGCTGGG
The DNA here is from genome assembly GCF_052426305.1 of Pelodiscus sinensis. Lineage (NCBI taxonomy): Eukaryota > Metazoa > Chordata > Testudines > Trionychidae > Pelodiscus > Pelodiscus sinensis. Next base: position 7,840,888 of record NC_143065.1, read on the forward strand.
GGAGCAGAGGATGGAGTGGGGGGTGAGCCAGGGAAAGGGGGAGTGAGGCTGGGGGAACAGAGGATGGGGTGGGGGGTGAGCCGGGGAAAGGGGAGTTGGGGACGGGGGACAGAGGGCAGGGCTGGGGGAGCAGAGAGGATGGGGTGGGGGGTGAGCTGGGGAAAGGGGGAGTGAGGCTGGGGGAGCAGAGGATGGGGTGGGGGGTGAGCCGGGGAAAGGGGGAGTGAGGCTGGGGGAGCAGAGAGGATGGGGTGGGGGGTGAGCCGGGGAAAGGGGGAGTGGGGCTGGGGGAGCAGAGGATGGGGTGGGGGGTGAGCCAGGGAAAGGGGGAGTGAGGCTGGGGGAGCAGAGGATGGGGTGGGGGGTGAGCCGGGGAAAGGGGGAGTGGGGCTGGGGGAGCAGAGGATGGGGTGGGGGGTGAGCTGGAGGCGGGGGGGCAGTCTGGCGCTCAGCGAGGGCCCGGAAACTCGCCAAGCGAGTGGGCCAGAAAGGCTGCATCGATGCCGTATGTTGCGAAATGGCCGTTTCCTGCAGGCCTGGCCCATCCCGTCGCAGCCGGGGCCCTGCCGGCTCTCCCCGTAGCGCCTGCACCCCGCTCGTTCCAGCGCTGCTGCAGTCAGGCGGGGGCTCCGTGGCCCAGCTCGCCAGCAGCCCGTGAGTCTTGGCAGCCACAGGATCCAGGCTGGCGGCCAGAACGCAGCTCGCTGGCCCGTGTTCTTGTCACATCCTGGAAGCCAGGAGTCCCCCCGGCTCATGCCCTGACCCGTTCCAGCTCACCGCCCTGGGGACCCGGAGCAGGGCAGGGCTGGGCTTGGGGGCTACACCCCCTTTGTTCTGGGGCTGATGGACGCCCTGAGTGGCTCACGTGGCCACGTGGGATTTTCAGTGTTTTACATGAACAGTGTGGGCCTGCCTCAGTTTCCCTGGGTGCTGCCTGTTTAAGCAAGTGACAGATGGGACCAGATGGGACGTCGCCGAGCGGCCCGGACCTCCTGGCAATGGCCTGCAGCTGGGGAACCGTGAGCAAGAAGCCCACCTCGGCTTGGCGGGCTCCAGTGCTGGCCAGTGGGTGGCCAAAGGGCTCTGGAGCAAGGACCCCGGCAGGCCGACCAGCTGTTGGCAGCAGGGCTGGAGCAGAGTGGCCCGGGGCCTGTTTCCCTGGGGGGAGACAAGGCGGTGGGGCGGCGAGACTGGAGAGGGGCAGCCTGAGCCCGCCTGTCCGCAGGGAGGCCGAGAGGCGCTGGGCTGAGGGCCCAGCGAGCATCCAAACAGCCTGCCTGACAGTCGCTGTCAGGGCGAGGCAGCCCCCGGCAGAGACAGGCATGCGGGATGCTAGGAGAAGTGCGGGTCCAGGGGGCAGAGGGGCCTACACTTCAGCCCCCCGCGAGCGCGTCCCCCAGGGACCCTGGCTGACAGGCGTGGAGGTGGGTGACTCCAGGCAGCAGCAAGGCTGGTAGGTGGTTCATGGCGAACGTGCCGGTGGTTGCACTGGCTGCATTGGGGATGCGCAGAGCCCGGATCCCACATGCGTCTAACACCTCCCCCGTCCCGGGGACCGTGCTGTGTGAGCCCCGAGAACCGCAGGGGAGGGACTGGGCAGGGGCTGGATGGATCCGGTGGCTCTGGGGAGGTGGCAGCGCCAGCATGAAATGGGGTGAAAAGCTGCCACCCGACCTGTTGTATGAGGCCATGGAGAATTTGGCCTTTGGGGTCTTTGGAGATGCCCCTCCCCGGGCAACCGGCTCAGGTGGTCTGCTGGGGCCCCAGGAATGAGGAGCTGCATGGGCCAGTTCTTACAGCTTCTTGACGGCACCCGCCTCACCCTGGATGGATCAATTTCCTTGTAAGTAACGCCACTTTGTCTGTTACTCTGGGTATGTCTACACTACCACCCTAGTTCGAACTAGGGTCGTAGTGTAGACATACCCAGTCTCTGTGTAAAGACCTGTTCAATCTGATCCATTTCAGTGAAAAGTGGAAACTAGGACAAAATACAAAGGATGAATATAAGCAAACAATACAGCTACGGCTACACTGCAGGCTTCTTGCGCAAGAACTGTTTTGCACAAGAGTTCTTGTGCAAAAGGTCTTCCACAAGCGCACGTCCATACTACTTTTGCACAAGAGCGTCCATGGCAGTGTGGATGCTCTCGTGCACAAGAAAGCTCTGATGGCCATTTTAGCCATTGGGGTTTCTTGCACAAGAAATTCATGTACCCTGTCTACACTGCCTTCTTGTGGAAGAGCTCTTGTGCAAGAACGTGCGTGCAGTGTAGATACTCTACAAGTTTTTGCGCAATAATAGCTGTTCTTGTGCAAAAAGCCTCCAGTGTAGACATAGCCTACAGGTATGCAGGGGCAAGACTAGAAAGGCAAAGGCACAAAACAAGCTGAAACTAGCTACAGGCATGAAGGGAAACAAGAAGACATTCTATAAATATTTTAGAAGCAAGAGGAAGACCAAGGACAGGGTAGGCCCACTGGTCAGTGAGGAGGGAGAAATAGTAACAGGAAACTTGGAAATGGCAGATGTGCTTAATGACGTCTTTGTTTCGGTCTTTACCAAGCAGTCTGATGAAGGAATGCCTAACATAATGAATGCTAGTGGGAAGGGGGTAGGTTTATAAAATAAAAAAATCTGTTAAAAAATCACTTTGAAAAGTTAAATGTCTGCAAGTCACCAGGGCCTCGTGAAATGCATCCTAGAATTGCTGATAGAGGAGGTATCTGAGCCTTTAGCTAGCATCTTTGGAAAATCATGGGAGACAGGAGAGATTCCAGAAGACTGGAAAAGGGAAATCTACTTCCCATCTATGAAAAGGGAAATAAGAACATCCCAGGAAACTACAGACCAGTCAATTTAACTTCTGTGCCAGGAAAGATAATGGAGCAAGTACTTAAGGAATTCATCTGCAAATACCTGAAAGATAATACAGTGATAGGGAACAGCCAGTATGGATTTGTAAAGAACAAATCACGTCAAATCAATCTGATAGCTTTCATTTATAGGATAACGAGTCCTGTGGGTAAGGGAGAAGCGGTGGATGTGGTATACCTAGACTTTAGTAAGGCATTTGATATGGTCTCTCATGATATTCTTATCAATAAACTAGGCAAATACAACTTAGATGGGGCTACTATAAGGTGGGTGCATAACTGGCTGGATAACCGTACTCAGAGAGTAGTTATTAAGGGTTCACAATCCTGCTGGAAAGGCATAACAAGTGGGGTTCCGCAGGGGTCTGTTTTGGGACCGGCTTTGTTCAATATCTTCATCAACGATTTAGATATTGGCATAGACAGGACGCTTATTAAGTCTGCAGATGATACCAAGCTGGGAGGGGTTTCAAGTGCTTTGGAGGACGGGTCAGAATTCAAACTGATCTGGACAAACTGGAGAAATGGGCTGAGGTGACCAGGATGACATTTAATAAGGACAAATGCAAAGTGTTCCCCTTAGGAAGGACCCATCAGTCTCACTGTGACGGCGCGTCAGGGACCCCGAACCCCCTGCACCCCGTCTGCAGCGAGATGTGAGTCCACCAGCCAGTAGAATAGGGGTGTTTATTGCTTCTCAGAGATACAGCCCGGCCCGGGTTCCATGTGGACATCGGAGTCAGGGGCAGGCAGCCTCAGACCTTGGGGAAGGGGTACGCAGGCCCTGAACCCCCAGTACCCAATTTAGTCTCTTCATGTTTGCCCAGCCCAGCTTGCCCCTTCTCCACACCACAGAACACCCCTCTCCCAGGTGGCCCCCCTTTGTCTAACCCCCTTCCCCTGGCCAGGTGAGAAGTTGCTAGTCATGGTCAGCATTCATTGCCCCAGGGACCTCCCCCCGGGCAGGGCTACAGACACAGGCCAGTGGGGGTCACCCACAGCCCACCCAGCAACCTGTGCCACATGAGTGTACAGCTCCCCCCGCCCCCCACGTCACACTCACACATACACAGTGGGACGCGACTGTCTGGGAAGGAGGGCGGCAGAGAAAGGGGTCGCGGGGTCAGAGTGGACCACAGGCTAAATGTGTCAGCAGTGTGACGCTGTTGCAAACAAAGCAAACCTGCTTCTGGGCTGTATTCATGAGTGTTGTGCGCAAGACACGAGAAGTTGTTCTTTTGCTGTACTCCACACTTACAACGCTGCAGACGAGCCCACGCCGGGAGGGGCTTCACGTGCTTTGTAGGTTAGCGTTAACATTCAAAATGGTCTGAGGGAAACAGGATGAAGTTCAACAAAGACAAATGCAAAGGGCTCCACTTAGGAAGGGACAATCCGTGTCTCACATACAGAACGGGAAGCGCCTGCCTAGGAAGGAGCACTGCGGAAAGGGATCTGGGTCAGAGTGGCCCACAAGCTAAATATGTGTCTGTGTGTCACAGCCTAGGGAAAAAAGCAAACCTTGTGGGGCGTATTCGTAGGACTGTTGTAAGAAACAAGAAGTCATTCTTCCACTCTACTCAGCACTGGTTAGGCCTCAGTTGATCTATTGTGTCCAGTCCTGGGCACCGCATTTCAGAAAAGGTGTGGACAAAATGGAAAAAGTCCAGAGAAGAGCGACAAAAACAACTGAAGGGCTAGCAAACATGACTCATGAGACGACAGAGGGGACTGCATAGCGGGTTTCAGGTATCTAAAAGGGAGTGACGAGGAGGGAGAATCGTCCTCCTTGGCCTTTGAGTTTAAGCTGCTTGGCCTTTGAGTTTAAGCCCTGCCACATGCCACCCAGGGTGGGGTTTTGCAATGTGGACGCTCCCTGTGGCACAGACAGACAGGGGACGTGGAAGGCTTAAACTGCAAGGAAAACATTCTGCCTGTCAGGGTGGAGAAACCCTGGAGTAAGTTGCCCAGGGAGGTGTTGAAATCTCCATCCTTGGAGATAATTAAGAGCAGGTTGGACAGACACCTGCCAGTCTAGACGGCGCTGGGTCCTGCCAAGAAAGCAGAGGGCTGCACTTGAGACCTTGCAAGGTCCCTTCCAGTCCTATGGGTCCATGATGTCTTAGAAATGAAAACTCCTGGTTTTCGGATTCCAAAGACATGAGAGAGAGAGAGAGAGAGAGAGAGAGAGAGACTAAAACTCAAACCATTTTAAAACTATTGGAACATTTTTATAGCTTGCAAAACCATTGAGCCTTTGACCTTTTTTGGCACAATTCAGCCCAGGATTCAGCGTTCTGGGGAGGAGCGACCCATTTGCCAGCTTGTTGCCATGAAATGTTCTGACATCCCCAGCCCGGAGTTTGCCTTCCGACGCCCTGTTCAGTTGGGATGGACCGGCCGTCGGCGGTGCCGGTGGAGCAGACGGTGGACGCAGGGCAGTGGTAAGAAGGGACGACTCTCTTGGTGGCATGGCTGCCCCGGCCGGACCGGGTGCGTGGCCTGGGGCGGAGGCAGGTGGGAGCAGGGACAAAAGGCTTGTCGGGGAGCCTGGGGCAGGGAACGCTGGTGCTGCTGCCCTTCCAAAGGGGAGCCTGGCTCCATTGCTTCCGCCGGGCCCTGAAGATGAGCACGCTGACGCAGGCCAGCTGCCCCGTTGAATAACTGCACGGGCACTTTTGCATGAGCGCCCCACTGCACCCAGGCCAGTCCACGGGGTGGTGAACCCGTCCAGTGAGTCCCCACAAAGGCCCCGATCACTGCCATGGAATTCACTGCAGGATCAGGCCCCTGGGCACCCCGTCCTGCCAGCCCAGTGTGCTGCCAGGGGCATTTGTCAAGCTCTGGAAGAAAAGCAACAGCCTCCCCTCGCAGGGAGCTCTGCAAAAATCACGCCCAGTCCCAAAGGCCCATTGTCCGCGCCGCCTGGGCGAGCGCCTCGCGATTCCCACTGGGCACGTGAATGCAAAGGGAAGTGGGGAAATTAGCAGCAGGAAGAAAACAGATGAAGGGACAAAAAACCCACAAATCAATGTACATATGAATTTCCAATTGTGAATGGAAACTGGCGAGCGAGGGGACCGCCTGGCACTTGGCTGCAGGCTGCAATCCAGCAGGTTGGAGCCCAGAGTTTTCTGTATTAATGAGAAAAATAATGATATGCCACGGTCGTCACACTGCCTCCCCCAGCCAGGAAGATAAGAAGCTCCAGATTTAATCATAGGACAAAAATTAATTTCTGACTGCATTGAGTGACTAGTGTTCCCCATCACTCACCACACGCGGAGCCCGCCTGCCGCAGAACCGGGTCCCTGGAGCCTCCCCCCGCATTTCAGCAACGCTTCACGAACAGGGAACAATGTGAGAAGGAAATGACCACGCTCCCCTTTGCTCTGCCTGCCTCCGCTGCTCCCGCGGGCGCGGCAAGCGTTACACTGCCTGGGGGGAGAGGAGGAGCCAGTGCCTGGGGGCATCAATGGGCGACAGGAGAGCTGGGAAAGCCGCCTGAGCCCCCACCTGTGCCTCAGTTTCCCCATCTGGAGGTAATGACACGTGTCCCCCCATGGATCTCCTACGTTGTTTATTAGTGTTAATTACTGGAAGTGGGGTAGCACACAAAGGCTGCAGCAGCATCAACAGGCCAATGTCCCGGACATTTCAGCAGCCCCAAAGAGTGACAGACTAGACAGCCAATGGAGGGATGTTAGTCCCTTTTGCAGAAGGGGTGTGGAGAACACGTCCCCAGCAAAACAGCCCACAGAAGCAGGTCTCAGACCCCAGCTCTGCCAACTCAGGCATGCAGGCGCTCACCCAGCACCAAGAACAGCCATGTCCACACGCTCCCTGGGGCTCTGAGACCTGCAAGGGGGCAGGTCCCGGCCCAAGAGGGAACAGCAACACAGCAACCTTCAGTGCTGGCCTGTGCACCGGGCTCTGTAGGCAAAAGGCCCTGCCACGCGCCGCCTGGGATCCGTGGGCCCAGGCCCTGCCACGCGCCGCCTGGGATCCGTGGGCCCAGGCCCTGCCACGCGCCGCCTGGGATCCGTGGGCCCAGGCCCTGCCACGCGCCGCCTGGGATCCGTGGGCCCAGGCCCTGCCACGCGCCGCCGGGGATCCGTGGGCCCAGGCCCTGCCACGCGCCGCCTGGGATCCGTGGGCCCAGGCCCTGCCACGCGCCGCCTGGGATCCGTGGGCCCAGGCCCTGCCACGCGCCGCCGGGGATCTGTGGGCCCAGGCCCTGCCACGCGCCACCTGGGATCCGTGGGCCCAGGCCCTGCCACGCGCCGCCGGGGATCTGTGGGCCCAGGCCCTGCCACGCGCCGCCTGGGATCCGTGGGCCCAGGCCCTGCCACGCGCCGCCGAGGATCTGTGGGCCCAGGCCCTGCCACGCACCACCTGGGATCCGTGGGCCCAGGCCCTGCCACGCACCACCCGGGGTCCGTGGGCCCAGGCTCTGCCACATGCCGCTCGGGGTGGGGTTTTGCAATGTGGACGCTCCCTGTGGCACAGACAGACAAGGGACCGTGGAAGGCTGCTGGCGGTATGTGCGGAGAGGGACAGGGTCAGTAGGAGCAGGGGAAGGTGGCCTTGTGTGATGGGCACCTGGACTGGGAACCAGAAAACCGGGGTCTCTCACGGGGTGTCCTTGGGCAAGTGACTTCACTTTCCTTTGCCTCAGTTTCCCTATCCATGGTGGCGGGGTAATGGCACCAGCCTTTGCAAATCACTGTTGGGGCTGCTGGCGAAGAGTCTTACCTGGGGGCTCAGCTCTACACTTATTCCAGCTCTGCCCGGACCGGCACTGTGACCTCGGACCGTCGTGCTCCCCCAGGGACGTCCAGCACCGGGGTCCTGCACTGCGGGGCCTCTGGGCGTGACAGCAACAGCAGCAACACCAACACGGGCCAGCTCCACCTCGGAGCTTGAGACCAAGCTCGTCCACAGCCCTGAGCGTGGAGTCTCCTGGCGCCAGGGCGTGGCCAGGCAGAGCGGATGCCCTCGGAGGGGCTGGGTTCTTGGGTCTCAGAGGGAACCTGGACAGACCCATGAGAACAAACCCATTTTTCAATGGGACCAAACTTTGCAAAGCCCCAGAAAACAAGCCTGGAGCTCAGGGCTGCTGCCCACCAGGTGGGGGGTGAGCTGCTGAAGCGAAGCCCCGGCTCACGGGCACAAAGGAGTTGCCAGCCCGGATCAGAGCCGCAGGCACAGCCCCTCCGGCCGGGGCAGCGCCGCGGGGCCGCGTCCCAGGAAGGCAAAGAACCCGGCACGAGGCGGCCGTGGGGTGGCCTCGGCTCAGCGCCCACCGGAGGAGGTTCTGCGCCCGTCATGTGGGGATGTTCAGACGCTAGGAGCGTACGGTCCCTTCTGGGCTTCACAGCCCTGGACCCGCGAATCTGCCCCTGTGACAGCAATTACACTGGCGCAGCAACAGGACGGTTTAGCGCCCTTCCCCAGCTGGGGGCCAGGTCCGTTTGCTGGAACCCTGCGGTTGCTCCTTGCCCACCCTGCTGCACTCCTGCGATACCATTGGGGGTGCGGGAGAACCCCCGGGCTCCGAACCCCAGCAATACGCACTGACAAGTCAGCCCCACACCTCGTTAGAACCACACTCAGCCCCACACCTCAATGGAACCACAGTCAGCTGCACACCTTGTTAGAAACACAGTTGGCCGCACACCTCGCTGGAACCAGAGTCAGCCCCACACCTCGTTAGAACCACACTCAGCCCCACACCTCATTAGAACCACAGTCGGCCCCATACCTCGCTGGAACTACAGTCGGCCCCACACCTCGCTGGAACCATAGTCAGCTGCACACCTCATTAGAACCACAGTCGGCCCCACACCTCGCTGGAACTACAGTCAGCCCCACACCTCATTAGAACCACAGTCAGCCCCACACCTCGTTAGAACCACAGTCGGCCCCACACCTCGTTGGAACCAGAGTCAACTGCACACCTCGTAAGAAACACAGTCGCTGGAGCCACAGTCAGCCCCACACCTCGCTGGAACCAAGGTCAGCCCCACACCTAGTTGGAACCACAGTCAGCCGCACACCTCGTTGGAACCACAGTCGGCCCCACACCTCGTTGGAACCAGAGTCAACTGCACACCTCGTAAGAAACACAGTCGCTGGAGCCACAGTCAGCCCCACACCTCGCTGAAACCAAGGTCAGCCCCACACCTAGTTGGAACCACAGTCAGCCGCACACCTCGTTGGAACCACAGTCGGCCCCACACCTCGTTAGAACCACAGTCGGCCCTACACCTCGCTGGAACCACAGTCGGCCCCACACCTCGTTAGAACCACAGTCGGCCCTACACCTCGCTGGAACCACAGTTGGCCCCACACCTCGTTACACAGCCAGGCAGCAGTGGAAACCATAAGCGAATACTGGACAGTGCGGTGCCAAACTACCCAGCTGGGCCGGGGAGGGGGGGGAACATTTTTCTTGTGCAGAGGAAACTTTCAAAGTGTCTTAAGCTGGAAACTCTTGACCGAGCCACCGCGATGTCTCAGCCAGCGTTGCAACCCACCGAGGGTTTCTGGCCCCGTCCCACTTTTTGGCCAGAAATGACGTGTTTTCGTAAAGGGAGGAGCCCAGATGCTTGTGGAAAGCAAAATCCATGTTGTGTTCCTCGGTGGGTGTGTGTGAGGGGTTAGAGAAGGCGAGAGGGGAAAGCAGGAGAAATGTGGAGCCCCCCCCGCCCGCATTCCTGGGCTAGCCCCCAGTGCTGCCAGCAGGGCAGTCTCGCCCGGGCCAGCGGTGGGGAAAGCGAGGCACAGGAGTGGGCACCGCAAGAGCTGTGGGTGGAGCGAGAGGGAGGCACCGGCCGGGCGTTGGGGTGGCGGGTGCCCCATGCCCCGCGAGAGGGGCCCTCGGCTCTCAGCCACGGGAGGCAAATTCCCTGCTGCCACCTGCCATGGTGGGGGGGGGGGGGGCGGGGGAGCTCAGCCGTGGCTCAAAGGGCAGGGGTGGGAGGGATTGTTTACTTCAAAGCAGCTTCCCGAGAGCCCCCCCCCCGGATTCCCTGCCTGGCCCAGTCCGCAGGGTGGAGAGAATCCAGGCTGAGTCATCTGGCCTACTTTCCCAGCTCCGCCGGAGCATGCGCAGCCAGCAAGGAGGTGGCTGGTATTTTTAGCTGGCGCTGGTGTCGTGCCAGTGCTCTGCGCTCCACAGCCCTGTGCCAGAGCCAGAGCCAAGCAAGCAAGCAGCCCCAGGGAAAGGGCGTGAAACGGGCCCTTTGCACCCCGCACAGCCCTGGTCGCATCCTCCCTCCCCTGCAGGAGCGCCTGGCACTGCTCTGCAGACAGCTAGTCCGGCCCTGGCAGCTGGCTCATTCCTCTGCCTGGGGGCTGCCTGGCCCCTGGGGGCGTTATCTGCTGGGGCAGCCATTCGGTCGACAGCCCGGGAGAGCCAGCGCGTCGCTCAGCCGCAGGGCAGCCCCAACAGGCTGCTCCCGAGCGCCAGCAGCCAGGCCCCCCGGCGGCTCCGTGGGTGCAGCCGTCAGAACAGGCACGTAGGGGCCACCGGGGTCAGGCTCCTTGCAAGCGCCTCGGCACGTCTCACGGCGTGTTTGCACAGCGCCAAGCCAATAGGGCCCCGATCCTGACGGGCTACGGGCGCAGCATCACCCCCGGCCCAGCAGTTGTTGAGAACGTGCAGCTCATTGCGCAGCGGGGCCGGGGCCCATGTCCCAGCATGGCTTGCCTTGGATTTTAGCTGGTTACCCAAGAGGTCTGAAGTCGATTGCCAGTCCCCCTCCCCTCAAGTCGTAGTCCCACCGCCACCCCCCGGGCCTGGGGCTTTGTCCATTGATGCCTGGTAGCCCCAGCCACCTCTGTGACCACCGGCTCCGTTGCCGTGGCGATGGCCGCGCTGTCACAGACAGAGGATTATGGCTGCCGGGGGTGTGGAACAAGCCCGTGGAGCTGGTGACCGAAGGGGCAAAGACCTCGTCTTTCCATCCAAAGCAATAAAGAGGAGATCAGAAAATAAAATGAGGTCACGGGGTCAGTGTTGCTCGGAAATGAAATGATAATGAGGTGAGAGGGGCGGTGACCCACAAGTACCTGGCATGTAAGTCGTGTTGCTCATCCCAAAGCCTCACGATTTATATACCAAATCCCTTCCGCTAACAGGACAATGAAGCCACCTCTGGAGCAACCAAGTGCTGCCGGCACCGAAGGGAGGGAGAGTTAAGGTGTTTAGGGTCACCGTAACAGTGTACATTATGGGCTTTGCACTAGTCAAACCTTCACTTCTAGAGGTGGCCTGTCATAATTACACCGGTTTTGCAAGGTTTTGTTTACTAGAGGGGGTGACAACTTTTAGAACAGGAGGGAAAGGAAACACAGGGATAGATAGATAGATAGATAGATAGATAGATAGATAGATAGATAGATAGATAATGGGGCTGGCTGGATGGCTGGCTAGATTCCATAGGGAATCACACCTGATAATCTTAAAATAATTTGGAGGCTCAGTTCACAGAACCCTTTCCATGTACATCCCCCCCATTACTAATGGACTGCTGGAAAGTGGCTGCCAAAGGATGGTTCACCCAGGGTGGGCTACCTCTGCCACCCCACACATTCACCCCATGCATCAAACACACTACAGCGGTGCACACCACCGCACACCCCTCCCACCAGCACACACACACAGCCCACATGTTGAACACCCTGCATGCCTGTGTGCACCACCCCCCACCAGCACACACACTCAGCCCACATGTTGAACACCCTGCATGCCTGTGTGCACCACCCCCCACCAGCACACACACTCAGCCCACATGTTGAACATCCTGCATGCCTGTGCACCACCCCCCACCAGCACACACACACAGCCCATGCTTCGAACACCCTCACAGCTGTGTGCTCCACCGCACACCCCTCCCACCAGCCATTAGCCAGGTTGGGCAGGGAGGGTGCCCCTGGCCTTGGTGTGTCAGGGGCTGGGACTGGGAGCCGGGGGGGGTCACTGGATGAGTCCCTGTTCTGGTCACTCCCTCCAGGGCACCTGGCCTTGGCCGCTGTGGGCAGACAGGGTCCTGGGCTGGATGGGCCTTGCTCTGCCCAGCCTGGCCGCTCCATTGTTCTTATGAAAAGGGGCCAGCGCCAGAGGCACAGGGAGGTCAGCGCAGGGCCAGTCTACCAGAACTGACCCCAGCCTGCACTGATCCCACCCAGCACCCTCCAGCCCCGGCTACCTGGGGCAATGCTGCTGCCACAAGCCCCACTTCCACGCCAGCCCAGGGCGTCCTCAGCTGAATCCATAGGAAGCTGCCAGAGAAAACCCCTCGTCACTTGCAGACCGACTCCCCCCATGAGGCAGGGCGGGGAAAGGCATCAAAGAGCAAACATCTCTGAACTGAGAGCCTGCGCCGGGTCTCCACGGCGGAGCAGTCGTGTGTCTGGCCCAGCAGAGGAAAGGGCTGTTTCCTGGTGGAAGGTGCTCAGTGCCCACGGGGGTGGAGGGTCGTTCTGTGCTGTTGTTTATTCCTCAGGCCCTGCCGTCTCTCAGCATGTACTGTCGTGCAGTGCCGTGACAGCTCCAGCCAGGCAGAGGCAGGTGTACCAGGCTTCAGGCCGTTTCTCACTGGCACCAGCGTGAATCATTTCTCTGCTCCAGCCACTGATGTGTGTCCCCAGGGCAGAAAGAGACAAAATTCCAGCACTGGCTTTAAAAGCTTCTGGTTTATAACCACAGACATTGGTAGAGTGTAGAAAAAAATAAAAATAGCTGAGAAGTAGCAGGAGCTGAGCGCAGTGCACCTGCCTGCCACCAGGGGGCGCCGAGACACCTGCAGTGCAGGGGCAGTGCAGCTGCCTGCCACCAGAGGGCACCAAGATGCCCGCAGTACAGGGGCAGTGCAGCTACCAGATACCAGGGGGCACTGAAACGCCTGCATTGTAAGGGCAGTGCAGTTGCCTGCCACCAGGGGGCGCCAAGATGCCTGTATTGAAGGGGCAGTGGAACTACCTGCCACCAGGGGGCACCAAGACGCCTGCAGTACAGGGTCAGTGCAGCTACCTGCCACCGGGGGGCACTGAGACGCCTGCAGTACAGGGTCAGTGCAGCTACCTGCCACAATGGGGCACTGAGACACCTGCATTGTAGGGGCAGTGCAGTTGCCTGCCACCAGAGGGCACCAAGATGCCCGCAGTGCAGGGTCAGTGCAGCTACCTGCCACCAGGGGGCACTGAGACGCCTGCAGTGCAGGGGCAGTGCAGTTACCTGCCACCAGGAGGCGCCGAGACACCCACAGTGCAATAGAAATGGAGCCAGGGGCAGTGTCCGTGGTGCAGGGTGTCTCCGCTCTCTGTGGCTCACCCGGCAGCCTAGCACCTGAGCACGGTTGATCCAGGAGAGCCAAAGCCTCTGTGGTGAGGGGTGGCCACATCGCCGGTGTCACGTGGGGCCGTGGGCAGAGGACGTGGGTGCCTCTTCTGGGAATAAGCCACAAGCTCCTAGCACCTCACTCCGGATTCCCGCTGCCGCCGCCCGCCCTGACGTGGGGGCACCAGCTGGCTGGCCACAGGGCAGTAAGTTTGCTCCACCGCTAGCAGCCGAGGTGGGACGCCAGGAGCGACTCCACGGGGCCTGCCACAGGGCGGGGTGGGCAGTGCTGGGGTATGGCCAGTGAGCCCCAGGACCAGCCCCTGGCAGCACAAGACACCCCTCTCCCCCGAGCCAAGTGACCCAACCTGCGGCTAGAGGCCACGGCTCAGGCCAGCCACGCTGGCGTTTGTGGCCTGGCTGAAGGAGGGGAGGGCTGTGCCGGGCCCTGCCAAGGGCTGGGCGCAGCCTGGTTTGCGAGTAGGCTACACCGGGGGGAAGGGGGCTGTGTGCAAGGACTGAGGGGCAGGAGGCCCCTGGGAGCCCACTTCTGAGCCTGCCTGTGATGACCGAGGCAGCCAGAGCCAGCAGCACTGAGGGCCCCACGCCGGCCAAGGCCCGGAGCTCCAGGCCTCAGAGACGCCGCGAAAGGAGCAGCCATGTTTGTGCAAATTCAGGCAGGCTCGGAGGGGTTTCGCCAGTGGCCGCCGGGGGGCTCTGCCCAGCCCCCGTCTGGGGTTCCTCTGGCTGGGCGGGTTGGAAACGGGCTGGCTTTTGGAACCCCTCCGGCTGGGACCCAACAGGGACGTTCCGCCAGCTCTGCCTCAGAGGGGGCCGTGAGGCCAGGCCTTGGCAGCGTCACAAGGGCTCGCCAGGTGGTGACTTGAGCCCAGTACATGTGGGGCAGACCCAGGCCGTGGTGCATCCAGCCCAGCCGCCCCACTCTACAGTCCCCAGGCCTGGCTCTCCCCTGCTGGCTCAGGCTCTGAACACACGGGAAAGAACGGAGAGAAATGGCAGGAGCTGGTGAAGAGCCCCCCCCATCCCCGCTCTCACTCCTCTCCTCCCCACATGCCCCCCACCCTCCGCCTTATCACCGCAGCACAGAGACGCAGGCCCAGTCCCTCCAAACAGCCCACCCCCCCCTGCAGCCGCTGCTCCTCGCTTTCATTGCCAGTTTTAAACATCTGTCTGAGACGCCAGGCGGCAGTTCAAAGCCCGGGCTCGACGGAACGAGGTTACGGCTCAGCCCTTTGAAAAGCTGACAGCTGATGGAATATTTATTCTCTTTGCTGTGTTCTCCTCCTCCCGCCCCCTGGCTCAGAAGCGGCGAGCTCGCCGAGACGGGGGCTCAAGTCCTAAGTGAGCAGCGGTGGAATATTCTCGCCTCCATTTGATCCCCCCCGGGAGCCCCCAGCCCCCCCTCCCACCGTAGCAGAAGCCTGGAGTCCCATGGAGCCATGAGACTGAGCCTAGCAAGCCCCAAGGCCCAGCACCCTGCAGGGCCAGAGCCCAGGGACCCTGTCCCCTCGTGCCCCTGCAGGACCCCACATGGAGAAGCCCCTGGGGGACACGAGGAGTGGCAGCATCTCGGGCACGTTGGGGGTCGCGGGTCTAAGCTGATCTCATCTGATGTCAGGCAGCAGCAGCTGCCCTGAGGCCTATGGGCAGCCCCGACTCGGCTCTGTCCAAGAGTCAAAAGGGGACGTGTGGCCCCCTCCCAGCCCGGCTTCCCACACACGTCCTCCCCTCAGCCCCATTCATGCTGTGGTGCGGCTTTCGTCCCCAGCGCCGAGCGAGGGGCGTTAGCCAAGCACTTTCGGGAAGCCTTGCCCCTTGGATGCAAATCGCCACCAGACCCAGCGGGCAGCCCCTTGCTAGGGCATCTCGGTGCTCAGAGCCATTCGCTGCATCAGCAATCGGCAGGCACGGGCCTTGGCACTTGGGCACCCGGCTGAGGGCTCGGCAGATGGGAACTACTCTAGTTCCAGGCTGGGGGATTAGTTGCCTGGGAGCTGAATATTCCCACCCAGCTCCTCGGCTCTCCATTCCCAGCCCAGTTGCAGGCGCCTCGGGGATGGGCCAAGCCCAAGGGGCAGAAGCAAGTCTGGCGCCCAGCACTTACGCCATCTCCCGGGAGCAGGGCTCAGAGCTGAGGGGCTGAGCTGACCCACGATAACCCCTGCGTCCAGCTCCAAAAGGGGGCGCTCGCCACGGCTTTGGGACACTGAGATTGTCCCTTTCCCCGCACAGATTCCCCAAGCCCGTAGGTTCTGCCCACCCGGCTGGGGCCGCACTGCCATGTGGGCGCCGTTACACACTTAGGACAGGAAGTGAAGAGTAACCCCACTGCAATGGGCCCTAACTCACGCGCTTGCTCGCTGCCAGTGCTTTGTACGACACCGTGGGGAGTGTCCGTGCCCGTCGCACGCATGGAACACGCTTCCTCCCCACGCCGGCAGGGCCGCCAATGGCCCAAGGGTAGGGTTGCCAGATGGTTTAACCAAAGATACCAAACACCCTCCCCCCCCCAAAAAAAACCACCAGGGAAAAAATTCTGTTCAGATAAAAAGGGGGGAGACCAAAGTTATTAAGCAAAAAAAAAAAAAAAAGTATGGCCCCTTTAAGAACAGGCTGGGCTCTACCTCTCCTAACAGGCAGCCGGTAGCCATCTTGCCTCCCTCCTCCAGGCCAGACAGCTCCCCTGCAGAACCAGGTAAGCAGCGGCTGGGCCTGGCCCGGTTGCTGAGTGTGTGTAAGGTTGCCAAGTGTCCAGTATTGACATGGACAGTCCGGGATTTTCATCTCCTGGCTGGGAAAAAATCCAAAAGTGCCAGCCATGGCAGAACATTGTAGGTGTCCGGAATTCTCTGAATGTTTTTACTGGACAGGAGGTGAAAATACCGGCCTGGCTGGGTGAATACCGGACACCCGGCAACCCTGGCCAAGGGCACAGACACTCTGGGCAAGGCAGGGTGCTGAAGCCTGGTCTACCCGTGGCTGCCTGCATGTTCCCCCGGGTGTGCCCGAGTCCTGCACAGGGCCCAGCCAGGCTGACTGCCTGTGAATCCTGGGGCTGTGTCCCACCAGGAAGAGCCCAGTGAATGGCAGGACTTGCCACCCCTCCCTCTGCGGCTGTGTCTAGACTATATGGCTCCATCACGGAGCCATGTAGATTAGGGTTGTAGGCATAGGGAAATGAAGCGGCGATTTAAATAATCACCGCTTTATTTAAATTTAAATGGCGGCCGCGCTGATCAGCTGTTTGTCGGCTCAGCGCGCTAGTCTGGACGCTCCGTGATCGACATCAAAGCCCTTTGTCGACCGTTCCGTTATTCCTTGTGGGATGAGGTTTACCGGGGCGGTCAACAAAGGGCTTTGTCGGCTCAGCGCGCTAGTCTGGACACTCTGGGGTCGACATCAAACAGCTGATCAGCTGTTTGTCGGCTCAGTGCGGCAGACATTTAAATTTAAATGAAGTGGCGATTATTTAAATCGCCGCTTCATTTCCCTTTGCCCAGTAAACAAATCTACATGGCTCCGTCGACGGAGCCCTGTAGTGTAGACATATCCTGCCAGACATCTGCAGAGCAACACAAACATGGAGCACTGCCCTGCCATGGCTAGGACAGGGCCAGGCTGGTCGCAGTGGGGGCAGTGGCAGAAGGAGGAGCAACAGGGGGGGGAGGTCTAGGGTGGATGTTAGGACAAACGATTTCCCTAGGGGGTGGGGAAGCCCTGGAACGGTTCCCTAGGGCAGGGGTGGAATCCCCAGCCCTAGAGGGTTTTACGTCCCGGCTTGACAGAGCCCTGGCTGGGATGTTTCGGTTGGGGTTGGCTTTGCCCGATTTTTGCACAAACTAAGTAAAGTGCATCTTAGGGCCTCAGATTATGAGGGGCCTCTAAATACAACATCACTAGGTTTTAGTTGCATCCGCGCCTGTGTTCCGGCCTATGTGCAAATATTATCATGTCTTGTCGCTATTTCCCTGGTCCTTTCTGAGAACACACTCTTTTGGGAATGCCGTGGGGCCTCTTAAACTTGCCTTAGCTAGGGGCTGACTGTAAGCGTGGGTTTGACAAGTGCTCGCACAGAGCCTGCAGGGGCAGGCGGCCTAGGGGGCGCAGCCTTTCACGTCTGCATGTGGCGGCAGAGACCCAGAAAACCGCAGGCTTCATGTGGGTCACTCCTTGGCAAATCAGCGTGTGCAGTCGGCCTCGAGCGGGAGACGTTCCTGGAGGGAGGTCGGGCCTGCTGCCTCGTTTCACGGCTCTGTTCCGAGTTCAGCCCAGAGGCTTCACTCCAGTGGCCACGCGTTGGCCGACAGGCCTGTGCGACAGCCCCGGGCAGCGCCAGCAGATGGGCAGGGGGTTCCTGCCTTTGCCGGTTCCCGCTGGCGGATGAAGGACACGACACCAAGCAAACGCAGGCCTGACAGCGGCAAGAGCCCAGCTTGGGCCCAAGGCAGCCCCGGGCAGCCGTAAGCACGTACTTTTCCAGTGCCCCTCGTGGCCGAGTGCAATCCCTGGGCCACAAGTGCACACATCCAGCACGCCCGTCTGCTGGGGGTAGCCACCCACCGGGGATCCGTCCGCCTTAGATTTCATGGGTGTCGGCTCCGGGTAATTGTGTGTTGGTAATGAAGGCATCACCACGGCGCTATTTGCATAGCAAGCAGAGGTACAAAAGCTGATCTTAACATAATAGCTTGAGATAAGTGAATGGCAGGCGTAATCAAGAGATTAATTGGCCCTTGTGTGTTAATTATGTTAATTGGTACAGCTGCCAGTCCAAAGAGAAGTGACTCGTGGGCATCAGGCTGGAGGAAAAGGTTGTGGACAAGAGCAACTGCTGGCTGCAGTGGCCCTAGCGGTGCACGCCACGTCCTGGCCACGGCTTCCTGCGCACAGTGAGCCAACTGGCGCCTCCGTCCACATGGCCTGGCTACAGAGAGCACCTGGGTACAGAGAGGGGCGTGACGCGGTATCGCCAGGGAGGGGCGTGACGTGGTATCGCCAGGGAGGGGCGTGACACGGTATCGCCAGGGAGGGCTATGACATGCTACCACCATCGTGAGACCAGCAGATGGCTGCAGTGACACGACAGGCACAGCTCACCGCCCTTCCCAGACTGATCCAGGCCCTGTTCTACCACTAGGGCAGCCTGTTTGGTGTTGGCATTAATTCCACACAACTCATGTGTGTGTGTGTGTGTGTGTGTGTGTGTGAACCTTGCTGGTTGCTATGCTGGGCAGAGGGCTGTGAGTGACCTCCACTGGCTGCTGTCTGCAGCACCGCCCAGCAGGCCAGGGGATGAGTCATTATGCGAGGGGGCTTCGAAACTCGTCAGACAGGTATCTCCCAGGCAGCGGAACAATGGGAAGAAGGGGAGTGGAGCCCTGGCTGGGGGCAGGGCTGGAAGGGAGTGAGTTAGTTTCTGTCTGGGAGCATGGAGGAGACAGCCTAGGGAAAGGGGCTGGAATTTAGGGGCCCAGTCTCCCCCTTCTCAAGGGGGACTGAGGCATCCTAGCCCCAGTTCTTTTAACCGGATTACATCTGTGCTGTGCTGTATCCTGGAGGAGCAATAAACTCCCTCTATTCTACTGGCTGGTAAAGTCGGTTTGTGCCACTACGGGGGTGCAGGAGGCGGGGGACCCCAACACGCCATCACAGTGTGCACAAGGCCATAACCCAGCCAAACCAAGCTGAGAGGCCAAACTGCATGTCACAGGGTGTCCTGTCCTGAACACACCACAGCGTGGCCACCTGGCTCTGCAGCCCCCAGACCCTGTAGAGATCGGGCACACGGGGCCAGCATGCGAGGCTCACGCACAGGCCCAGTGTGCAAGGCCAGGTGCACAGACCCAGCATGCGAGGCTCAGTGCACAGGCCCAGCGTGCAAGGCCAGGTGCACAGGCCCAGCGTGCGAGGCTCAGCACACAGGCCCAGTGTGGAAGGCCAGGTGCACAGGCCCAGCGTGCGAGGCTCAGCGCACAGGCCCAGCGTGCGAGGCTCAGCGCACGGGCCCAGCGTGCGAGGCTAAAAGAAGAGGCTCAGTGCCCCGTTGCAGGCTGGCAGTGCGCCTGCCACATTCCCGCACTGGTTTGGTTTTGAGCAATCGGCATTTTCTGACGAGAGAACGTCCTGCAGGAGATTTTCACCCAAGGCTGGTCCTGTTCTGGGTCTGGATCCTCAGCCTCTCCAGGAGCCCTGATCCCCAGCACTCCTCCAAAGCAGGCTTCGGACCGCCGTGGGCCCCCGCCGCAGAGCGCCTCATTCCCTCCAAGGCCAACTGCCGCAGGAAGTCCCCTCACAGCTGTTTGCGCCCCGCCCCGTGTCAGGGGAGAGCTCACCCAGTGCTCTCCGGGCCCATGTGCCTACCGGATAAGCAGCGTCTTTGCCGGCTTTGCACGCAGGCCCTGGCTCCTGGCCATGATGGAAGCCCGGCATGGCCGAACGAAGGCCGCAGCAAGGCTGAGCTACCAGAGGAAAAACAAGGTGCAACATGCACAAGTTTGCTGGCAGGGTTGGCCAAGCGCCTGGTAACACGACCAAGGCCTGGATCCCAGCTAAGAGAGCCCCCTAGAGCCCTGCCCAGGGCCTGCCCCTCTCGTGCGGCTCTCCTTGTACCCGAAAGCTGCCAGACCCGCCCCACGGCCCGTCCTGCCCTGCGCCGATCGCAGCCCGAGCTGCTCCTCGACGGTTTTAGAAGCCACACACAAGTTACTCAGGAAAACCCTCTGGCGGCGCTTCCTTCCTCCGCGGGAGACAGACCACCAAGCAGCCCCATTGTGCCCCCAGCCTGCTGGGCCGGGCGGCCGGCCTCGCTGCGTCCCATGCAGTGCTGACTAACTCCGCTACCCCTCAAGCTCAGGAGCCCATCCAGCTACGCTTTGCTAGTCTACAAAGTGCTCCCATCGCTTTTCAAACTCAGCTACCTCCTGACGCTGTTGAAAATCAACAACCAGCCTATTAGCACCTGCCTCGCTCGTTAGGAGAGGCAGCTAAGAGCCATTCGTTTGCAATGCGAGGGGAGAACTACCAGGACTCTGCAGGGGAACACAGCACCACTGGCACCTTCGCGCCGTTGCTTGACAATGGGATACAGGAGGGAAGACCTGGGAGCCGGGCTCCCCTCCACGCCCAGCCTAAGGCCCGAGCTGCCAGGACTCCTCCGCATGACCCTGACCAGCAGCAGCTAAGACCCAGACGTGTGTTCTGCGCGCTTGGCAACTGTCAATAAACAGGGTAAGATCTTCACTGGGCGAGGCTCTTTCAGTGGCAAAAGCATCTGCCAACCCGCAGGCAGTTCCGCCCTGAGCCCGAGGTGAGCCGGGGCGGGGGGGGGGGGTACATTAACAGGACTGCACCCTGAGCTCGAGGAATGGGGTGAGCGGGGGGGGGTACATTAACAGGGCTGCACCCTGAGCCCGAGGAACAGGGGGTGGGTGTCCCTAACGTGCAGGAGGGACAGAGACCTTTGTGCAGGTAAGAACCCTGCAGCCCCCTCCTCCGCAGGGCAGGACGTCAAGGCAAAAGAAAGCTCTGGCCAGCCACGTGCCGTCTGCTGGGACAATGCCTGGGAGAGTGAAAACAACCGCGCCTGGCTCCAGCCACTGGGGACGGGCTTCGCTGAGCTCACACCCGGGAGCCCCTGCCTCCTGCCCGGGAGCCCCCACCTCGCGCCCGGGACCCCCCACCTCGCGCCCGGGACCCCCCACCTCGCGCCCGGGACCCCCCACCTCGCGCCCGGGAGCCCTTGCAGCAGGCTGGCGCTGAAGGGCTGTATCCTCTCCACTACCCACCAGCCGGGACGGGGCAGCTGAGGGTCTCTGGCAGCGGATGTGGGTGGAGCTGCCTCTGAAGGGCTGAGGCCTGACCCTTGCATCCTGCCCAGGGAGGGGCGGCGGCCCTAGCAGGCCGGTAGATGCGTGGTGGGACAGCGCGCCCCAGCTGATCACAGCGTGGGTCTCTGCGCGGCCGTGACGCCCCACGCACTGCTGGGCCTGCGCACCAAGCCACTGCACACGCCACACCGGGCCGGGGCCTTCGTCCCAAAGAACCAAGCGTTTATTTAGCCCCACGCTGGACGAGTCAAGGCACAAAATACTCCAGATTCTGGAATTTAAATAACTGGACACCCCAAAGCAGACCTGGGTTCCAGACCCATGGGGCTGCGCAGGGCCAGGCCGAGAGCTACGGGCGTCTGAACGGGCCACGGGGCTCGAGCGAAGCAGGGCAGCCGGGCTGGCACCGGGCTCTAGGCTGGCCCTGGGTTCCCGCGGGTGCTGAGAGGGCAGCTTCTCCGGCTCGCCCCTTTCCTGGCCCCCTTGCCGTGCCCGGCTGTACGGCCCCGACACTGCTGAAGGGCGTCTCTCAGACCCCGCTCAGGGCACGGCAGGGAGGAAGTGGCGGAACGGCCGACTGTAGCCCCCGGCGTGTGCGTTCAGACCAGCTGTTCCAAAGCACCCCGGGAACGGGCACCAGCCCTCAAAGCACAACCCGGTGTGGGCGCTCTGCTAGCCAGCCAGGCAGCACTGGCCTCGCCCGGCGCCCACACCTGGGCACAAGCTCCCTCAACGGCAGGAGCCACCGCCCTGGCCCGGTCCTCGCCCAAGCGCTCCCTGCGGGCAGGGCCAGTAGAGCCCCAGGCCCCTCTGGGCTGCGCAGGCCGGGGCGACGTGGCTCCGGGCATGAAGCGTGTCCAGCCCCCGAGGGAGCACGCCCTGCACAGGGCCAGGCCCGGCTCCCGGGGTGCCCCAGTGGCGCTCGCAGGCCGAAGCTGCCATCCTCCATGGCCAGGGACGCGGCGGGGGTGGTGGGAAGGGATGCTCAGCGTCTCCCCCAGGACACCCCTGCAGGAGCCAGCCGGGGCTGGCCTGGGCGTCTGGCGCGTCCTCAGTCGAGTTCCTGCTCCTTGCCTGAAAGCGAAAGACGAGCGGTGAACGGCCCACCCCGAGCCTGGCGAGGGAGGGGATGCAGCGAGTGCCACCGAGCCTGGCCTGGCAGGCGCCCAGGGCCCATCGGCACATGGCCCGGCCACGGGGGGAGCGCTGGGGAGGGACAGGACTGGCGGGAACACTGCGGCGGCAGCCGGGTTTGGGCGGAAATTGGGAGCTAGTCCCGGGGACGCTCTCACCTGCTCCATCTATTTTCCACAGAAAAATGCAAATTGTCATTTAAAGGCCAAATGCCAGAAAAGGGAACTCAGTTGTGAGCTGCCGCCCCACCTGGCAGGCCGGGCTGTGGGTGCCTCGCGTTCCCACATTTCTAGGGCCCCCGCCGGCCTCCAGCGCGCCCCGACTGCGGCCACGCCTGGCCCCCGTGGGGCGCGGCACCCAGCCTACGCCTCCCCGTGCTACTGGGCCGCCGTTTCCTCTCTCAGCACCGGGACGAACCACTTCAGACTGTCAGTTCCCCACAAAAGCTCCCAATCGCCAGCCCCCGGCCCAGCCCTCGCTCCTGCCCCCCCTCCAGCCACCAATGGTGAAGGAGAGCTGGAGCGGAGCCGGGCCCGGGGGCTCAGGCGCTGGATGGCAGGGAACCGCTGCCCTGGGCGGGGTCCGGGGTGAGAAGTGGGGCCTAGTGCAGGGGAGCCCCCGGCCCATCCGTGGCCCCTCGACAGGGCTCTCCCATAGAGCGAGCGGCTGCACTGTGCCCCCGGCAAGGGAAGAGCCCTGGCTCCGGCGGTCAGGGCAGGACTCCCACGAGCGATTCCAGGCTCCCTCCCCGTAATGTCACCAATCTGGAACATGGGGATAGTCCCAGCGTCCTTCCAGCCTCCCAAAGCTCTCCAGAAGCGGGGGGTGGTGGGGGGGGACAGGGCTGTCACACCACGGTGCCCCACCCAGCCAGCACTCAAAGGTCCCACTGACCCAGGCCCCTAACCACACCAAGCCACGCGGGGCGACCTGAGCAGCCCTGTGTGACTGCGGTGAAAGCCAGCTCTCCGGCCCTGTAGAGGGAGGGGAGGGCAGAAATCAGGTCGCGCGCCTCCTGCGAGCACCAGGCCTCGCCAAGCGCGCCACGCAGGGCCCTGGGAAAGGAGCAGCTCTCACGTGACTGGCCCGGGTGGTTCTCCTGACTGTGAGCAGATGCCACCTTTCGTGGTGAGGCCGGGGGCTCCACCGCCACGTGCGTGGCACTGCCCAGAGCCGGTCCCCAGCAGCGCCGGAGCCTGGTTCTCAGCACGGCTAGTGCCAGGGAGGCCACGTTCCTCTCTGCCCCCGCGGGGAAGCTGCCCAGGTTGCTGCTGTCCCTCCTGGGCACGCTGCCACCTTCAGGACTCTCGCCAAGCGAGAACGGGCGCCCCCAAGCGGCCTGCTCCTGCCAGCTGCTCGGCTTGTGGCGCCCCTCCCTTTGAGGTGGGATCCCTGGCTCAGGCCCCGCCAGCCGGCCACGCGGCTAATCGAGGCTGCTGTGCAGGGCCTCAGCCTCCCAGCCCAGGCTAGCAGGGGTGGCAGGGAGCGTCGTCCCGCTCTAGAGGCCAGCCTGTCCCTGCTGGCCCCTGGCCGCCCAGACTGCAATCCCCCCGCTGAGCGGCTCCTGCTCGGGCAGCACGTGCTCCCAGGGACACGGCACCGGGAAGGAGACAGACCGGCCCAGTTCTGCTCCTGCTGGGCGCTGCGCTGGGAAGGCGGGAGCAGAAGCAGGCCCAGCGCTTACAGCCTCCGACCGGCCAGACAGCATGGGATTAACTGCGGGGACCGGCCTGGGGTGGCCAGAACCCCGAGGCCCCGGCTCTGCCTCCGCATCTAATCTGGCCGCCCCGAACCCCTTCCCAGCTGGCCCGGCGGGGACACCCAGCTGCCACCGAACCCGGAGAAGCTGCACACACCCGGAGCTGGGCCGATCTAGAGACCAGGCGACGGGCGGGAGCCAAGCATCCAGCGCCCAGAGGCACAGAGCCCCCAGCTGGTGGTCGTGGCCCTGGCGTTTTTCGCTACCCCCAGCTCAGCCCTCCAGCCGCCCTGCGGGGCTAGCAGGCTGCGCGGGGCGACGGCGCACAAGCCTGCGGGTCTGCCTGCCAGGGCGCAGGGGCAGACGAAATGCCACCTACCTTCCTTGTTCTCCGGGCTCGTCAGAGGCTGCAGAGCTGCCGGGGGAAGACAGCGAATTGGGTCAGACTCCGGCCAGGCCCTGGCCACACTGGGCCCAGCTCCACCATGCCCAGGGATGCAGCCCCGCCCGGGTCCCCACTGCCTGTGAGCAGCCCCATATCAGCGAGCCAAGCGCCCCGACGGCTTTGCACCCTCCTGCACCGCGTGAGCCTGGCTGGCTCCCAGGGCAGTGGGCAGAGCCCTGCACGGGTGGGGGAGGGCCGCAGAGCCCAGCGTGGGCCAGCCAATCAGAATGAGGGAGCCGGGGGCCACAGAGTCCTGCGGGATCACCCAAAGAGGGGCAGCAGCGCGCGAGCCCCCGAAGCCGCCCCCTTAGGAACCCGAGTGCCAGGCTGGAGTGTGGAGAACAGGGTCTGCCTGGTCCTGGGCCTCGCTAATGAGTCTCCTAACGAGAGGCTGCCGGTGGTCAGTGGGGGGCCCGTGGCGGGGCTGCCTGCTCGCTGGCAGTGGGCAGCGACCCGGCCCCCCTCTGGATGAGGGGAAGGGAAAGCCCAGCCCACCCCCCCGCCATGGCAGGCTCGGGGCGCTGCAGGTGCCAGGCATTGCCAGGGCCCCAGACAGGCAGCAGGGGGCTGCAGCCGGCACACGGCTTCCTGCGGGCCGCTCCTGGTGTCAGCTCACAAGCGGCCTCCCGGCAATAAGGCAGGGCCAGTAATTCCCAGGCCCCGTGCAGCCCCCCGCGACGCCCCCTGGAAACTGCTGCCCGGCTGCGCTGCCAGCTCTCCGCCGCCCGGGAATTACACGCCGCGCCAGAGAGGGCACATGGAAACGGATCTGCTGGCCTGCGGCCCGGGAGCAAGGACCGGGCGGGGGAGGGGAGGAGCCAGGGGAACCCCCCCCTTGAACAGTTCAGGCATTTATCAGCCTCCCAGTCCTCCAGTGCCAGCTCCCCTGGATCTCCCGCAGCGGCTGCCGGCGCGATCAGGCACAAGCCGATCTGCCCACAGCCCAGCGACTGTTGTGCTGGGAACAGATGAAGGGAGTCACCAGGCACGTAATTAACTCATCTGATTACAGGCCAGCGCCACGAGAGAACACGGCTTATCCTGCCTGAGTCCAGCCAGGGGGCACAGGCCCCAGCGTGGGCCTGGCTGTGGTGGCACGTGTGTGCGGGACACTGCTGGGCACGTTCACACAGCGCTGTGTGTCGGCAACAGTCCATGTGTGCAAGCACGTGCGCCACTGTGTATGCCACGCGTGTGCACGTGTGCAACAGCTTGCACCGTTGTATGCTGGACAACTGTGCACATGCTCATGCATCGTGAGTACACGTGCGAGCACGTGCTCCTAAACGGCTGCACGACTGAGTGCTTAAGCTGATATGCACAGAGACCCCCGGCCCCCCCCTTGCCGTGGCGCCAAAAGGACACGCCAGCTGCTTCCAGGAGCCTGCGCCCTGCGGACGTGGCCACTGCAGCCAATCAGACGTTTAGCAGCCAAGCTACCGGAGTCGCTGGGTCCCTTTCCAACCAGGCGCTCTGCTCTGCTGGGGAACCCCACAGCTGGCACCTACGCTGGAGGCAGGGGGAGCCAGGCAGGGAAGGTGCAGGGAGGAACCACACCCCCCTCTGGAACAGATGCCAGAGGCTGGAGGGGAAACACAGGGCCCCGCCCCCCAGCATGCGCATTGGTCTCCTTTAGCATCCCTGGCTCAACGTGAAATCCAGCCCTCAGCCCCACCCCGAACCGGCTCAGAGAATCTCACCCACCTGTCTTGGGCTCTCCACCCTCCTCGTCCTGCTCCTCCAGCCCTGCAAAACAAGCCACAGGCAGGTGAAATCCCCGAGCAATGGGGCTGGGCTGGCTCAGAGCCACCCCTCACCCCCGGCCAGGCCCTCCCCACCCCCTCTCCTGGCCCTGCTCACTGTCCCACGGGGGCAATGCCAGCCGAATGCTCCCCGCCGGGAGGCAGCCTGGGCACCCGGAGACCCTCAGCTCCAGAACTGGGACAGGGTAAACAGGAGGGAAGGCCAAAGCCGGCGGTTTTCCAGGTGCCGGAAGGTGCAGCTTCACTCAGAAAGCCCCTCAGAGACACGGAGCAGGGCCAGGCCTGAGAGCAGACTCAGCGTGGGGGCAACGGGCTCTTCAAACACTTTCCACGAGCCATCGGCAGGGCTCCAATTCACCCTCCAGCCCTGAGCCGTGCAGGCAGGGGCAAGGAAGGAGCCGGACGACGCACCCGCGTCTCCGGCCAGCGCCTTGCCTGCCCGTCCCACGGTGGCACCCGTGAGTGACGGCGCCGCGGCTGAGCCATGGGGGGGGGTGGAGGAACCGCCCGTGTGGGGAGCTCCCTGGGCCGCCTGGCCCGTTGCGCCCCTCTGGGAGGCGGAGTCTCTCAGGCGGGGCGAGGTCAGAGCAGATCGAGAGGCGGGTCGTGAGCCTCTGGGCCGGGGCCACCGCGCTGTCTCCCACGGGCCAGCTGCAACCCTGACCCGTGACCCCCCGGCAGAACGTCTGTGCCCTAGGGAGGAGGTGCCCGTCCGCGCAGCGGGCAGAGCGGGAAGGAGACGGCTCCCTGGGGCAGAGCTCAGGAGCTGGGTTTCACGGGGGCACCGCAGCCAGATGGTTACACCCTGGGGCCACTTCCCTCAGCCCCACTCCTGCAGCAGCAGCGCAGCCTGAAAAACCAGCCCCACAACCCGCTGTGCCGGCCCAGGAGCGAGCAACGCCTCTGCCGGCGCGGGAACAGCTCGGACAGCCCCGCGCAGCTGGGGCCACTTCCCGAAGGATCACAGCTAGGGACGGAACCCAGCTCCCCCCACTACACCGCACTGCCCCGCCCAAGGCTGACCTCGGCTCAGCGCGCAGCCCAGGGGCCAGGCACAGGTCCCCTCGGCGGGTTCACTGGCAGGGACTGTGCTGACCCCCGGGCAGCATTCTGACCGGTTTCCCTACCAGCCCCCGGTTCTCTCCCCTCTGGGCCCCCGTCTGTGGGGGGGGAGCGGCTGGGACATCTGTGGAGGGGAGCGGCTGGGACGTCTGTGGGGGGGCGGCTGGGATGTCTGTGGGGGGGAGCGGCTGGGATGTCTGTGGGGGGGAGCGGCTGGGACGTCTGTGGGGGGGGCGGCTGGGACACGTCGGGGGGAGGGCGGCTGGGACGTCTGTGGGGGGGAGCGGCTGGGACGCGCGGGGCGGGCTGTGGGCGCGTTGGGAGCTGGAGCCACACGAGCCTGCAGAGAACAGGCTCGTGCGGCCCGTTCGTCCCCGCCCCAGTCGCTCCGAGCCAGCCCCCGCCACCGCCTGCCACCAGAGGCAGCTCCTGGCTGAAGGCGGCAGCAGCGAAACGCGCACGTGGCGGCTCTAGCTGCTTCCAACGTGCGCACCCACCCCTGCCTAGCCCCAGCGCCACTCCCTCCGGCCTGCCCCGCCCCGCGGCAGAGCGCTCGCCTCTCCACCCGGCCGGCTCCGCCGGGAGCCCCGGGCCCAGCGTGCTCCTGCCCTAGATCCCAAGGGGCTCTGTGCCCGCGCCCCCCACCGCGTCGCCCCCGAGCGTCTGCGGGCCCTTACCGCCGCTCTGCTCCTCCTCCCTGCAGCTCTGGCGAATTTTCTTCCGGCACACGTAGGCCAGGGCTCCCAGCAGCCCCAGGATGCAGACGGCCAGGCCCACGGTCACCCAGAGGGCCACGGCCGGGAAGGCGAGGTGCTGGCCTGCAGGGAGGACATGGCCCCGTGGTCAGTGGTGGGCCGAGCGCGCTCCGCCTGGCTTCGCGCTGCCCGAGGGCGCCTGGCGGGACAGGGGCTCCGTGGGCCCCCGTGAGGGAGTCAGCAGCCAGGCCAGCGCCTCGGTGCCCCAAGGAGCTGGAGCAAGGGGCGGCCCAAGTCTGGGCCTGTCTCCACGGCGCTGAGTGTGTGGAGCCGAGCGGGCATCCCTGCAGCACCTCCCACCCCGGCGAAGGAGCCCTGGGCAAAGGGGGGGGGTCTGACTTTATCCCTCCCCCCGCCCGCCCTGCCAGGAGGGCGTGATGCCAGCTGGTGCCGAGTGCCAAGGCCAAGGGCAGCCCAGAGCTGGGGCCTTAGGAGAGCAGGCTGATCTCCCCAACCAGTTACCCGCAGGGCCCACCGCCCCAGCCCAGCAGACTCCCAGCTGGCACCAGGCTGCAGCGGGGCTGCCACGGACTCAGAGCCCAGACTCCTCGGCCCCGCCAGGGACGCGCAGCCACACGCAAGCCCAGGCGGGAGCTGCGCTTCTCCAAGAGCCGCTCCCAGCCCCCGGCCGCTCAGGTCTCGCCCTCCGGCCGCGCGGCCGGGGACGTGTGATGCAAATCGCTTGCTCTGCACAATCCCGGGCGGGTCGCTGGAGCCGAGCGCTGCGGCGGGGAAGGAATCGCTGGGAGGGCGGCTCAGCAGGGCGGCGGCCTTGGCACAGGGATCTGGGCTCCAGCTGCTGCTCTCCCAGCGCCCGGCAGGCGAGTCACCGGCTCCCACCGCGGAGCGAGACCCTGCCTGCCTCCCGGGCTGCTCACGGCCATGCGGCTTCCACAGCCCGGCCCGCCCACCCCGCCCCGGGCCAGCACAGACCCTGCTCGTGCCAGGGCACCACTCAAGCAGGGGGCCCCCATCTGGGGCACCAGCCTGCAACCCGGGCACTAGCAGCTGCCAACTCCCAGCGAGCCAGCTGAGCAAGGCGTGTGAGGGCAGCGGCTCCCAGCAGAGACCCCCCGGCCGGCAAAGCCCTGCCTCCAGTACAGCATAGACCCCCCCAGCTGGCGAGGGCCCTGCCCCTGGCACAGCAGAGACCCCCCCAGCCAGCGAGGGCCCTGCCCCCAGCACAGCAGAAACCCCCCCAGCCGGCGAGGGCCCTGCCCCTGGCACAGCAGAGACCCCCCCAGCCAGCGAGGGCCCTGCCCCCAGCACAGCAGAGACCCCCCCAGCCAGCGAGGGCCCTGCCCCCAGCACAGCAGAGACCCCCAGCCGGCGAGGGCCCTGCCTCACGGCGTGGAGCCAGGCAGGGGCCAAGGGACGGGCCTGGCTGGATGGGCTGGCCAGCGTTGGTCCTGTCCGAGGGAGCCTGGGAAAGGCGGGCAGACCAGGGGCAGGGGGCTCGCGGTGTCTAGGGGCCGACCGGCTCGGTTCCACCGGGGGCGCTGCAGCCTGGGTGCCCCGCCCCGCGCTGCTGGCTCACCGGTGATGGTGACGGAGGCGTGGGCCTCCTGCCGCAGCAGGGGGTTGCGCACCAGGCAGGAGTAGGTGCTCTGGGGCTCCACCGCCACCCGCAGGACGCTCCGCAGCGCGAACAGCCCGTCCCCGTTGGCCACCTGCGAGGTGGTGACGTTCTCCGTGAGGTTGTGGCCGTGCCCGTCCTGCCAGAGCACCGTGGCCGCAGGGTAGCCGTGGGCTGCGTGGCAGGTCAGGGCCACCAGGTCCCCTGGCTTCAGGCCCTTGCTGGGCTCCAGGTTCAGGCTGGGCTTGGAATACAAGGCTGCAAGGGAGAGAGGGGCGGGTTGGGCACCAGGCAAGTGAGCCAGCCGGCCAGAGGGCGCTTCCTGCCCCACGGCCTCCTCGGGCCAAGCCAGCGCCCGGGGGGCCCGTGCCCCCCTCCCCCCGTGCAGCATGGGGCACCGCTGCCCCACAACACTCTGCTGGGAGGCCATGGGCCTGGGGAGCTGCAGGGGCCCCACAGGGCTTCACAGACCGGCAGGCAAAGCGCGGAGCCTGCAGCCCCTCTGAGCCCCCTGGCTGGGCTTCGGCCCCACCCCCCACCCAACGCCTGTTCTCTCTAACGAGCTGGGGGAGAACGACCCCTCCCGCCCCAGCGCGTCTCGCCCATCGGAGGCAGGGCCGGCCAAGGGGCAGCGCAGGCTCACGGACCGGCTGCCCCACTGCATCCCCGCCAGGCTCGTGGTGCTGGGCTGGCTTGTGGACTCCACGCAGGATCCCAGGGGCGAGGGTGGGTAGCCCGGGGGAGGGGGAGGGAGGGCACACGGACTCCCCAGAGAACGTAGCTGGTCCCTGCCCCCATAGCATGGCGAGGGGATCCCCGCACAGGTGCACAGCAGGAGGGGCCAGACACAGGCCCAAGCTCAGGGGGGCTGGGAGCCCCATGCCAGACCCTACCCAGACCTGGCAGAGGGGTTGGATTTAGGGGACAGGCTCAGCCCTGAGAATCACAAAACCCAGCACAGCCCCCCAGTCCCGCCTGTGGCTAGGTTCTGGCAGAGGGGGGAGGGAGACGGGCGGCGGGACGGAGGGGGAGAGAGACGGGGCAGGATGGAGGGGGAGGGAGATAGGTGGCGGGATGGAGGGGGAGGGAGACGGGGCGAGAGGGAGATGGGCGGCGGGACGGAGGGGGAGGGAGATGGTGGCGGGACGGAGCGAGAGGGATGGGGACGGGAGCAGGACAGAGAGGGAGGGAGATGGGTGGCGGGACGGAGGGGGAGAGAGACGGGGCGGGATGGAGGGGGAGGGAGACGGGCGGTGGGACGGAGGGGGAGGGAGACGGGGGCGGGAGGAAGATGGAGAGAGACGGGGGCGGGACAGAGCGGGAGGGATGGGGACGGGGGCGGGACAGAGCGGGAGGGATGGGGACGGGGGCGGGACAGAGCGGGGGGGGGGGGACAGGGACAGGACAGAGCAGGAGGGATGGGGACACCCAGGGCTCTGGGGAGGGCAGAGGCGAGGGGATAGGACACCGGACAGCTAGGGGAGCCTGGGGTCAGGCCAGGTGACGGCTCCGCCCCGGCCTCTCCCCACAGCGAGCCCCGCCCCGCCTCACCGGCCACCTGCAGCGTCACGGCCGCGCTGCTGTAGTCCTGGACCCGGACGAAGCAGGTGAAGGTGCCCTCGTCGGCGATCTGCACCCGCTGCAGCAGCAGCGAGACGTTGCCCTGGGGCAGCTCCTCATAGAAGAGCGCCGTGCGGTTGGCGTAGCCGCTGCCCTGGTCGGCCAGCTGGTCCCGCCCCTCGGCGAAGCTGTGCACCAGCTGCTTGGTGTCCGTCAGCTGCCAGGAGTGTGGAAGCAGAGAACAGAAACAGGGATTTGTGGGCAGCCAGCGTAGTCCAGGTAGCAAGAGCCAGGCTCCTCCCGGCCCGAGAGCTGGAACTCGACGCTGCCTCCAGCAGGGACCTTGGGCCAGGGAAGCACCTGGGAGGAGCCACGAGACCCGTTCCTTGTGATACGAAACGGGGAGGTAAATAAACTACTTCCCAGTTGTGGGTGCCCCCCCCCCGAATCCGGCTTCCCGGGCAGCATGGCTGGAACACGCTGCCCGGCCGCTAGCTGCTTACGAAGGCAGAGTGGAGGCTCGTTTTCTTCCACATGAGGCTGAGCTGGGCCAGGTGGAAGCCGGCACCGGGCGCGAAGGAGCAGCGCAGGACGGCGTCCCGGCCGAACAGGGCGACCACGGGCTCCTCGGGCACCTGGATATCCACCGTGCCTGGGGGGAGACGGCACGAGTGAGACCTGGCCCCCGCACCCAGGCCGCCCCGCTCCCGCCAGCCGAAGCCCACGGGCGGGGCAAGGGGCCGGCAGGGTGGTGTGGCAGAGACCCCGGCGCGGGCTGGGCAGGCCGGCGGCAGCAGGACGGGGGCACTCGATGGCGGGTGGCCTGCGAGGGAGCCCGGCTTGTTTCCAGCGGGGAGGGGCCTGGCCAGCGGCACAGACCTTCCGTCTCAGCCGGGGGAAACAAACTTTGTAACGTGGGGAGGGGGTCTGGGTGCCGCGCTGTCCCAGAGCTGGTCCCCGAGGCCTGGCCTGAGGGTTTTGCCTGTGGAGGCTGGAGGCCTGGCTCAGCAAGAGCAGGAAAAGGGGGCCCAGGCTGGCCGAGTCGGGGGCTCCGCGGCGTCTCGGCACCCGGGGGCCAGGACCCCTCACAAGATGTCTCAGGATAAAGCAAAACCAGAAAATTACCCCAGCTCGGGGGGGGGGGGGGGGACGACGACACTGGATTCTGAGCCCCCCGGGGGCAGGCACCGGGCTGGAGCAAAGCCCCGTGGCTCCTCCGACACGAGATGGAGCCCGCAGCGTCTCTATCCATCCTCCATCCCCCGCCCCCTCCAGGCCACATGCCACCGGCCTTACACCGCGTCTGGGAACACGGGCCCTGCCCCCGTCACCTGCCGACGGGAGGCGGCCGAGGGGCCCAGCCCCTTGCAGAGCTGCCGGAGCACCGCGCTGCCGTGAGTCTGGGCGCGGGGGCACCATGGTCCAGGTGGCACTCGGGGTGGGCTGCCCTGGCCCCGGCCCTTCCGGGCTCCCCTGCTCTCACTCCCTGCATGCGCTCTCCACTCCCCTCCCCCCGCCAGGCTGCTGGGGACACCCACTGCCGAGACACAAACCCGCCTGGCCCAAGCCCCGAGCTGCGCGGCCAGGGGCACGGCTCCGGAGGGGCACGCGGGACCCATGGCAGGGAACAGCCGGACCCTGGGCCCACCCCCTGCGAGTGCAGTCCCTGGCCAGCGAGGAAGCCACAGGCACAGTGCCCCTCCGGCAGGGCCCCACTGCCTTCTCCTAGAGTAGGGGGACGGGCCTGCGTGGGATCGGTCACCCCCTGAGCCACCCTGCCCGGGGCCACCCTCACGCCCCAGGAGCGGCACCGCCAGCCCCAAGAGATCCCAAAGCATGAGGCTCTAACGAGAAAAACTCACATTTTGGGAGCCAAAGACTCCGCTGTGGCCCGTCTGATGATGGCTGACACCAGCCCCACACCCAGCCGCGGGGGGCTGCGTTCTGCGGGGGGGGAGCCAGCCCCACACCCAGCCGCGGGGGGCGGCG
Organism: Pelodiscus sinensis; assembly: GCF_052426305.1. Classification (NCBI taxonomy): domain Eukaryota; kingdom Metazoa; phylum Chordata; order Testudines; family Trionychidae; genus Pelodiscus; species Pelodiscus sinensis. The sequence goes on from NC_143065.1 coordinate 7,873,940, forward strand.
TTCTGCGGAAGGCGATCTCATCCCTACTGCCAAAGTTCTCACCCCACAACTCCCCATCGCCTGCCCAACAATTCACCCTGTCCCTGTCGTCTGCTCCTCCTGGGGGCTGGGAGGGCTGCACAAGGGCCCCTCTCCACCTTCCGGGGGCTGGTCACTGCTCTCTGCCCCTTCCCAGGATGAGCTGCAGGGGAGGAGCTGCGGAATAAATCTTGCTCTGTGCACCCAGGCACGTGCAGACGTGCACCACCTGCTGGGCTGCCCGGGCGCTCTGTTCAGGGATCGCTGCACCGGAGAGGAGGCAGCCAAGTCGTGCTGAGCTGCTGGGCGACCTCGCCTCTCCCCCTGCCCTAGGGCCACCCGGGGGACTCTGCCGGGTCTTGCGTCCCACCCGCGCCGTGGGGAAAGGGCCCGATCCTGCTCTTGCCTGTCAGCCCCACTGACTCCGCTGGCCTGGGCCGGCGTCGTGCTCCCTCTCCCCCAAACCCCACTCACCAGCCAGAGCAGGCGCCAGCAGGCCCAGCAGGAGCCATGGGCCGGGCATCTGTGCGGCAGGGCGAGTCAGCGCGGTGGGCAGTCAGGGGACGGGCCCAGGCAGTCGCCTCTGGCACCAGCTGCCCGGAGCTGGAAAGAGATGACAATCAACACAGGCCCCCCGACAGCAGGGGCACTGGAGGGGGGGGCGGCTCCGCGGGGAGTCTACTGAACAAGGAGCCCATCCCCCACCCTGGCTAGCGCCCCACGATTCTAGCCACTCCAGCGGCCTGGCCCACGGCCCGAGACAACCCCCTGCGGCACCTCGCAGGGACTGCAGTGCGTCGGCCCGGGAGCCATGTGCAGGGCACAGAGAGCAAAGCATGGTGGGCAACCGTGGGCCCCAGGCTCCTTGGTCCTGCCCCTTGGCCCGGTCCCAAGGAGCCGTGTCTGGAGCCGGGCCGGACCCAGAGGCAGGGGCTGCAAGTCAGGGCCCGAGAGGTTCCCTACTCCTGGGGCGAGGCGAGCACTCCGGCTCCGCGCCTTCCGGCTAAGCTCTTCCAGCCACGTGCGGGACACATTTTTCTTCTGTGCACCGAGGCCTGTGCGGATGTGCACCACCAGCAGAGACACAGGCGGCCGGCGCTGGGGGCTCTGCCAATCAGCTGGCCGGGCGCCCAGCCCCCAGCTTCCCGGAGCAGGGCAATGGCAGAGATCCTGTCCCAACCCCCTGCTGGCACCTGGCCAAGAGGGGGCGCCTCTGGGCTCCCGGAAGGGGTGGGGCCTCAGGCAGAAGGGGTGGGACTGAGGGCACCAGCCCTGTGCCACCCAGAGCGCACTGCACAGGCTCCTGCCGCTCCTGGCTCCTTTGAATCACCGAGCCCTGGGGCAGCTGCCCCCTTTGTCCTCCCCTCGGCAGGCCGGCTGGCAAGCAGGCCTCAGGGGATCCTGGCCCTGCAGGAAAGTCTCTGCCAGTTTCCTCTGGAACAAACGGGACTTCCCACAGCAGCTGGGTCTGGCTCAGCGTGGGCAAGCAGCAGTGCCCCAAACGCTCCCTCCAGCGCCTGAGAGCAGGGGGAGCAGCAGCCTCCTTCCCAGCTCAACCACTTCCTCCTGCCCCCGTGAACAACAGGGCGCGGGGTGTTCTGCCCGCCAGAGCGCCTGAGCCAGCCTCCTTCCTGGCTCCATCACCTTCCTCCGGCATCCGCGAGCAGCAGGGCGCGGGCTCCTCTGCCCGCCACAGTAGCAGACCCCGAGCCAGCAGCCCGGAGCCTGCCCAGTCGCTCCCAGAGACTTGGCGGGAGAAGCCAAAGCAGGAGCTCAGCTGAGCTGCTGGTCCGGGATGAGGGGGAGGAGGGGTTAGAACTCTGTTCTCTCCGAGGCAACTTCTCTCTCCTGGTCTTCCCCCCCGCCCGGCCAAGCCCCTGTGTCATGGCTTGGGCTGATGCGCAACCCGCCTGGCACACTCCTGGCTTCACACAGGTGCCCGCCGGCCCCGCGCCCAGGCAGCCCTCTGCAAACACTGCTCGAGCTGCGCCCTCTGCAGGCCCAGGGAACGTCGGGCCCATTCGTCACCCAGCCCGGGGCCCGCGAGGGCAGCTGGTGACACCCAGCGCGCCCGGCCGCCAAGTGGCAGCAAATCCACCCAGAGACGAGCACCCGGGGTCCCGCTGCAGGGTGCCCGGCCAGAGGCCTGTGAATGCTGCGGCCCGCCTGCCTGGGGGGCTCCCAGGGTTGTTCTCAATGCGCCAGCCCCCGCTCGGCCAGGGCCAGCCCCACCGGTTACCCGTCAACTGGGCTCCGGGTCTCGGCCCATGAGCAGCCACAGCCAGCGCCGGGAGCGGGTGGCCAGCGGCTGACCGTGCAGCTGCCCTGCCCTGGGACAGACGTTCCCGACTGTTTCTGGCGTCTCCCTTTCCACTGAGCTGGAATGATCGCTGCGGCATGCCCCCAGCTGACGGGACCGCAGAGCAAAGACACGCTGGACGGCAGCCCCTGACCCCTTCCAGGACTGTAACATCCACAGGCCCCCTCCAAGACGAGGCTGCCATGGGGCCAGGCGCAGTACATGCACTGGCAACTACCTTGGCCAACACATCAGAGACGGAGCCAGGGCCGAGCCCCCCAAATCTCCGCAGGTTGGGCACCGTGCCCTGCCGCAGGAGGGCTCCCTACCGTGCCCTGGCAAGTTACAGCTGCGCCCCGCGAGAGCACCGCCGCCCCAGACAGCTTGAGCAGACAGGCGGGGAGGGGAAACCAAGGCACAGACTGAGGACGTGGACACAGGTCCCTGTGACGGTCCCAAAACGCAACAGGCTCACTGGGGTGTCACTGCAGGACGCTTCCCCGGGGGCGCAGCACCCACGGGCCGTCCAGAAGAGATTTCACCGTTTTGTGTTGGCACGTCCGCTCCTGCGCACCCCTTTTCACAGCCCCCGCCCAGCATGGCCTCAGCACCAGCCCTTTGGCACCGACAGATGGCGCAGCGCCAGTGCTGAATGTTTCCTCTCTCACGCGGGCTGGCAGGGACGGAAAGGAAAAGCCAGACCGCTGCGCAGCAGCCCCATGGTGTGTTTCAAAGCGCTTTCCAAGGTGCCATAGCCCCATTTTACCAGTGGGGAAACTGAGGCACGGAGAATGGACGTTCTTGCCCGTGGTCACCCAGTGGCAGCTCCAGAAACAGAGCGAGTCTCTCCTGCCTCCCTGCCCGCATGGCCTCCCAGCGCCAGCCAGCCAGGGCTCTCCAGCGCTGGCTCCCCTTCCCAGGCCATTGGGGGGAAGAGCCCTGCGGCCTTCGCAGGCTCCTGGCTTCTCTTCCAAGCGCGGATCCTGGGCGGGGAGCCGGGGCAGGGCTGGGTTCACGCCCCCTCGGGAGCAGCACAGCTGTTTCTACAGCCGGGAGGAAGGAACCAACGTCCGCCCCAGGGAGGCAGGAAGTGAGCAAGCCAAGGGGAGCAGGGAACATCCCACTCAGCAGTCCTGGGGCTAGAGTGAGTCACAGCTGGGGACTGCCATTGCATCCAGCAGCCCAGGCAGGGGCTGTGGGGGAGGGGAACCGGGATAAGCCTGCAGGAGTAGCCCATAGGACTCCCAAACATGCTGGGGCGAGAGCACTCACTTAGGCCTGCAGGGATTGGGGGTCTGACCCCATCTGAGGCTACGTCCAGACCGCAGGCGTACCCCGCCCAGGGGCTCCATTTGCCTCCCTGGCCAGTGTGTGCAGCCAACACTGACCTATCAGGCCGGACGCTCAGCCCCCCGACGCTGTTTTACCTGCCCCGCCCCGGCAGAGCCTCTCCCCCCGCTGCATCCAGTGCCACAGAAGCTGGCCTTGGATAAGCGGACGCGGAGGCAAATCGTTTGACAGGGCAGTCAGCCCTGAGAGCATCCCGGGGCTGAACGGAGCGTCTGTGTCTCGAGCTCTTTGAGTGTCACCCGGGCACCTTGGGCCAAGCCCCGGGCAGGGCTGACTGCTGCGTGCCGCATACACAATGCCCCCATCGATGGCATCTGTGGAGGGGTGAGGAGAAGCAGAGGGGCCAAAGGGCCCTTGGGGAACGCTCCCCACAGCCACTCAGCCCAGAAACAGGCCATCTTGGCAGTCACACAAACCCAAGCACTTTGCTACTGCAGGGCCTGCCTGCGGGCCCCGGCGCCTCCGCTTCGGGGAGTGCCAGGAGGGTGCTGCGGGCGACCTGGCCCCAGGAAGGCTGGTACCCTGCAGACAAGTACAGCAGAGATGCGCATGCACTGATGCATTTACACATCTGCCCCCATCCCGGGGTAAACTCAGGCCTGCGGCATGCAGGCAGTCACACCAGATAAGAACCTGCCTAAGAACAAAGGAACGGCCAGTGGCTCAGACCAAAGGTCCCTCCGGCCCTGGGTCCTTGCTGCCCATGGTGGCCAATAGCAGATGCCCCAGAGGGCGTGAACAGAGCAGGGAATCACCGAGTGATCCCTCCGTCCCCCTTCCCAGCTTCTGACAGAGGCCAGGGACACCCTCCCTGCTGGTCCTGGCTAATAGCCTTGACAGACCTGTCCTCCATGAATCTATCTAGTTGTTTTTTAAGCCTGTTAAAAGTCCTGGCCTTCGCTACATCCTTTGGCAAGGAGTTCCACAGGTTGACTCTGTGCTGTGTGAAGAAAACCTTCCTTTAGTTTGAAACCTGTTAATTTCATTTGGTGCCCCCTAGCTCCTGTGTTAAGGGAAGGAGGAAATAACTCTTCTTTAGTCACTTTCTCCACACCAGCCATGATTTTATGGACCTCTCTCAAACCACCCCTTTGGTGATGCTTTCCAAGCTGAGAAGTCCCTGTCTCGGTGCTCCCTCCGCACAGGGCAGCTGTTCCAAACCCCTGCTCATCTTTGTTGCCCTCTTCTTTCCAGGGCTGCCCTTGTGAATGTGGGAGCCCTACACAGCCCCAAGACCTGCCAAGCCAGCCCGCCGAGAGAGGGCAGCAGTTCTGGGGGTGGGGCTATGCGCAGGGCTGCGGGGACAGCAAAAGGGCAGGGAGGCTGGTGGAAGGGGAAGCAGTGCAGCCAAGCAGAGTTGTGGGCGGGTATGTGGAACAGGGGCCATGGCAGGGGGGCCACCAAACCGGGCGTGGGCAGAGCAGCGGGGGAGGCCCTGGGGTATTCGGCCACTGGGGCCGGGGGCAGAGTGGAAACGAGGGCTTGGGCCACTGGAGCGGTCAGTGGAGCAGGAGGCAGGGAGAGTGGGCTGCCGGGGTTGGGAAGCGGATCAGGGCCTGGGAGATTGGGCCTCCTGGGCCAAGAGGCGGAGCAGGGACTAGCGGGTGGGGACTGGAGCTGCTTGAACGGGCTCTGCCCTCAGCCAGCACAAGGGATACACGGCATAGGGCACTCCTCAATGTGGAGCGCAGCGGGGCCCCACCTTTCGCAGTCCCTACACAGCTGCACGTTCGGTGTACGCGGGAGGCTGGGCCTGCACGTGTCCAATGCTAAGCTATCGTTGGGGAACCACAGATGTACAGATATTTTCTGTCCTATTCTCTATCCCTTTCTTAAGGATTCCTAATATTCGGTTTGCTTTGTGACTGCCACTGCACATCGAGTGGGTGTTTTCAGAGAACCAGCCACGCTGGCTCCACGATCACTCGAGTGGTTATAGCTAAATCAGTCCCTGTCCGTTCCTACGTCCATGTATAGTGTGCATTACTTTGCATTTAGCAACATTGAAATTCTCCTGCCAGTTTGTTGCTCGGTCGTCTTGTTCTGTGAGATCCTTTTTTGAAACGCCTCAGTCTGCTTTGGACTTATCCATCTACAAATGTTGCCACCTCTCCGTTTACCCCCTTTTCCAGATCCTTTATGAATATGTTGAATGGGATTGGTCCCAGAACAGACCCCTGCAGGACACCACTAGCTACCTCACTGCTTCTGAGAACTGACCGGTTAGTCCTACCTTTTGTTTCCTGTCTTTCAACCAATATTATCAGTCCATGGGAGGCCCTTCCCTCCTCTCCCGTGACAGCTCACTTTGCTTAGGAGCCTTTGGTGAGGGACTTTGTCAAAGGCTTTCTGGAAATCCAAGTACACTAAGTCCACAAGCTTGTTGACCCCCTCAAAGAATTCTAGTAGATTGGTGATGCAGGATTTCCCTCTACAGAAACCATGTCGACTTTTCCCCCAAAGTTATGTTCATTGATGCATCTGACAATTCTGTTCTTTACTCTAGTTCCAGCCAAAAGGGATCTAGCTGGGCCTTACAAATCTATTATCTGTAAGTGAAGGGGTACATTTCCTGCAGACCAGGGCATAGGACAGTGTGTACGCACACGCCTTGCCAAGGGGTACGCAGTAGGGATGTTAAGTAACGATTAATTTACTAGTCGAGTGGCATCGACTACTTGACTAGTCGATAGGCACGTCCGCGTTCCGCCTTTGAAATGTACGAGAGTCCCCAGCGGGGGCTGCTGTGCATCTCAAAGCTGGAACGCCGCATGGAGCCCAAGGCAGCAGGAAGTCCCGTGCTTGGCCTCAGGCTCCATCAGCGCTTCCTCTCTGAAACGCACAGCAGCCCCCGCCGGGGACTCTGGTACATTTCAAAGCTGGCACCCGCACTGCATGGAGCCCGGTTGGATGGGGAGTCCCAGCTGATCCAGGTTTCCATGTGGCACGAAATGCCGTGAGGAGCCTGGCAGCAGCATTCAAAGCAGCAGCCCGCGCGGAGCAGCTGACCCTGGGCTCTGTGCAGCACAGACACGGCGCTTTTCAGAACCTCCCTCTTCTCCCCACCTTGCTGCCTTTACTTGAGAGGGGCGGGACGGGGCAGAGCGACTAGTCGACTATCCGACACCATGTGCTGCTGGGACAGCCCACTCTCCTTTCCATCCCTAGTGGGACAGGCACGATGCCCTTGTGCCAAGCCACCGGGCCAGATGTGCATTTGACTGCAACAAAACAACGAACCGCAACTCAGCAATCGTGGAGCGCTCCAAAGGAGGGGGAAGAACTGGAGTCCCCGCCCCCTCTTCCCACGGGCCTGCCAAGCGCCATCTGTGCCACGAGTGGCTCTTAGAGGAAACCAAACGCGGCGGGCACGGCCCGTTTTAACCCGCCGGCGCCTCGCCGTGGGCTCGCGGTCTGGGCCAGGGTGCCCAGCCCTGGGCGGGGGAGCGCTTCCAGCCGCGGAGGAGCTGGCTGGAGCTGCCCCTTCCCCTTCCCCACGCGGGAGCCAGCTGGCAGAGGGCGCTGTGGAGCGGCTGGAAGGGGGCCCTGCCCCCGGCCCCGCCATGCGCCTGCCGCAGCTTCCAGCCGGCCCCACAAAGGGCTGGGGCGCAACAGCTCTTCCCGGGCCCGGAGGCTGCTCCCTCCAGGCGGGGGCCGGAACCAACGCAGCCCGGGCCAGAGCCGCGGGACCCCCGCCCCCGCCCAGCTCGCCCGCTCCCTCCGGCCCGCAGCTGCCCAGCCCGCTCCCCGCGACGTGCCCGAGCCTGCAGCGCCCCCGGGCCCCGCTCCCCCCGGGGTGCTCCGCCCCCCCCCCGGCAGGCAGGGGCAGCCCCACTGCCCGGCACTCACCCTGCGGGCTGGCGGCGGCAGGCCGGGCGCTTCCCCGGCGGCGAGGGGGCAGGGCAGGGCCTTGCAGCGGGGTCCGGGGCGGGCGGATCTCGCCGCTCCCGGATTGGCTGGGGGGCGGCCCCGGGCCGGCGAGCGGGACTCCGGGCGGGGCACGCGAAGCGCAGCCGCCGGGGAGAGGGGCCCCAGCGACACCCCCGCCCGGCCCGCTGGCTGCCCCGGCTCTGGGTCCCCGCCCGCGGGGCCGGATCCTGGTCCCCCCTCCCCCCCGTGTTCAGCCCTGCCCGGGTGTCCGCACGGCACCTCCCCGGGCCACTGGTCCCTACAGCCGGGCCACAGCCCCGGGACCGGCCGCCCCTTCGCTCTCCGCTCGCAGGAACGTGGCGCCTCCCGCCCGTCGGGCCCTGCCCGCACCCCGGCTCCCCCGGGGGGCTCAAGGGGCGCCACGGCCGGAGAGGCCGCTCGTACCAGCCCCTTCCTCCGGCTGCCGCGGCCCCGGGCTCCGTGCCCCGTGCGCCGGCCACTAGCGCCCCTCGGCCCCGCGTTCTGCGCGCGCGTCGGGCCAGATTCGCCCCGGGCGCTCCCGGCATCTGCCGCCGTCGGGTGCCCCCTGCCCGCACCTGCGGGCCCCTCGCGGGTCGCTCCCCCCGTGCCTGGGGCTCCGCTCCGGCCTGACCCCCGCTGCCTGGTGTATCGGCCCAAGCGCCGCCCGCTCGCTGGGACGGGGGCAGGGCCGGGCCCAGCACAGCCCCGGGGCGCCCTGTTCGCCTCCCGCCTGCCCCGTCCCGCGAGCCTCTGTCCTGTCCTGTCCTGGCTTGTGTCACCCCCGTCCTCCCCCCGGGCCGGGCTGCTCCCCCCCAGCCCCTCGCACTGCGGGGCTAGGCTGCGTGCACCTTTGGGACAATTCAGGGGGGCTCCAGTCACCCCTCCCCGCCCAGTGCCTCAGGCTGACCTGGAGCCTCTGCCATTGGCCGAGGGGGCTGTCCGCCTCCGGTCCTGATTTCTCATGCACCCTTCCCCTTCCTTTTGCCACTGGAGGCTTCCCAGACAATCCTGCGCCCCCCCCCCCATACCTGAGTGGGGGCTGCAAGAGGTTGTTTCCTGGCACGCTGGGGGGAGGGGAGGAGCTGGGGGGGGGTGTCTGCTGGAGGGGTAGGAGCAGCAAGTCAGTGCCAGCTGCCCTGCTTGGGGGAGAGAGGGCCTGTTACAGCTCAGCACGCCGCTTGTGAAAGGCTGCCAAAAGGGCTGCATCTTTGTCAATGGAGCTGCTGTAAGCAGGATTCTCAGGCTGTGTCTAGACTACATGCCTCCATCGACAGAGCCATGTAGATTAGACACATAGGCAAAGGGAAATGAAGCGGCGATTTAAATAATCGCCGCTTCATTTAAATTTACATGGCTGCCGCGCTGAGCCGACAAACAGCTGATCAGCTGTTTGTCTGGACGCTCCCCTGCCGACATCAAAGCCCTTTGTCTGCAGCCCCGTTATTCCTCGTGGGATGAGGTTTACCCGGGCTGCCGACAAAGGGCTTGGATGTCGGCAGGGGAGCGTCCAGACTAGCACGCTGAGCGGACAATCAGCTGATCAGCTGTTTGTTGGCTCAGCGCGGCAGCCATGTAAATTTAAATGAAGCCGCGATCATTTTAATCGCGGCTTCATTTCCCTTTTTCGAATACACAAATCTACATGCCTCCGTCGACGGAGGCGTGTAGTTTAGACGTACCCTCAGTGACTGTGTGTCACCGGCACTCGGGCCTGTACGCAGAGGTGAGCGAGTCAAATCCGGGGGCTCCCCCACTCCTCCCTGCCCTAGCGCATTGCCGGGGAGCCAGGGACGCACGACCCCTTGCAACTGCCTCTGTTCAAAGGGCTTGTGCCTGCCGAGCGGCTGCCAGATGCCGGTGAGCAGCGGGGCCGGGAGCTGCAGCCAGGTCCTGTGAATTCCAAGCGTCCCCCCCAGACAACTCTGCGAGGAGACCAGCCCGGCCCTCTCCCCCCTGCTCCAGGCCCCTTCCACTGGCCGGAAGTTAGGACAGGGACCCCAGGCCAAGCAAAGGTCTCGGCCCCGCCCCTTCCACCCGAAGCCCCGCCCTTTCTGGGTCAGCCCATGACCACTGCCAAAATTTGTGAGGTGCCCTCCCCCCAAGATTATTGCCCACCCGCGGTCTAGCTCAAGTGGCCAAGGCTGCTGCAAGCCTGGTGTCCTGGTCCCAAGCTGGAGGGAGGCCAAGCTGCAGGGCCCTCTTTGGTGGGGGAGGGTCCAGGCCTGGCCCCTGCTCAGAGGGGGGCCGCAGACCATTAAGGACGCAGGTCGGGCAGCCAACAGAGCCCTGGGGGTAGTGCCGGGCTGGGCCTGAGACAGGCCGAGCAGCCGTTTATAGCAGGGCAGGCCCTCGTGAAGTCCGTGCGCCGCCGGGGGGCAGCAGAGCGGCCGTACAAAGGGGTGGGGCTTGGTCCCGGCCCAGGACGAGCAGCAGCGGAGAGCCACGGCCAGGGCACGGCAGCGCGCAGGCCGTTACCCAGGGTACAGCGCCGGCCTGTCTGCCGGCTGAGCGGGGGTTGGTCTCCTCGCTGGCACAGGGGTGCTCTCTACAGGGGGAACCTGCCACCCGAGGTGGGGGGGGGCACAGGCCCACACACCCCACTGCATCCCAGACCAGGGCCTGACAGCAGCTGCGTGGGCTGCCACTGGGCCGGCAGGGATCCTGGCCTCCGCCAGCCCTAGGTCAGCAGCTTCCCGGTCCCCAGGGGTCTAGCTGGCTCCACATCTGTTCTGCCGGGACAAAGGTGCTGGCAGTACGTCCATGGGCTCAGGTCAGACAGGTCCAGCCCGGTCTTCAGGGCCTGGCAACCCAACCTTCAAGGGCAGCATGGTCGGACCTGCCTCCTCTGGAGCTTGGCAGCGCATCTGGCCTGCTCCCGCTCAGCTCTGGTTTTATAGTCTGTCCCCAGCTTCCTGCTTCCTGTGGGCGGGGCTGGCTGAGTCTGGCCCTGCCCCTTCCGGCTCGGGCCATGCTGTCTCACTACACCTGGGACCGGAAAAGCTGCTGACAGCAATGCCCTGAGCAGCACGAGGCTGCTGCGAGTTTGCAAGGCCTGAGGGGTTGCTAAAGCCGAGTGCTGAGCCCGTTTTCTCAGGGGGGGCAGCAAGTAACAGACTCACCTCCGCAGCAACGCCTGCCGGGCACCCGCAATCTGCTCGTCAGCCTCAGAGTGCCCCCTGCTGGCCAATGTCTCACCCTCACCTGCCTGCTGAGTTACTGCAGGCGCCACGCCCCTCCCCTCTCGGTACTGCCCTACGGCCCCGCCCTGCACTCTGGGGCCCTCCCCACACGCCCCTCCTGGCCCACGGTGCCCTCCCCTCTCGGCACTGCCCTACGGCCCCGCCCTGCACTCTGGGGCCCTCCCCACACGCCCCTCCTGGCCCACGGTGCCCTCCCCTGTCGGTACTGCCCTACGGCCCCGCCCTGCACTCTGGGGCCCTCCCCACACGCCCCTCCTGGCCCACGGTGCCCTCCCCTCTCGGTACTGCCCTACGGCCCCGCCCTGCACTCTGGGCCCCCCCAGGATTCCCAACCCCCTGTACCCACCCTGCCTCGGTGTCCCACTGCCAGTCACCATCTAGCCCCTGCCCCAGGGGCAGTCTGCCCTATGAAATGGCCCCTCCTCATTGGGAAGGGGGGGTATTCCTGCCAGGGTAAGACACATGCAAGTGTGCAGCAGACGTGTTTGCCCCCGGGAAATAGCTTCTTGCTTCCCCCCTTCTCTAGTCTGGCTGAGCGGCTCTGCAGACGCTGGCTCCAGCGCCAGTGAACTGGGTGCAAGTTTCATCGTGTTTTGTGTTTGTTCCTGAAGCCCCAGCCCCAGAAGTCAGGCGATGAGGTGAGAATCTTGGCTCTCTGGAGGTTGTTTCAAGGAAGTTTCTAGCCTACATGCTTGGGAAAGAAGCTGAAGTTAAAGAGCTCAAGACCCAGGAGACCTAGCTCACGTCATTCAGGCCATGCAGAGACGCTGGCGGAAGGCCTTTGCTGGTATGTGCTGTGTCTCCACTAGAAGGCTTTGTGGGCACAGCTATCCGAGGAGGGCTCTAGAGTGTAGACAAGCCGGCATCTCATGTCGAGCACCCCAAACTGGGGCATTTAGACTCACTTTTGGCAGCAAAAGTTCCGTGCCTCAGTTTCCCTCAAGGAGAGGCTTGATCCTGAGACATTCAAAGCACCCAGGGCCCTGTTGATTTCAGAGAGCATTGCAAGCACCCAGCCCCTTGCGGGGCCAGAGCTTTCACGTGATGCCAAGTGCCAGAACTGGATTTTAACTAGTTAACAACCCTCACCCTCAGTTTCTCTCTCAATGCGGAAAAACAGCTGGTGTCTCACCCAGCAGAATGGCAGAGAGTTAAAGGGAAAGCTTCATTTGCCCTGCTGCAGCCGGAGGAGCCCGAAACCCCACTGTGCTGGCTGCTGTACACACACAGCAAATAACCAGTCCCTCCCACAAGGAGCTTCCATGCCGCACGGGGCACGTGTAGGCAACTGCTGCCTTTGTTCCTTCTGCCTGCTCCATCTGGCCATCGTTCCGGAACAGACAGCGGTTTTCATCTAGCACTTTGCATCTGACTGTGCCACAGGGCCTGACAACTGGTCCCATTGGGCACTCGAGGCATCGGTGTTGGAGCACTGTTGACTTTTCCCCCACAGCAAACAAATGGAGACGTCAAAGGAAGCTATCAGGAATGAAGGCAGACTGAGCTATTGAAGGGGAGTTACCCGTTTAAAGTAGACCCTTCCAAGAGTGCTAGGAATTAATCATAAAAGAGGAATTTTAAGCCTGGGTGCTCTTTGTCCAAGTGATTATTTCTGGTTAATTTTCCCTTCTCAAAAAATGAACCGTATAAGAAGCGGGCTTACAAATGCGCATAATTAATAATCATCACCCTGTCCATCCAAAACCTGAAGCAAAAAATAAAATCTGGAGCGGGAGAAGGCGAAAGCAGCGACCTGCCATGTTAGTTTTGCACTCGTCCAATATTTCAGCAAGGAGCCAAGTGAGCTCTGGAAGGGAAATTTCCGTTGTCTTGGCAAGACATGGCCCTTCCCACAGGGCTTCAGCAGCGGCATGTGAGCACAAGCCGGGGGGAGGGGGTCAGTTCCTGCTTCTCAGCGCTCCGCCCAGGTTTCTCTGGGTGGCTCCAATGCTTGTTCTTTTTTTTTCTTTTTTTAAATTCAGCAGCTGCTCAGAGCTGTGGACTTAGATTAAATCATTGGCCACGAACCTGTGGCTGTTGAGCTCTTTGCAACGTGGCTGCTTGGAATTTTGTGGCCGCTGCAGAGAGACAGAACTGCAGGCTCCAAAAGAGCCAGCCATCTACAAAGGCGCTGAAGAAGAATCTCTGCTAGTTCCCCTCCGCATAGGGCTTTCTCCCCAGCTCAGTGGCTCTGATCTCAGCCAGCAGAAGGCAGTAGCATGGATGGGCTAAATTCCAACGCAGGGAATTGCCGATTTCCATCTCCCTGTAGCTTTCTTAGAAGTTCTTCTTCTCCTCTTGTCCTTCAAAGGATTCTAAGGTTGCATTTTCTGGCATGAGCTGTCTTCTGCCCCAGAGGACACACATCAGAGCTGCTAGCAGGGCACCAGCCCTTTCCCACCGTCCCTCCTCCTCTGCCGGAGAGAGGGGGAAAGGGTGCTCCAGACGCAGGGGTGCCAGGAAGTCTGCCCCTTCAAAGGCCCGTGAGCCAGGAGCAGTAGGGCCTGGCCTAAGGAGAAGATCAGCAGGTAGATGTTGGGAATCGGCAGCCAGTGACTGACCCTGGATACCCGCTGGAAGATACAAGTGGGAACCCAGCTCTCCTCCCCTGAAACAGGCACTGCCTGAGCGCAGCCGATGGTGACAGTGAACAGGTGACTGCAGTAAGGGGGGCAGGCTGCTTACACATCTGATTAGGCTGCTTGATTGGCTGCTCCCCATTGGTGAGGAGCCGAGCGGTACGTGCACTGGAGGGCTTGCTCTTTGGTACCACTGCCATCCGCATCCAGTGTTCACCCGGGAGCGGGCGCTTACGCTTACGCGCTGCTCCGGAAAGAGTCCAGTGCCGCCCAGCCGAGTAGCAGAGGGCCCATGGCTAGGTTCTTTGTTTCGCCCGGTGGTGCACATCTGCTCATGCCTTGGTGCACACAGAAATGTGTTCCGCACACAGGTGTAAAAATATCCACATATGGTTGGGAAAGAGTAGCGGGAACATTGGTGTTCACCCAGCCCCTTTCTGAGTTCAACCTGGCGAGGCCACCAGCCTCAGGGGACCCCCCACAGGCTGCTCTACCCCAAGGTGGAGCACAGGGCTGGGCTGGCAGGGAGGGGACGCCGGGATCTCTGTCCTGGCCGAGGCCAAGAGGATACACGGCGGCGAGGAGCACGGGCCCCGGCGGGCGATACTGGCATGTGGAGAGCAAAGGCAGCAGGACGCAGAGTCTTCGGACAGCTTCAGATGGAAGGCGGTGCATCAGGCCCTTGCCAGGAGCGGGTCCCTGCCAGCCCCAGGCCCAGCGGGCAGAGCTGCTGCTGACTCCGAGCTCCACAGCCTGCTGGTGCGGCTGGCTCACGAGGCACAGACGGGAGGAAATGCCTGGGACGTGCCCCAGGGATGGCTCTGCCAGGGGCTGAGTCACTCTCCGCAGTCTGGGTCCAGACACGGCACTCTGCCTCTGTGGGGGAGGGAGACGCAGCAAAGGGGAAGCAGGGCTGCTCTGCGTGGGGCGGAGCTGGCAGGGCCGGCCCACGACATTTTGGCACCTGAGGCGGGGAGCTCAAATGACGCCCCCCCATGCCTCCTTGGTTGGGCCAAAGCTTTGAAAAGGCTCTTGTGCCCTCCTTCCTCCAGCACAGCACGCCCCCATTGTTGTACTTAAAAGAAGTACTCGGGATCCTTTTCAGGGGGATAAGGCAACACGCCACATTTATTGATCCCACATAGAATAATCAAAACTTATCATATGCATATGATACATCACACTCATGCACTCTCACACACACAAGCACACTCCATCTTGTTGTTACCAAAAGTTGCTCCCCCTCACTGCACTGGCCAGGTGAGTTAGATGGGGGAGGGGTGGAGCCAGGCTTCTGCGGATCCAGATCGATGCGCCCATGTTGACAAGACGAAAACCCGGGGTCCCTCTGCAAGATGCCTCCTATTTATCCCTCTCATACAGCCGATTAGTCATCACCTTGCCTTTCTTAATGCTGCTTGACTCCCAAGGTGTCTGTCTGTCCAGTCTTCTTAATGAGTTCACTTTACAGGTAGTGTCTTGGATCTGGCTCCCAGACCTTCTCCACCCTTGCAACTGCTGCTGGAGGTGCTCCCCTTTCATTCTCCAGTCACACCTCATTTATTTCAACAGGGCAATCAAGGAAAGGGGAGAGCTCAAAAGACATTTTTTTTTCCCTACAAGATCTATATATCTTAATACAAAGTTATAGGAGAAATGTAACAGAGATTCTATAAGAACACATAAAGATATATCTAAAAGGACAAGATCTTAATACAAAATATAATATTACAGGGATTTATCCACACCATCGCTGTGCATCTAGTGCAGAGACCATACAGATGCACCAGCAGCAGACACAGTTTTCTACACTCTGGGTCCTAGTGGTGCCCCCCACAGTCTGGCATCTGAGGCGGCCGCCTCAGTTCACCTCATGGTAGACCCAGCCCTTAGGGTTGCCAGATGGTTGAAACAGAAATACGGAACAGCTTCTCCCCCCCCCCAAAAAAAAACACCGGGAAAAAATTCTGTTGAAGAATAAAAAAGGGGGGGAGACCAAAGTTGTTGAACAACAACAACAAAAAATTAAAATAAACCAGCATTAAAATAGCATGTCCCCTTTAAGAGTGAGTGCAGGGATAGGAACAGGGGAGAAGTTGAGCACTAAGACCCAGGGGAGTCATTGCTTCCCCTTGATCTTTTTGCCAGCAGCCATTTTGTGCCGGCAGCCTTGCGGAACCAGGTAAGCATGGGGTCAGGGGGCTGGGAGTTTTGGGGGTCAGAGGAGGGTTCGGGGGGAGGGAGGCCGGGCGCTGAGTGTTTGTAAGGTTGCCAGGTGCCCGGCATTTTCGCCTCCTGTCCGGGGGAAAAAATCAGAAAATACCAGACATCTTAGATGTCTGGTATTTTCTGAATATTTTTTTTACTGGACAGGAGGCAAAAATACCAGACTGTTCAGGTGAATACCCTGGGATCCGGCTTGGTAGCCACAAGCCACAGCCCATGGAAACTTCCTGGCTCTTTGAGCATCTGAAGGCTACCATGTCTGTGTCACTTGCAGTAAGAAGAGGGCTCCATGCAGAAGCCCACGTACCGGGCCTGGGGCGAGGCCCAGCACTAGCAGCCCAGACTTGGCTGTGACAAAACAGAGCGGAGCGGTGAGCAAGAGGCAGGCCCTGCTCCCAGAATCTGGCACACAAAGGATATCGCGGAAGCGCACCAGCTCAGAGCAGGGCTGGGCAGGATGCGCCCAGAGGCCAGATCCAGCCCCCCTTGCACTTGGATCCGGCCTGCCAACTGCACCTGGATTCCTGTTTATATCCCGCTGCCCATGCCACCAAATTTCAAGGCAGCAGGAGCCTTGTAAAATGGCTCACGGGTCACAGTCATGGCACTACCCCAGCAGGGGCTGGAGCCACCAGCTTCAAATTGCTGCAGCAACCCCGGCTGGCTGCCAGGCAACGTGGTAGCAGCAGGGCCGGGAGCCACAAGCCCTTTGTGGTGTTTTTACGTCAGAGCCTCCAGCCCCAGATAGCTCTGGGGTGACGTTTTTGTATCAGTGTCGTGATCAGGGCTCGCCAGCAGCGCGGTTCCGCACGCTGCGCATGCGCTGACCGCACTGCACGGCTGTGCTGGCTTGTAATCTACTGGCCACAGGCAAGTAGATTACATTAATTGTCAGGCCCTGGTCATGATCATGAGGCTTAGCCAGCAGCCTGGGGACTAAGGGGTTAACTATGTCCCTTGCCTAGCCAGGAGGGATGGCCAATAGGAATGTAGGGAGGAATTTCAAACTGGGACAAAGGAATTTTTGGTTTTTCCCTCCTTTGTTCTGGGCAGTTCTCTCCAGCTATTGAGGGGACAGACACTATGTCTCCCTCCAAGAAAAGACTCTTTCTTCACTCTGTGAAAGTAGGGTAACGTTTAGATAAATCTGTCAGGTTTCATTTTTTTATGGTGTGGGATCTGCTGTCTGTGCACTTTTTAAAAGATGTTTTGGCTTTTCTTTGTAATTCCGTTCTAGGCCCATGGAGTTTCTCCAGGAGTATTTTATTTGTGACTTTTCCATCTAGTCATTATGCTGGCAACAGGACTACTGTGGTGCTAATAAAAGTTTTTTTATTCTTCTTAACCTGGTACTGGTTAATAGGGTGTCCTGGTTCATACTTCAGGGTGAGATTTCCCTAGTGAGCTTTCTCCTGATTTGTCGCATCAATACTTGGATGGTGGCAGTGGAAGTTTTATTCCCAAAATCTAGGGCTTTAAGACTTTGGGGCAAGTTTTATACCAAAGCCTGGGAGATAAGGTTTTGGGGCACTTGCTGGCCCCCACTTCTGCATTTACCATGCCAGAGTGGGGAAGGAGCCATGACACAGCGTATGACGAGGGGCCTCAGAGGGGCTGTCTCTGTCCAGCCCAGGAGTTGTGGAAAGTCCCACCGCTGACTGAGCTGGCCCATGGCAGTGGGCACGCGTAAGTGTCTGGCAGAGTGTGCCAGGTCCTAGCACCGTGCTTCATTGACAATAGATCTGGCCTGATGCCCTCATCCCTTTTACTAGGGTTCTCTCGGCGGCTGCTCTGCCACGTATCTGCAAAGCCAGGGCCGCACGCTGAGGGAGCGCCCCCCCGCAGCCGAATGCCTATCGGCTGGTCGGCACAGCAAGCTACCACTCAGGCTCCCACCTCGGTGACCTCTGCCAACATCGCTGGGAGAAATCTCTGCTCCAGAGAGGCCCAAAGTGACCACAGCAGGAGGTTCGACAGGCGCAGTCTGAGCCGTGCTGGCAGAAATACACTGGGGAGTCAGAGGTGGAATAGCAGGGGGCTGAGGTCGGGTGTGAGGGGCACTGGCAAAGCTGGGTAAGGGGAAGCTGTAGAGCAGAACCTGCTTCCTCAGTAGCCCATCTGCAGCTCGTATGGCAGTTACTCTGTGCAATCAGCAAATGTTCGTTTGGTCCATGACACACAAATCTCCCCAGGGCAGGGCCGGCCGGCTCGGATTTCTTGCCAACAGTGTTCGTGTTTGGATTCCAGGCACGTGGCCGGGACTTGGCGCAGTGCTCTCAGTGACACGCCCCTCGTTCTCTGCACCCCGGCTCTTCCTTCCAGGGCTTCAGTGGAAGCACAAGACAGAAGGTTTGCTTGGCAGTAGCGCCAGAGCGGAACAACGCAGCCCGTCGTCCCGACTCAACCTCCAGCCCGGAACTGGCTCCCTTCCCTCTCCCTGCCTCAGCCTGGGCGCCCAGGCTGAAGTTCGCTGACAGGCTGGCATTGCTCTGCCTTTTCATGCCGGCGCCTGAGCTGAATGCCACTGGATGCAAAATGAACATTCTTCCTGTTCTCTGTTACCTGCGGGCAGCCCCGTGGGGCCCCTGCAAAAGAGAGCTGCCCCAAGCACTCCTGGCAAACCAGAGACAAGTGCGTGTTTCCTTTGCCCCTGCCATTTCTAGGCAGGCCCTGGTCGGCTGTGCGGCTTGCCGACTCCAGCTCATCTGGGGGGCTGGGCTGGGCTCAGACGCCAGGTAGATCTCACCCTCTGGGCCAGGCTGGGCCTGCTCATTACTTAGATGGGAGTGGAGGATACAAAAGAGGCAAATGGATTTGCTCTGGGTCTGGATAACGTGGACGTAATTCCCCTGCCTCAAGATCCTGGTGCCCTTGTGGTGCTTAGCTCCCTGCTCAGGACAGGTGTGAGGGGCTGTCCAGTAGCGGATTTCACCATCCAGCAGTTCCTGAGCTCTCCATGGTGACGGGTTCTGTCACGGAGATCCCCATGATGAAGACACTTGAAGAACCAAAATACCACTGACCCGCCTACCTGCTCACTGGTGGCCTGCCCACCAGTGGTCCCTGAAAGCTGGGCCCTTGCGTGGCAGCTCAGGAGAAATTCAAACGCCACCCAGCCGATCAGCAGAGCGCCCCTAGCTCACTTTTTTTGTTTCTACTGGTGGTGCACATTTGCACATGCCTCAATGCACGTAAAATTATTCTGCACATGAATGGCAAAGATGAGAGGGAGCATTGGCCGTCCTGTCCTGCTGAGCCAAACGCTCTGGTCTCTGCCAGGGACAGCCCAGACGTGCGGTCACAGCCCACAGCAGCGTAATACGGACACTGAGGTCAGGCTCAAAGGGATTTGCCTCAGCACCCAGGTGCACAGCTCCACTGGGACGTGAGCCCCAGCTAAATGCATCTGGCTCTGTATAAAGTTTTACAGCGAGCAAGCTCATAAAGCGTTGCCCCATTCGCAGTGAACGAGAGAGACGTGCGGCTGTAGCCCCCGGTAACAATTACTTACACTGGGTTTATTAGTCAACCGTAGTGATGTCTGAAGTACTAGACGACTTACCCAGCATTGCCAGGAGTTAGGGCCGGCCCTGGGGTCAGCTGGGAGTGGGGGGAATCTGCGCAGCCTGCCCTCCAGCTTCTCCCTGGGGCCAGCCCGGGGGGCGTGCAGCACAGTTAGGAGAAGTGGCTGGCAGTGAAAAGGGTGAAGTTCAATGAGGACAAACGCCAAGTGCTGCGCTTAGGGGAACAATCCGTGGGAGTGACTGCCGAGGAACGAGCACTGCAGAGAGGCAGCCGGGGGTTATAAAAAGCTACAAGTTAAATATGAGTCAACACTGTGACGCTGTTGCAGAACAAGCAAACCTGACCCTGGGATGCAAAACAGGAGCACTGTGGGCAGGAAGTAATTCTGCGCTGATTAGGCCTCAGCAGGAGCAGTGTGCCCGGTTCTGGACACCACATTTCTGGAAAGATGTTGGCAAACTGGAGAAGGTCGAAAGAGTAAAGCGTTAGAAAACATGACCTCTGAGGGAAGACTGGAAAAAATGTGTTTGTTTAGTCTGGAGAAGACTGAGGTGGGACATGATAATAGTTTTCAAGTACATAAAAGGCTGTTACAAACTGGAGGAAGAAAAAGCTGTAGTGTGTTACACCTTGGTTCGGTGATGTGATGGAAGCCTCAAGGGTTAAAGCCGATTACCCAGTGAAAACTACTGGATGATGGTGTAAAACAAATGATCTTTATTAAGTGGAATGATTCTTTTATTAAAACCAACAATTAGAAAATGGTCTTTTTAACTAACAATTGCCCAATGCTTTTACAGGGTAGAAAACTTGAACACAACTATACCTAACTGATTACAATTCCTAGATTACAATTTACTTATATTAAATCACTATCCCTAATTCACTTAACGCAGCGCAGCATACAAACAAAAAATACAAAAAACAAAGCTAAAATAATAACAATAAAAAGGCCACCCACAGCCAATCCTTCCAATATTACTTTAGGACAGCTGGTGGAGTTGGTCATTGATTTTTGCTGTTACAGGTTAACAACTCCTGGGTTTTTCTTCTAACACTTGTACCTAGACTAAAACATAACACTATCACACAGCATAAAATTACACTATCTATACAATGCAACTTGCTTATATCTCACAAGATTACAAGACATGATTAATACAACTTAACTATTGACTAAGCTAACAATTGATAGATTTAAGTAATACTTACAAATGCAGCAATGATAACAACATGAAGACACACAAAAACTCGGAGCATGCTCAGGACTTGTGCACCCCTATCTTTGACTTGAAGGGTGGGGAAGGCAGCCTCAGGGTGATCAATCCTTCAGCTGGGCAAAAAACCCCCACGTGCCCTCAATACACGGAACCTCTGTCGAACAAAGGGGTTGAGGGTCTTTTATAACATAACCTGATATCCGGTACCTTATTAGGGTCAGTTCCCTGGCCGGGCCTGATAGGCTGGTAATGAGGTAACGTGAAATATTGCCCTATAGGATTTTTCATGATGCCTGCCTGATGGCCCCGTGGACAGTGCTGGGTGTGGGCATGGTCAGTGTGCATGGCAGTTACGTCTTATCTCCCTATGCCTACCTCCCTGCCTTCAAGGACTGGTCAAGAGAGTCTTATTTATCTCTTGCAGCTGTGTTCTATTTTTTCATGCTCACCTCCCTGTTCTATGATGCCTACAAGGCCAAATTCCGTTTGCAGAAAGTTGCATTGTGCTTCCCATGCTTCTCTGAGTATCTTATGGTCTGTTTTCAGTGAG
Source organism: Pelodiscus sinensis (assembly GCF_052426305.1). NCBI lineage: Eukaryota > Metazoa > Chordata > Testudines > Trionychidae > Pelodiscus > Pelodiscus sinensis. Next base: position 7,894,798 of record NC_143065.1, read on the forward strand.
GGGTCCAGTGTGGCAGGATGGGCGATACGCGAAGGCCATGGTCAGAAAAGGCCTGCTTTACAACATAGTGTAAACATAGCCTACCTGTCAGGATGGCTAACCGCCGGGAAAAATTGCCCAGGGAGACTGTGGAATCTCCTTCATTGGAGGTTTTTAAGAACAGCTTAGACAGACACTTGTCAGGGCTGGTCTAAACGGTCTTGCCCTGAATGTAGGGGGCTGGACAAGATGGCCTCTCGAGGGCTGTTCTAGTTCGAGGATTCTATAAAAGAACGGCAGAATTATTTTTAACACTTTCAGGTCATCTTTCTCTATAGTGAGGCCATAGCCTCCCTTTGTTAACCTGTGCCTGTTGGGGAATCGTGGGCTGCTCCCTCCACCTGGGAAAAGGTCCTACCCTTAATCTAACCCAGTGTTTCTTGGTGGCTGGCCCTGGACCAGCACTGGCCCTGGAAATTTCCCTGGTGCAGTTTAGGAAGGCAGCAAGCCGGGGCCTGGTAGCAAGGGTTGAGAAGCACGGGTCTAGGCCACGCCGAGCACACCCCGTGATGCTCTCCTACCAATCACTCGCTCACTCTTGCATCTTCGCACCAGGCCAGGGCGGGAGGTAGTGGGGCTCTTGCACAGTGCCTGAGATCACAGGCACGGATGGGCAGGGCAGCGTGTGACTGGAGCGTGCTGCCCACACAGTGCCAGTGAGCTCAGGCTGCCTCCGGACTGTTATTTGTGCTCCCAGGACAGCCACACTCCCGTTGTGGCTTGTTTTAACCTTTGGCTTCGGGCTCCCTGGAGCTGTGCTCAGACTGCAAGGGCGGAGACGCCGGCCGAGCACCAAAATAGCCACTTATCCCAGCTCTCGCCACCGCCTGAGGCCAGCAAGAAATAACCTTTGTGCCCCACTGAGCTGAAGAAGTCGAAGGAGACCAAGAGCACTGGGCACTGCTGGATAATCAACCATCCAGAGCCACGTCTGCCCCCGAGGGTCTGCAGCCACCAGCCACGCGCTGTGCTGCAGGGTACAGAGCTGGCCTCCTACTTCCCTCCAACAATCCAGGGCAGGAAATGGGCTCCTACCTAGGTCCTGTCGCTGGAGTCCTCACCCAAATGTTAAGCCCAGGGCCCCCCAGCCCAACCTGCAGAACCTGCCCGTGAGTCCTCTTCCTGTCCGAGCCAGCAGCCCCGTGCCCCCCCAGGACATGCGGGCAGCCTGGCACGCCCAGACCCCCCCATCTCTCCTCACCACTCTTGCCCTGCAGGGCTCTGCTCAGCCACCGCAGCAGCTTCTTAGGTGGGGCTCTGCTGCCAACGACCCCCCAGCCGAATGGGACACTTGAGAGTGGGTGCCTGTGACGGGCCAGGTCTGGGCACAGCTGAGGGCGTCTGCTCAGGGCGAATTGCTCGAATTCGGGGCTCTCTCTAGCCCCCAGACTGGAGACCTTCCCAAACAGGCCTCAAACCAGTCCCACAGAGCACTTCAGCTGCCTGCCTGAAGCCTCACGAGCAAAACCCCTCCAACATCCCAGCAATATCCGTGCGCCAGATGGCCCTGGGCCTCATCCACAGGTGAGGGGTCTTAGAACACAATCCCACCTACCCCAAACAAGTTCTGTCCGGTTCCAAGAAACCAGCCACAGATCCCTGGGCAATTTACATTCTGGACCTTACCCACAAATCACACTGGGCCAATCCTTTAGAATCTACAATCTAAAGGTTTATTACTACCGGAAAGAAAAACATGCGAGTAAGGTTGTTAAAGTACCATACATTACATGCATTGAATCTCCCAGTTCTCGATGCAGGCTCTAGCAGAGATGTTACAGCTGCTGGCTTAAAAGTCCTTGGTGCACATCCTATGCCAGGATGGGTCCTCAGTTCTTCCTGGCTCATGAATCCCTGTGAGGCCGCATCTGGGGTCAGGAGCAGATCTGGAGACCAACATGGAGTTGACCACATGGCATCTTTATCCCTCCTTCCTGGTCTCTTCTTGGCTGCAGCCGGTCACCTGGCCCGTGGCGTCTCTCTGTGTCCCCTGCTGGTAGCCCTTAAGTATCCGTCCCCATTCTTGAGGTGTGTCCTTGGCCTATAGAGGGCTATTGTTCCAGAGCTTTGCTCATTAGCATGTCCATGGGCAAACATTCCTGGCCCATTACTCAACCCCATACAGAGGAACTTCCAGTCTCCATCCAGAGTACCTATTCATAACTCCACACACAGACATTACACAGATATATGAAGAGCAGATACAGAATCCGTAGAAAGTAAGCTTTTGTTTGACACCTCACATGGCCCCCTTTGTACCAACTTTTGGGGCAAACACCCCCCATGGGTGCAGCAGTGATCTGGCTGCTCCCCTCTAAATCCAGTAACGTGACAGTGCTGTAGTTGCCAGCCTGTCCCTCCTGGCCGCCCAGACTGAGGGTCAGGCTTTGGGGGAAGTCGCGGTTGTGGCTGCCCATTGTTCCCTTGTTGGGACACGGCGGCACAGCTTGCTTGGAGCTGGGCTCCTCATCTTCGATGCACTGGGGCCTGGGCGGAGGGGTCCTTGTTCAATGGTTCTGAATCTGTTTCTTTTTGGTGCCGCGTTCTCTAGGGCCCAGGAATCTCGGATCGTGACGAATCTCCTTTATGAAACTGTTCCGCCGCGAGGCTCCCAGGGAATCCCCACGCCCTGCCTCCCGCTCTCTGTTCCTAGTGTATTTTCTCTGGTCGCTGCCCTTCCTGTAAGGTGCAGTATGTAGCTCCCATGTTCTCTGACGGGCCCACATGCCTGCGCTTCTACGCTGCATTCACTCTGGAGGCTCTTTCTCTGGTCTCAACCCAATGGACTAAAACTTCATTCACTGGGGGGGAGCTGGCCTCCTGCCCTGTAGAGCGAGGACCTCTCTTGGCTGGAATAACACTTCCAGAGACCGTCAGGCCAGAGGGGACCAACAAGTCTGACCTCTTGCATCACAAAGGGTTAGGAAAAGAAGTTGAGATGAGGTCCGAGTTAGCTCCTTTTCCCTAGTGCGGAGGTAGGGCGATGCCGTGAATTAGCTGGCCAAGGTCGACCCTGGAGGGAGCTGATGATAAATGTCCTTCCCCATATGTGAAGGCGCTTTTCCTGCAATGCACATGCTCCCTAGCCCCCCGGCATTGCAAAGGATCTGCCCTTCCACCGCAACAGCGGTGCTGTTTGCCTGCACCCATTGGCGGGTAAGCGCCTGGCTGCGCTGTCCCTCAGCTGGCTTCGGAATGAGCCTGGCCTTATTGTCGCCATTGAATTGTAATTAACAGTGTTTACTCCCGGGCACTAGCACTTCTGCCTGGCTGGCGCAGGACAGGATGCTGCACAGTGGGGCCTGGAGGGGAGCTCATGGTGTTACTGCAATCAATGAGAAGCCATGATACTGCCGTTCCCATTGACATTCTCATCGCTCGCCTGCCTCCCACGCCAGTCAGCTCTGCGCTCTTCTGCAGAGGCCACCCAGGTCACGGGCATGGTGCCTGGCTTGCATGACAGTCAGGGTCCTAGCCGTCCCCTCTGCCATAGCCAGCCAGCAGGGCCCTGGATGGGGTCAGCACGACTCCCCCTTTCTCAAGTACTGAACGCCGTTGGAATGAGCGTTGCGTGTAGGAAGGGGAGCTGGGGCGGGGGCTGGTCTGTGAATCAACCCCCCCCATCACTGCAGCTGGCTGTGGAACTGCACAACTGTCTGGGGCCGCCAGCAACACAGCTCAGATAAAGCCAGGGAGCACTAGACGGGGAGAGCGCCTGAGGGGAGACAGCAGATGCAGAGGCTCTGACAGCATTGCCCTCCAATGATCCTCGGGACTGGACAGGATGAAACCCTTGCTTGTTACAGGAGGAAACCCAATTCCAGACCGTGGGGGCACATTGCCCAGGAAACTTCAAGGGGGATGTAACGGGGTGGACCAAGCCCTGAGCTGAAAAAAGGCCATAGAGATGTCCTCCAGGAGGCTGGAGTGGCGGCAGAAGAAACTGGCCAATCGGGCCAGGGAGGCCTATAAAAGCAGCTGTTACGCTAGCAGCAGCTTAGTCTCTGGAGCCCTGAACCAGTGAAGACAGAGCGAGTGGCTGGCTGGCTACGGGAGCAGCAGCGCCACAGGAAGCTCTGTGGGGGGAGCTGGTGTGGACTAAGGCGGATTAAATGTTGAGACTGAGACAGAGCCCTGAGGTAAGGTCAAAGGAGTAGTCTGCAGGAGGGGAAGCCCTGGAGGCACCCCTCTTGTCTGGAGCGGGGCAACAGACTGAAGGACCCTCTGCAGAGGGCACCGGGATGGGCCCGTTTGTATCCTGGAAGGGGTTTATGATACACAGGGCGTGACTCGGCCAGACAGCTGAGTTGCCGAAGAGGCTTTTGACTGACAAACTGAGGCAGCACAGGAACCCCACACTCGGCCAGAGGGGGGCGCTTGCGTGAGGGGAGGGCCGACCCCGTTGCAGGGGACCTCGGAACGGCCACATCCCTATCCAAGCAACCCCACATAGCGGTGAGATAAGTCTCAGGGGCCCAGGTGGGACAGGTCCGCAGGGATGGGCGAAAGGCTGCTGGTGGGGGTGTATGGTCCTGCTAGTCTGCGCATGGATCTGCTATGGGCCGTCTCTCTTCCTAGGCTGCTTCCTCACACCAGTCTCCTCCCACTTCCCTATGCAACAGGGCTGCTCTCCCCCTCCCTTGCCAAGAGATCCGGTTCTGCTGCTTTCTGGGCTTCCTTGAGCGCTGCGCTAATCTGCTAGTGCCACCTACTGTCTATTTCTGATAACCCCATCTAGAAATCCACCTGCAGCGAGGCCATTTGCTAAAACAGCCTTTTCTCCCAACCAGGAACATCTCTTCTGCTCCCTCCATGCCACCTCTGGAGCCACTCGGCCAGACCCTTCCTCTTGAGAGGCGGAATCATTCCAGGGCAAAGCCTGGCCGCCCCTCCAAGACTGTCTCTGTAACACACAGAGGTTGGACTTGCTCAAGAGCTCTTTAAATGGATTCCTGCACCTGCCAGGGTGAACAGGCCTGAGAAGTCCTGCAGAACTGGGCATTAGAGCAGGGGGAATGAGTTTCACCAGCATTTTTTTTTTAGAAAGAAATAGAATTTTGCAGGAACCTTTTACATGAAAAATTTCTAGTTTGTTTCTAAATTATTGATTTTGTTTCAGTGGGGAAAACAAACCTGCTTCATGTACATTGTTTGTTCCCTGGTACTCTCTTTTCCAGTGCAAAAAGAGCGAAAAAGCGAGAGAAGACGGGAGTGGGGTTTTTAGCAAAACAAATACAATTAGAATGTGTCAACACTTCTGAATTGTTTCATTAATAATTGAAACATTTGAACCAAAATAAAATGTTCCACAATAATGTGCATTGTGGATGAAAAGCTGTTTTTCCAGTGAGGAAAAAACCTCTGTCAACTAAAATATTTGAAGGGTTCTGCTAGGAACATCTACAGATTTGAGGGGTGGGTGGGGGGGAAGGGATTGCTAGAAATAGCCAAATCCCCATTAAATCTCAGAGTCAAGATGCATATAAGACAAGCGTCCTGAAAAATAGATCAATACCTTCCTTTCCTCTCTATTCTGGGATCTTTTATCTTTTTCACGCTTTTTCAGTGACTTTTCAACTTTTTACTCTTTTTCTGTCCTTCACGTTTCAAGACTTTTTTTCTGAGTCAGTCTTTTCTCCCCTGTGAGAAACGTGGATCATGAGCCACCAATGTGGGTTATGAGAACTTCAGAGAGACAGGGGGTGACAGTCACACTGAGGTTTTCATCTTCAGAAGGCAAGTTCTGTAATTGTGATGTGTGGGCCTTGGGAGTTAACTAATGGGGCGGGGGGGGGGGGGGAATCCAGGGGGAGGGCAGGGATTGTTTCTAGTCTGATCAAAAATTTGCAGTCACCACTTCACCATATTTCCTTCTCTATGACCCTCTGAGCGATTTCCCCCTCTGTTTTCCAGGGTCAACCTCCCTCTATCTATGTGGCTTTAGCGTATTGATCTGTGCAGCAAACTCGGTTCAAACTGCATCCAAGCAGAGACTTTGTCAGTTTGGCTTCTGGGTGCTCTTGTGAGGAGTGCATGGGAAAGGAAGAGGGCTACTGGGGGTGCCTCCCCATGTATGTACGGATGGTTTAGCATTTGAACAACAGAGACTCCTTTAAACAGATCCATCTACAAGAAGTCTTTAAAAGTGGCCTGTAAGGAACAGTGTTCTCCTTGCTGCTCTACAATGTAAAAACCTCAGGCTACGTCTACACTGGCCCCTTTTCCGGAAGGGGCATGTAAATTTCACTAGTCGTCGTAGGGAAATGCGCGGGGGATTTAAATATCCCCCGCGGCATTTAAATAAAAATGTCCGCCGCTTTTTTCCGGCTTTTAAAAAAGCCGGAAAAGAGCGTCTAGACTGGCCCCGATCCTCCGGAAAAAGTGCCCTTTTCCGGAGGCTCTTATTCTTACTTTGAATAAGACGTAGACGTAGCCTCCGGGTTTGTTTGTCAGGTTCCCCCCCTCTTTGCTTGTATTCAAATGACAACGTCTAGAGGCAAGCCCCCTCGACGGTCTGGAAGTCCCCAAAGTTAGGGTCACTGCCCCTTTTTTCCAGGGCAGACACAGCCCGTAGGCTCAGTTCGTAGCAAATGTCCCTCTATCAGGGTATGTATGGCCTACAGGCCTAGTTCAAAGCACAGTTCCCTCTCCCCTGACAGCATAATCCTGGAGACTTAGTCCGAAGTACAGTCCCCTTTATCCGGGTATACACAGCCCAGAGGGCCTAGTTTGCAGGGAGGCCTCCCAGATGGCTAGGGAGCAGGCTTGTTGGGGGCAGGGTAGGGGAGCCCAGGCCCTCCTGCTCCACCGGGTCCCAGCGCAGGGCCCTGTTGCCAGTGGCGGGTTCCACTGCCTGCTTGGCAGGGATTCCACCCGGAACACGCCAAGCTCCCAGAGCCCAATCCTCTGTTCATTTTTTTAAATTGTATCCTTTCGTATATATGGTTGTGACTATTTTCTTCCACTACTTGATCTGAGCAAGTGGGTCTGGCCCACGAAAGCTCATCATCTAATAAACCATCTTGTTAGTCTTTAAAGTGCTACATAGTTCTGTATTTTGCTTCAGCTACCCCAGACTAACACAGCTACATTTCTATTACTATTCTATCACAGGTTGGACCTCCCTGTTGGCACCCTCGGGTCCTGACCGGTCCCTAATGAGGGAATTTGCTGGACCAGGCCAGGTCCCTTGATATGGCCCCTCAGCCTGCCACCAGCTCATTCCGCCCTAGCCGGGCTGCCTGTTGATCGTCCCCAACCCCACTCTGGCCCTGGTGCACAGTCCTGATAGGGCTGCCAAGGCACCAGCTCCACTGCTGGGCAGCATGTAGCCCCAGCACGTACTACCTCAGCCCCAGTCACGTTGCCATGGTCTCACGCTGATGTAGGGCTGCCGCAGGATGTTCCACTACTACTAGTCCTGATGGGCTCCCAGCTGCTGACCCTCCTGCCCTGGGGCTCTCTCGTCCAGCAATAGTCATCCTGCCAGACCGCAGAGGGTCCTGGTTTAGGGAGGTGCAACCTGTAGTAGCTTGGGTTTTTTTATAGCCAAACAAACAAATGAAAAAACTACCAGTCAGCTGAGTTTGTGCTGCCTCACTGCATGCAGTGTGTACCCATGTTCACACCTGTGCCTTCTGGGAGAACTCGGACAGCTCTCCCGTAACGCCTCAGCAGGGAACAGCCTGGAAGACACGTACCCAAAGCCGAGCCAGCAGCCTGGGGGGCAACTCACCCTAGGACATCCCACCTCGCAGCAAGGGGTGGAACGAGCAGCTGACAAGTCAGCCAGGCAAGTGCCTCGGCCCCATAGCACAGGGCAGCCTGCTGCAGGCTACCAGCATAGCCGCATGGGCCAGGCCCCTGGCAGGGCGACCCTGGAGAGTCGCCGCGGTGCGGTCAGGGGAGAGGCGGCTGCAATGGACTCGGGTCAGACTCAGAAAGTAGAGCAGAGGCGGCGAACCGGGGCACGGTCCCACTGGGACCTCTGCAGGGCGGGATCCAAGCGCGCTCGGGTCCGGCACTAGCCCCGGCCCCTGGTCACCGGGCACCGCCACGTGCTCCGGGCAGCGGCACCGAGTCCCCGGCTCGGAGCAGGCGGGAGCGGCCCCTCCCAGCGTAGCCCCGCCCCTCGCGGCCAGGGCGATCGCGGACCCCGGGCACGTGGCCGCTCGGGGTGTCCCGGGCCCAGCGCCAGGGAAGCGGCTAAGGGGGCGGGGCCGAGAGGCGGGGGCGGGGCTGGACGGCCCTGCCCACGCGGCGCGCTCTAGTCTCCCGCCCACAGGCCTTCCCCGGGGGGGGGGGGGCGGGGCGGCGCCCCAAGGCCCCGCCCCCCCGCCTCGAGCCTAGCGCCCCCGCGGCCGTCACAGCCTCTCGGCCGCGGCCTCGCCCTGCGCGCGCAGCACCCAGGCGCGGGGGCGGGAGGTATCGCCAAGGGACAGCAGCGCGCGAGCGAGCGGGCGGGGCCGCGAGGGGTGGGGCCGCTGCAATCACGTGACGCCGGCCCCCGCTGCGCCCAGCCGGTCACGTGCCCTGGCCCCTCCCGCCCCGAAGTCTCGCGAGGCTCGGCGCTGCGGTAGCCGGTCGGTGGCAGGACAGAGCCGGTCACGCTCCCCTCGCGCCCCGCCCGGCAGGATGGCCCTGCGGCTCTGCTGCTTGCTGGCCGCCGCCAGCCTCCTCGCGGGCCCCGCCGCCGCGCAGAACGGTGAGTGGGGGGCTGAGGAGAGGGGCTTGGCCCCGGGGGGGGCTGTGGGGTCTGGCCCCGGAGGGGGGGGCTGTGGGGACGGGGGGGGCATGGCCCCGGAGGGGGGGGCTGTGGGCATGGCCCCGGAGGGGGGGGGCTGTGGGGACGGGGGGGGCATGGCCCCGGAGGGGGGGGCTGTGGGGACGGGGGGGGGCATGGCCCCGGAGGGGGGGGCTGTGGGGACGAGGGGGGGCATGGCCCCGGAGGGGGGGGCTGTGGGGACGAGGGGGGGCATGGCCCCGGAGGGGGGGCTGTGGGGGGGGGGGGGGCATGGCCCCGGAGGGGGGGGGGCTGTGGGGACGGGGGGGGGCATGGCCCCGGAGGAGGGGGCTGTGGGGACGGGGGGGGTCTGGCCCCGTTGGGGGGGCTGTGGGGTGGGGAGTCATGCAGGGCCACCCCCATATGTGAGGAGGGGGCCTGGTGCTGGCAGGAGGGGTGTGATGGGGCCAGCTGTTGGGCAGCCATGGGGAGGGTGCAGTGTTGTGGGGAGTACCTTGGGCGGGCAGGTGGGAAGTCAGACTGATATGTGGGGGTGGGCAGGGAAGTGGTGAAGTGTGTGGCTGTGGTGGGAGGAGGCTGATGTGTGGCAGGATCTGGTCATGGCAGAGGGGAGAAATGGAGGGAGAGCAATGAGCATGTAGGGAGGACGGGGGATTAACATTGAGGTGTGTGAAGCTGGAACGGGATGGGGTGGTCATGTGGAGGGAGGCTGAGTGGTAATGTCCTGAGGTCTGCATGTTTTGAGGATAGCATGAGACAGGCAGCACACCAGTGAGTTGGGGTGATGGATGGACGCTAACATGAATTTGATTTGCCTGTGTGCAGCATGAGCAGGTATTTTCTTGGGGCAAGTCTGTGCTACAAAATTAAGGCTACCGGAGTTATGTCCATGTTCAGCTAGTGCAGTAATTAAATTGTTTTTAAGTGTACATACTGTGCATCTTGTATTGGGCAGTGTGACACCTCACCAGGCCTGCTTGCACTAGTTCAGCTGCTAAGGTATAGGGCATTTTGTGACAGCTTCTGAAAAGCATTTAATACAAGCAACATGACAGTGTCTACATGGACGCTATGTCGACCTAACTGCATCAGCACAATGACTCTCTGAGGGAGTTGCTCATTTGGGGGAGGGGGTAAGCTACAGGGGTGGGAGCTGTATTTTAGTGTAGATGCTGACATATTTAAGTCAATGTAAATTGCCTTATTTTGACCCGATTCTGCAGTGTAGACCAGGCCTAAGCACAGGAGCAGCAAAGCAATGTGATATGCTGACCATTGGGCTATGGAAAGTGGATATGGAAAACTAGTGCCAGCCACACTGACTCTATATTCGTATAGACTATATATTACACAGCATTCAGCAGTTACTGCTTTAATGATTCAATTTAAAAAGTATATTTGTGCTAACAGCTACTGTGCAAACATGATGCTTGGATCATTCACCACACTTAGTCTCTGATGATCCTTAATAGCATATCGTGTTCATGTACTGGAAATATTAAACAGTCAGTAGACAGGTCAGTGTAGTCAGATAAATGCAGCCTGCAATATCAAGAACTGCAACTTAAATCACAGCTGCTTTCTGAATTTTTGTATCTCAGGGAGCTTCTGAGGTATTTAAGGTCCTATGCAGCGTGTGAGATGCTCTTGGTATAATGGAAAGTCTCTGCCCACCTACTAAATCTGCATCTGCTGAGCTGACTTAAATGATTTATAATGGAATAAAATTGTAGTTTCTTAGCAACCAAAGAGAGATCCTCTAATAGGCCCATAAAGGAAAAGCTTATTTGTTTTCTCATAGGGTAGTGTGTGCTAAATCTAGCATAGCATATTATCTCGCTGCAAGTTTGCAGCTAAGTGCATGACCGTGGCAGTGTAAAACAGGGCCAAGAGGCTTGCCTTCATGAATACAACTGAAACGTTTCAAAGAAAGTCATGACAACCTTATGAAATGTATGATGAGCTATGTGATCCTAATGCTAGTGCAAGGGGTCTCAAATTGTGGCAAGTGAAATGATTGCAATTGGAAGCCTCTAACAGGGTGTCCTGTCCAGGATCAACCCCTTTAAAGTGGATTAGCCAACTCTTGTTTTGTGACCTGGTTTTTTACAAAAACAGGTATTCAAAAGCAGTGGACTGTCACCAGCTATTAATCAGATAAATACCTCTGTAACATAACATCCAGCAGGTAGGGGATGCTCAGGCTGTGAGTGGAGAAATGCAGGGAAATATTGGGTCAGGAGGGAGGCTCTTTGGGATGGGTATCAGGAGCAGAAGATTTGTGTGAAGTAATGCACATTGGAAAACATAATCCCAATTGTGCATACAAAATGATGGGATATGAATTAGCTGTTACAACTCAAGAGAGAGATCTTGGAGTCAGTATGTCCACTCAAGATGCAATGGCAGTTAAAAAGCCAACTGAATATTAGGTACCATTTTGAAAGAAATAGATAAAGACAGAAAAATATCAACCAACCTTGAATGCAGTGTGCAGTTCTGGTTGGCCCATCTGAAAAAAGAAGGGGGCGCAGGAGCAGCTTCGCGAGCTGCACTTTTAAGGGGCAAGAGCTGCATGCGGCTTGCAAGCTGCGAGTTGGCCATGGCTGGTCTATACAATCATGGATAGCATGGAGAAAGTGAATAATGAAGTGGTACTCCTTCACATAACACAAGTGCTAGGGTTCACCTAATGGAATTAATAGGCAACAGTTTTAAAACAATCAGCAGGAAGTATTTCTCCAGACAGTAAATAGTCAAACTGAGGAACTCATTGCCTGGGGATGTTGTGAATGCTGAGACTTTAAAAGGGCTCAAAAAATAAATAATTTATTAAGGGAATGTCCATCAATGGTGGTTTGCCATGCTCTGAGTGTCCCTAAGCCTCGGGTTATCAGATGGTGGGACTGGACAACAGGGAACACATCACATGGTAATTGCCTTTTCAGTAAATTCCCTCTGACCAGTGCCAGAAGCTTCTGTGTCAGATGACAGGATACTGGATAGGGATATGACTGGTTAACTGCAGGGGCTGGAGGAGCTCCCCGTCTGCTGCAGGCATGGGGGCTGCTCCAGCCCCACAGGGAGCCCACTGGGCTGGAACAGCTGGGCTGGAACAGCCCTTGCCTGGAGTGCTCTGCCCACCTGCCCCCCTCTTTAAACATACTCTTTAACCAGTTAACTGATTCATTGGTTAACAAATTCAAACGGGATTTTGCATCCCTAACACTGGGCAAGATAGACCATTTGACTGACACAGTAGGACCGTTTTTACGTTCTTATTGATGTGCTGGGGGAGTCTGTCTGAATCACAGCCCAATTCCAAGGAGGAGGGAGAGAGGCCCAGTGTGAGAGCTCAAAGACCATGGGCGTCTCCATGGAGTGGAGCTGGACCTTGGATACTGGCGGGCTGGAGAAGCCTTTTAGAATCACAGCACAGCTCTAAGAAGGAGGGTTGTGCAGCCCTTTTATGAAGGGGAAGGAACTGAGTCCACAAAGTAGGGCAGAAGAACTGTGGGAAAGGCTATCCAGTGAGGCCAGGGCCTGCAGTGAGACTGACACTTCCCTGGCCCAGAAGAAACTGGAGAGGGGATCTGAGAACCTCAAGCCTTGGAACAAGGGTGAATTGAAGCTGAAGTTTCGTGGTGCCCAGGTAAGAATCCATTGCCAATACACATGCCCCCTGTCAAAGGAAAAGGAAGAGCTGGTTAACTGTTATAGGTTGGGGCACTTACTCTTTAATTCAGCAAAACCCAGCTTGGTAGCTTGTGGCTAAGAGGAGACGTTTAGTCTGATATGACAAAATTTGTGGGTTTTGATGCCCTTTGGCATTAGATGTCTGTTAGGTATTTTAGAAAATGGTTTAATGTGCCCATGTAACCGCTAAAAATCTTAGCCATTACAAGGGTACACACTGCGGGCTCTGCACTATAAAGCTTGTGCTGCAGAGCCCACAGCGCAGCCAGCTTCCTGGGAGTGGGGCTGGCAGACAGCGCATGCCAGGGCTTGGCTACCAGCCTGTGCTGCAGGCTGGTACAGAGCCAGTTGTGTGGGGTGGCAGCCGGCTCTCAGCGTGTACTGGCTCCTGCCTGCTGGCCCTACTCCCAGGGAGCCGGCTTATAAGAGGAATCCTGGCGCTCTTGGACCAGCTCCCAGGAAGCTGGCAGCTGCCCCACGTTGTGGGCTCTGATAGTAGAGCAGGGTTGTAATGCACAGGAGTGGTGCTGACCAGCACCCAGTGACTAAGGGGTTAATCTCCAGTAGCTAGCAGAGGTTTTGGCTAGAGTACCTGGGAGAACCAATTGAGATCGAGGGTTGAAATTTGACTGTCAAGACTTTTCTCTATGTTTTAATTTGTTTTCCTTAGTTGCTCTAACATCTAGCAACCAAGTATGCATTCTCAAGTTTATCTTTCGTAATAAAAATCATTTTTTAAGGTGATGATTTGATTCTTGTGTCCTAGGTGGTCTATTGGTGTGTATCTGCATGCCTCTGACTGAGGGGTCAGCTACCAGAGACTGCAGCTTGTTTTTAATGAAAAAAGAAAAATAAGTATAGAACAAACCTCAGTGTAGGAACTGGACCTTAGACTGAAACTCACGAGTATCTCACTTAACATAGCAACTATTGAGTATTCTGTGAAGCAGGCATGTCCTTCTCATTAATGGCACTTCTAAAATTTTCTCTGACCTATTAAAATATTTAATCTTGATTTAAACTTTGTAAAAAGTAAACAAAGAACATTTTGGCTCATGTTCAACAGTAGTCCAGTTTAGAATTAGTAGGAATTTCAAAGTTAAATTAAACAAATTAAAAAGTCAAGCCTCTGATTTTTAATTTCGTGGCATATCAAAATATTTGATGTTTTGTGGTTTTTGGTAATTTGCTTAAAATGACTGACATAAGTAATTGACGCTTTTGACTCTGTCTAAAAGCCCACGATACTATACATGGTATGTGAGCCAATAAAGTTTGGGAACAGGTGAGCTGGTGAGTTATAAAGTCTAGGGGTATGTCTACACTGCAGATTTTTTTTTGGGGGGGGAAATGGCTGTTTTTCTGAAAAAACTCCAGTTATGGCCACACTGCAATTGCATTCTTTTGGGGGGGGGGGGGAGGGGAAAGGGAATTGAAAGAACAGAGGGTTTTTTCAGACATTGGCAAACCTCTTTCTACCAGGAAGAAGCTTTTTCTGGAAGAGCTCTTTTGGAAAAAGGGGGGTGGGTGTGTGTGTGTGTGTGTGTGGAAGAGGAAAGAGGGGGAAAAAACACAGGTGCCCTGATAGCCACTCTATCCATAGTAATCACAGCCTAAATGCAAGATAGCATCTACACTGAATGGACTCTAAAAAGCAGATGGCTTTTTCGATGCACTCTTGCTGTGTAGACATTCTCTTTCGGAAGATGTTTTTTCAGAAGATCTTTTCCAGAAAAGCATCTTCTGGAAGAAGCCTGGAGTCTTAGACATAGCCTTGGGCTCTCTGCCTTCCGTGGCCCTGCAGGCCACTCAGAGTAGCTGCCTGCAGGGGCCATGTGTGCTGCTCTGGAAGCTGCAAGCTGGAAGGAAGGGGTACTTTCCAATGGGCTGGAAAGCTGAGTGTGTGTGCTTGAGGGCAGGGGCAGTGTGCAAAGCCTCTGGATCCCCCCCTTGGGCCCTCTGAACCGCTTGTGCGGTTGGGGTAGGTAGGAAGCCTGGCGGAGGCCGGATTTGGCCTATCCCTGGTGTAGGGGGTTCTGCGCCCAATTGTAAAACTTAGCTAATATAAATTAAGACATTTGAAGATACATATGCTGCAGGGACTAGAGATTTTTAATGCAGAAAAATTGGACTGCAGATCTAGGCACATTTTGAAATATCTTTTAAAAAGGAAAGCAATCACTCAATATAAGTCACTGGTTTTCAGGGTTTTTTTTTTTTTCCTGGCTTGCAAATGTTGTTTTTAGCAGGTACTTTGCAGCAGGGTTGAGACTATTATCTTGTCAACATAGGTCAGTTCTATTGACTTGCCTCTTTATGCATTGTTGTTGTTTTAGAATAAGTGAGGGTCCCTTAATACAATTATTCGTGAACCTCTGCCAAATAAACAAATGGAGAACTGGATGAGATGTGAAATCTTTAACCTATGTGCCATGTTTGGAAGTCTGAAACAGAAGAGATGGCAGCACTGCCGAATCTATTAATGAGACTAAACAGCCCTCTCCCCTCAAATCTTTCAGAATCCATTTAAAATGGATGAAAACTGTAGGCTTGTCTACAATACCAAAAATGTGCAAAGTTAGAGGCTAGGCTTTTTAAAATGGTCTAAAGGTGTTCAATTATAACGAGGAATAGACACACAGTTTCCTTTCCGAGGAAATTATGTGCCTATTTCCCATTAAAATGTAAAATTGTAATGTAAAAATTATGGCTAGAAAGTGCTGTAGATATGTCCAACCTCCTTTCTGTCAAATTCTGCCTGACTCCTGTGGTCTGATTGCTTTCCAGGTGTAATTAATATCCATAGAGTTTATTTGTGTCTGTTATGTGTGTGAGTTGAGGGGAGCAGTGAGTTAAAAGGGCCATGTGCTTGTAGTTGTTTCAGAGGAAAGGCAGGCAGGATGAGGAACGATGGTGGGAGAGTTGGAAACTATAGATATGCATGCAACTCTGCAACATAAATGTTTGCTTTATGATAGTGAATACAAATCTTCAGGAGGCCAGTTAGTGAATGCTGATATAAAGTCAGAGTTAGGCTAAAGTGTCTAGCCATGTACTGCACTCATCATGATTTCTGTTGCTGGCATAAAGGCCTAGCTAGCCAGATAGTATCTGGTACTGGCATAAAGCAAGTACTGGTAGACACAGAACTTAGAATCCTAGGTTGAGGTTTGTGGTGCTTTGATGGAATAGGCTGAACACTCTAACTAGAATTGTTATTTTTTTTAACAAATGCCCATCCCAACTTTTCAGTTGAAATAAATGATTGCCTCAGAATTTGATAGGTTAGAGAGAAGACTTGAGGTTGTGCTCAGTTGCAAGGAATACAGATAGTGCAGAGTTCAACTTGCCTAAGAAACTGCAGATGTTTGGATTCCAGTGGCATCGCTGTTGTCTGTTGTGACTTGCTGTGTTCTTGACAAGCTTTGTGAAACCAAATGTGAGCCACTTGCCTCTGGTACACTCAGCCAGAAAGTTCACTTGTCGCAGCTCTGGTGGGTTGAGGGATGTTCTGTGCACCCACATTATGGACTTGCATGGGCCAATGGAAGGAGAGTAGTAGGTTTGTATAATAATCAACAGTAAATGAGGAACTGTCACTGTACACAATGAACGGGGAAGAGTGTCATGATTTTTAATTACAAATGAGCTTTCTTATGAAAAAGCGAGGGGGTGCATTGATTGGCAGGAACTCTGGATTTGCATCAGGGATTGATGTTTGGAAACAACTTCCCAGTTTGTGTTGTGTTCTGTTTGTCCTTCTATACACATTATGATGTGATGGAAATAAACTTTCTTAACAAAATAAGTCTTTATTTGTGAACATAGTTATATTCCAAAAGAGCAATATTAAAGCTTTGCTGGGCAGTCCAGCTTGTATTAGAACGTCAAAAACACCACAAATAAGTCAGACAAGTGCATAAAACAGTCAACGGTGGACCCTGAAACCCATGAAAGCAAAACAAACCCAACCCCACGAAAAGACCAAACTATTCTGCATCTATATGTTCCTCCCCCCATTCTCTTTTCCCTTTCTTGCACATTTAGCACATACTTGGACTGCTGCATCTGGGTGGAGGCCTTCATGGATTGAAGGACAGCGGATTTGTATCTTGTTCAGCTTCTGTTAAGTCCTGGCTGCATGGGCCTCTCAACTAAAGAACTGTCCAAATTGTTCCCAGTCTGCAGCACATGGTAGTTTAAAGGGGGCTCAGGATGTGGTGAGGATGCAGCTGAAGCCTGCACTCTTGTGGTCATTAGCACAATCAACTTTTCAAACAGGTCTTTCTGCTATGCTCCATCTCCTTCCATCAACTGGTATATCTGCTCCAGAAACCGCACTGCCAACATTGGGTCTTGCTGCAAATTCTGTTCTCTGTAGCCTGTTCTCTCCCTCTGTAGCCTGTCCCTTTCAATTTGCCATGAATCCGCTTCCCTTCAGTTCTGCATCTGGTTGTTGGCCCTATTTAGAATATCCACCATAAGTTCTTTTTAGGAAAGCTTTTTTTAGGACTATCTGTGATAGTTTGAAATCACAGGCTTTTTCTGGAGGATGGCCAAGCTACTGTGATACAAGGGCTTGCAGAAATTGGAGGGCCTGAAAGTAGATGTCAAACAGCACATTATTGTTTCAATACTTCAGAAAAGGTTGGGTGCATCTGCGGAGAAGACTGTCTTGTGGAATGTGAAGACCAGAAATTTTACCGAGTAGAGCTGTGCTTCAGAATATTGTGAAGGGAATGCTTCCAGTTCCCAGATGCTCTCTTGACACAGGCAAAGTTATTCAGAGTAAAAAGAGATCACAAACAATGGTAAGTTAAAATTACAAATGCTATATGTTTTAAAAATCAGGGGAGAAAGAAGGGATGTGGCTCACTCCTTAAGCCTTTTCTAGCCTTTCAGACATTCTCTGTTCTTGAGAACATACTTCTGAAAGTTCCAAAATGGCAAAGGGAGGTAGTTCCAACATGCCAGTTTTACGTGCCACCGATGTTTTCAAGCTTCTGGTGACTGAGCAGAACGTCTGTGAGTGGAGTGGGCTATAACCAGGTAGACCTGGATAACATGGCCTTCCCTGAAATGTCAGATTCCTAGGATGGGAAATGTGCAGGATCCAGGATTGGTTAGAATTCATGGGGGAATCAGTAGGATGCTGCATTAGCATGCACATGGGTTACTGCCTCCCAATGGCTTCCATACAACCTAGTTCAACTATCTATCTGTGGAGTACATGGAGAAACACACAATAAAGCGTACTGTGAGAGATACACAAGCCATCTTCCTCCCTGGTACATATCTGGACTGAATTCAAATCTCCAGCAATATGTAGGACATTGATTTAATCACCCGTGGATTACATTTCCATCCATGAGGGTTGGATGACTTGCACAGAGCAGCATAATAAAAAGTTCTTATGTTTCACATGCACACTCATCTGTGTAAACAGGTGCAGGTATCAAGTAAACATTGTTTAATTGTAATCCAGAGATGTCATTATTCCCCTTTATTCGGCTTTGGTGAGGCCATATCTGGAGTATTGTGTCCAGTTCTGGGCCCCCCCACTACAAAAAGGATGTGGACGCATTGGAGAGGGTCCAGCGGAGGGCAACCAAAATGATTAGGGGGCTGGAGCATGTGACCTGAGTCAAGGCTGAGGGAGTTGGGTCTGTTTAGTTTGGAGAAGCTAAGAGTGAGGGGGGATTTGATAGCAGCCTTCAACTTCCCAAAGGGAGGTTCCAAAGAGGATGGAGAGAGGCTGTTCTCAGTAGTGACAGATGGCAGAACAAGGAGCAATGGTCTCAAGTTGTGGTGGGAGAGGTCCAGGTTGGATATTAGGAAAAACTATTTCACTAGGAGGGTGGTGAAGCGCTGGAATGGGTTACCTAGGGAAGTAGTGGAGTCTCCATCCCTGGAGGTGTTTAAGTCTCGGCTTGACAAAGCCCTGGCTGGGTTGATTTAGTTGAATTGGTCCTGCCTAGAGCAGGGGGCTGGACTTGATGACCTTCTGATGTCTCTTCCAGTTCTATGGGTCTATGACTGCTTCCTGGGGTCATTTTGAATTCCACATGGTGGGGTGAGGTGCTGGCATACATTCCGCCATTAATGGATACACGGTACTGCCTGCAGTTTGATACATTTTGCATTAGGTTGTAACCCTGAGGTGCTGCCTATTCATGTATTAATAGCAAACATGGACCCAAATGCTTACCAGTCTGAGAGACTACTTGTGCTCTCAATTCAGTGGCAGGCCCCTCTTCCTGAGAGTATTATTAAATAGCTCCTCCAAGCATGCATCCAGCATGTGCAGCAGGCCCTCTCATGGCAGAGCCTTCTTGTGGGATCTACTGGAGCTACTTTGCTAGCCTGGTCTGGAACCTGCTGGTTCTGCTCTTGTCTGATAGTAGATTCTGGGCTCTAAAAGACATCATCCATCTTAAGCAGGCTATTGTGAACTGCTGTTAGTTCCGTGCGTGGTGCAGCTGCCAGGACCCAGTTAAATTCTTTGTAAAAAAGGCAAAGTGAGTTCTAATCCTTTGCTTTGCAAGAGTTACTTTTGGGTCACTTAATTCTCTCTGCAGTAGTTGTCAGCCAGTTGAATCCCCACTGTTGCCACTTTCATCACTGTTCCCTGGTATACGTGGTCATTTCTGATGCTTACTGAAGTTGAACAGATTGCCTGCCTCAGACCAGAGACTTACCAAATCTGACGCTGCTTCCGTTATTAGGTAGCAGCATGTCTTGCAGATGTCAGTGGCCATTATAAAAGCATGAGAAGGTTCATTCTGTAGCTCAGCAGCTGTACTTCAAGCAGGGGATTTGCTTCCATATCCTAGGAGTCAGTAGAATAATTTTGGCATAGAAAGGACAAGGAACAAAGGCATAGGAGTCTTGAACACTGTGGATCAGCTCTCAGGATCACAGTATAGGGAACCTTGACCTGGGCTATGTCTACATTGCAAAATTTGGTGTTTGGACCCAATCCTGAAGTGATTCAGGCTTGAACCCACGCCACTTACTGAGTCCAAAGTCCTGACCTTGGGGGGCGTGCTGGCTTGAGTCAGGCAGAATGCTGTGTGGATTGAGCGTAAAGCTGAGCTTGTCTTACATTGCAGTGTGTAGACATACACCCTTAATAGCTGATTCACATTAGTTTGTCACGTGTAGCCTGAGCACATCCTGGACAAGGTGATGAAGAATACATAATATGAATGAAAAAAGGAAGGATGGAAGAGAAGATGAAGCATTAGGAGCAACTGTTGGAGAAAGTCAAGAACTAGATAGTGGATTTGTAGCTAATGTTAATTCCGGCATATGTGCAGAAATGCCCCCAGTTGGAATGGGTGCTTAAACTAGCTGGTTAGTGGCAAACGTCACACTTCTTTTCTGATTACTATTTTTAACCATTCTGATATTCATTCGTCTAGCTGTTCACTGAAAAATCATTGAAGATTTCAGTGTCCTAATACTTCACCTTGGAGAGAGCTTTGGATTCAGATTTAAAGGAACATGGTTTTATTTGTAATAACCTTTAAAATGGAAGTTTTGATTTCCTGTTAATCTCCTAGTAGTCTTTCAGCTTTCTGACACAGCAATGAAACTTTCACTGTTTTTAAAGCTAGTTCTAAGCTTTGGTTTGGCAAAATACACTTAATAAACTCTAACATTTTTAACTTAGATGAAAACGCTTACATTTCAATGTTAGAGTAATTGTGAATACTGATGGAAACATCCTGGGAGTGTTTCATAAGAGCTAAAACAAAGAATTTAAGGGCAGTTGAAATATGGAAATACTGTTTAAAGTTCACTTTGTCATACTGATGCCACACACAGCAGTGAATTTTACCAGGCCAAATAGTTTGCTGGAATAGAGAGAGAAGCTCTATTAGTACTAACGCATCCAAAATCAAACTTTTCTAACAATTTTTTAATTGTAGGGGAAGGTAGCAAAAACTAGGAAATTCCATCCCAGATTAAATATACTGAGTCTTGACAGATGGTATACACAGCCACTTACGCTATTTAAACTAAGAATATGCTTGTGTATGAATGAGACACATCCGATTCCTTCATCATTATTTTTTTCTTTCACTTGTTGTATGACTCTTATACGTATGATTTATTTTCTGGTCAGAAAGGGCTAGAGTTCTAAGAAAACTACTTTTTTTTGCCACGGACCGGGCACTCCTCTCTGGGGCATCTTCAGGTGACGGGGCAGCATCACAGTCCTTCTTTCCTTGGTGCCTCTCTGCAGGCTTCTAGCCAGTCTTGATGTGCCTTCAGTGACATGGCCCTTGGGCAAATCACACAGTCCAAATGAACCCCTTCTGGGATATAAGAATCCAATAACACATTGTATTTGTCCTCGCTAGCATCTTTACATTTGGCCCTTTTTTGGGGCTTACCAATTGCTGATAGCAGCACCCAGGCCTACTTGCTGCTCAGGGTTCCAGCCCAGGGACTCTGCATAGCAGCCATGTGAAGTCTCCTCTAATCTGTCACTGCTGTTTCCCTGGGTCTCCTGGTTTTCATCTCTCTTATTTCCAGCCTATCTCAGGCCAGCATCCTCAGGGTCTTTTGTTTTAGGCCAGAGAGGAGCACACTTGTTCTCTTCTCTGATCCCATCCTGGAATAGAGTTGCCAACCCTCTAGGATTGGCCTTGAGTCTCCAGGAATGAAAGATTATCGTTAATGAACAATGTTATGAGATGGAACCTCCAGGTATTCATCCAACCAAAGTTGGCAGCCCTATCCAGGGACTGATTTGCTAAGGGAGACTCTCCAGCTTCTATTTCTCTGAGCCTACTGGGCCCTGATTAGCATTGCTAGATCTTGAGGACCAGGTCTTTCTAGCTTCCAAGATGGTCTGCTTGAATGAGGCCTCTAGGCAGAACTGGGGAACCCACCTTTTTTGCATTTTTCTTCTCTGCTTATTGCTTCCTGGGGCAGGTTGTAGCTCAGCAGTGGGACATCTAGCAGGGAACTATGAAGGCTAGTACACCACATCACAGTGGTGGAGGTATGATGGAGAGGAAAACTAGCTCCAACCTACCCTAGCCTGCCTTAGCATATTGTTTCTTTGGGTGGGCAAAGGATATCGGTTGTGATTTACTGAAAAGTATTTCTTTAGGAAGGTACAAAAGCCCTATAGTGAAATTAGATGGTCTGTCAGTTAGTTTATCAAAACCTCTGGGATTCTTATTTCAAAACAGGTGAAAGTTTATGCAGCTACAAAAACACTTTTTTAAAATAAAGAGCCTTCCAAATGTAGATGTTGGTGGGTACAGCCCTCTGGTGCTTCTCAGAACCAGAAGTGGCAGCTGTTCTTGACAGAATCAGATATGTAAAACTGGAAGGGACCTTGAGATCATTTAGTCCATCCGCCTTTGCCCCATGTTCTGAGGTCCAAGTATCTGTAGACCATTCCCCGCAGGAGTTTGTCTAACTGGTTCAGAATCCTTTGGGAAGAAAGTAACATGAAGAATTAGGTCTACTCCCATATCTTCTGCATGGAGAAGATAGAGCAGTAGCAAGTGCTGATTGATCTAACACAAGGGCAAGATTAGCTTATTCCCCTTCACACAGCAGTGTTGAGGTCGGATTGATATAATGCCCTTATTCCTTTTACTGTTCCTTTATGTCTTTTTGGAGAGAGGCGAACCAGAAATCTTCCTTTCTTTTCCCTAGCAACAACAAGGGGGTGGAGTTTCAGGTTTGTGAGATGCCTGCTGACCCAAAATATGGCGCTTCCATGTGGGATCCAAGGACAGCACCTTCATAGAAATCATAGCCACTGTTGATAGCAGAATGGTTGGGTGGCTAAAGAACATAAGAACGGCCACGCTGGGTGAGACCCAAGGTCCATCTAGCCCAGTATCATGTCTGCCGACAGTGGCCAATACCAGGTGCCCCAGAGGGAGGGAACACAACGGAATCCTCATGTGATCCCTCCCCTGTCACCCATTTCCAGACAGAGGCTAGGGACCCCATTCCTACCCAGCCTGGCTAATCGCCATTGACGGACCTGACCTCCATGAATCTATTTAGCTCTTTTTTTTGAATCCTGTTAAAGTCCTGGTCTTCACATCTTGACAAAGTTCCTCTAATTTTGTATTGGTAAGATTCTTCAGTTAAGGCAAAACCACAAAGACAGAATCACAAAAGCACACCTTTGGATATTCTTAGCATGGTGGATTATGCTATGTTTGTAGAACAGTGTGTAACTGAAAATTCTTGCATCTGGAATCCATCAGAGGGCTTACTTGAATGGTTAAACTGCCTTAATGTCTGCAGGAAGTTGATGAGCTGGACAGAAGGGACATGTTGATTTGTTCAGGGCTTGCATCCAGGAAATTGGGGTATTGTGTTCTGCATTGGTCTAGCTAGCTATTGAGTTCTCCGTTTCTAAGGGTGATGAACTGTACTGGGTAGAGTTACTAGTTTGACAGGAAAGAGAGACGACTTTGGATATTTTCAGAGTCCCAGAGCATTTGGATAGCAAAGTCTTGTGAAAAGTTAATGGTAGTTAAGTTCTCTGCTGCCCTTCTTTCTTTTGGGGAGATTTTCAATATCCTTAAGTGGCACTTGTTACAGGAAATAGGGGTAAGCACTGGTTTGATAAAATGCTGCTGCTATATTTTTATACTTTAAAGTGTGACTTAATTACAATAACTTTTTAAATATAGTTTGGCAGTAAATACATATTGGGGACAGGCAAGTGTGTTGATAGCAAACACAGTTCAGACCTGGGCTTATTTTGGGTTGGTATGGACTGGGACGATTACAGGTATTTCTTAGGAACAGGTTAAAGAGTAACTTTGTGCTAGGGACAAATGGTGCAATTGACCATCTTTTAAAAAAGGAGCATGCACAGAGTTTTTATAGTGTATATATTAGAGCTTACCTCTAGCGTTGGAATGATAGTACTGAAAATGGTAGATTTGTATTCACAGAGCATGGGCAGTAATAGAACTTGGTTCTCCACACCACACTCCCTGCAACAAACCTCATTGCCTACTCTGTCCACGTATGTACATAAGTGATGCCACCACAGACCCTAGCCACATCAGCCAAACCATCATCCACCTGTACATCCAGTAACATGATTTATACTGTCAAGGGTCAGCAAAGCCCCACTGCCATGTGCATTGGCCAAACTGGACAGTCTCTGTGCCAAAGGATACATGAGGAATGGTAGCATTCATAGACTTGTAGGGGGCATTCTTTAGCCTCTTTAGACATTAACAATGGATTTAAAAGTAGCCATCCTTTTACAAAATAATTTCAAAACCTGATTACAAAGGGAGAGAGCCAAAATGAAATTCATTTGCAAATTTAATACCATCAACTTAGGACTGCATAAGGATCTTAACTGGTTAATTCATTACAAAAGCAATTTCCACACAAGTACCCTCTTTTTTTGTGTGTATATATGTATGTATCTCTCACACACCCACCCACCTCTCTTTAAGTGGGTTTCACCCACAAAAGCTGATGCCCTAATAAATCAGTTAGTCTCTAAAGTTCCACTCATTGTTTTTGCGGATACAGACTAACATGGCTACCCCTCTGAGACTATTCTTTATTGCTAACAGAATTTAGCTTGTCTTTGTAATTAATGTAAGCTGGTGTGCCTCGAAGGGCACATGGAGCAGCTTTGAGTTTACACAGTGCCATTTTATTGATTTGTTTCTGAGCAACTTCTCTCAAAGCAAATGAATGTTACAGTAACAGAGATGATGGAAAAATAAGTGAAGCCCAAGAGCACAATCATAATCTGACCCAACAAAAGAATTGCTTTTTCAAAGGATGTCATTCAATACAAGCGCATGTGAAAAGCCAAAGTAGCAGAATTCTCTGGCAATTTAATACCTGGTTGAAAGGATAACTGTCTTGTTTCTGCTGCTGTATTTTAAATATTAATTTCTTTCACTGTTTTCCTCTTCTTGAAAAATGTGTCAAACACCTTAAGGTATTTTTCTAAGTGAATTTAGCAGAGATGCCCAGCCTCTCCTGTACCTTGTACCCCTAGGTCAGAATTCTAGGAGTGAGCTTCCCAGCTGGATCCACAGATTTGGCCAGTGGGGCCTATCCTGATGCTCTGAGAATAGATGTTTAGACAGTGCTTTAAAATTGCAGCAGAGGCTCTGAAGCTCACCACCCCAGGCTTCGCAAGCCAACATCCAGATCAAGTCACGATTTCAAGCACTTTCTATACAGCCTTTTTTCGTGTGCTATCCTTAATCTGTTGACTCAGATTCCTTCTGCTCAGTCCAAAATGCTGTGTAGATGTAACCTGGAAACTGGGTTTACAACAAAGCAAGCATTGTAAGTGTATTGTTTTTTGCTCTGGACAGAAAACGGTGGGTGGTGCTAAGAACTTCTGAATATGTTTGCAGAGTGTGATTTATGTAAAAATAGAATCTCGTTACTCATATCTGTAACTAGCAGCTTGCAAATCATTCTTGCAAATTACTGCACCAACTACTGTCAGCGCCTCAGAGCCAAACTGCCAAAGAATGAACCAGATTCCTATGCTTTGGGCACCATCAAAAATTGGCAATTAAATATTAATTCAGAATATTTAATATACAAAGCAGAACATAGCTTAATACGGGGGAAAATCGTATAACGTATGAAGTTCTGTGAACCTTGTAAATGTAGTTGAACACTAACCTGTTCATATTTATCTGACTACAGTCTCTCTCCAGTAAAAATCATATTTGGATGCATTTTGCTTTGATCTGATTCAGATGTTCAGTTCTGAAAACTGATGGGGGTGCCTGTTCAAAATATTGTAGCAAATGTAGAATTCTGTAAATTTACCTTATAATTACTACATTTTGATTGTGATGGCAAGATAATCCTAGAGGAAATTTTAACAGTATTACCCAGAGATTGATACTGTGCAATACAGTAATGTTTAAGAGAAATTCCAGTTACTTTGAAGCCCCAAATGACTAGGAAGAATAATCTGGTGGGTACATAGAAATTATAGTCATGTTGTTTGTGAAATCGATCAGTTGATGATGGGAGTGGTATGTTCTGAGCAGTTAGTAGATAAAGATGTATTTTCGAAGAACAGTAGTTTAGGAATATTTCTTAAGTGAAGAAGCTGAAAAGCAGAAGCCTTATATAGAAGTACCAGTGTTTTTGAGACTGGCATCCTCATTAGTGTGGTGTCTTTCAAAGGGCAATTTTGACTGTTATTACATGATGGTCCTATGCAAAGAGTCCCTCCACTTGCTTGCAAATTCCAATCATGCATAGATGTTTGCGTTGTGTGAGGTAAATTATAGTCGAATGGTGACATGGAGGAAACATGAACTTTTTATTTTATATTCCATCAGGACTGATGTGGGAAAGGACAAACAGGTACTAGTGGCTTGTTGTTATTACCTTTCTCTCCGAAGCTGAGGTTCTTAGTCTGAGAGCAGTAGCCACATTGTCTGTTCCCTATGGATAGAAATGAGGGTTGAGGGTCTGTTCCTCGGTAGATGGGATAGGTTACAAGAGTGGTCCTGGTACGGAACAGGTTCAGAATGAGACTTAAGTAATCTTTGGTAAAATCTTGGCTAGAAACACACTCATTTCTCTAGCTACCTTTATTTCTTTCCCTTGGTTGTCAACAAATCACCACATAAACTGACATACAAAAGAAAAGAGGAATGATTGGAGTCCAGGACTAGAATTCAGAAAATTCTATGCCTTTGAGTCATTGACTCAGCTTTCCATTTGTAAAATGGCAATAACCCTTCCTCTTGTGGTGGTGAAGAGTCTGGATTGCATTGAAAATGAAAAGCTACATAGATGCTAAGTATTGGCTTACTGAGCAGTGTGCAATAGGAGGAAGTGTTTCAGGTGGCTGTGCTTGTTCAGAACTTCAAGGATCACCCTAGAACTGTCTACATTGGCGCGAGTTCTTGCGCAAGAACACTGACGTTCTAATGTATGAAATCAGGGCTTCTTGCGCAAGAACTATGATGCTCCCGCTCAGGAATAAGCCCTCTTACGCAACTGTTCTTGCACAAGAGGCCAGTGTAGACAGGCAACATGAATTGCTTGCGCAAGAAAGCCCTGCGGTTAAAATGGCCATCAGAGCTTTCTTGCGCAAGAGAGTGTCTACGCTGGCACAGACGTTCTTGCGCAAAAGCACATCTCTTGTGCAAAGGCACATGCCAGCGTAGACACACTCTTCTGGAAGAGTTTTTGCACAAGAACTCTTCTGCAAAAGAGTTCTTGTGCAAAATCATGCCAGTGTAGACTTTGCCCAGCTGTTCTCCTGTTCACTTGCATTAACATCTGTGGTCCATTTTAAAGAGTCTGAAATTGGAGAGAAATGGTCAGTTGTTGTTTGGTGGTTTCATTTTTCACAGACTAAATAAAGATGTAATAACTTATATGAACTGGCACAAATAATTGTTCCACTAAAGAAGAAAGTCCAAAGTGCAAAAAAAAAAAAAAACTCAGTGCAATAAATATGCACTCAATGTTCAAGCTGCCAAAACTGAATTGAGGGCTGCAGCAAGAAGAGTGAAAGGAAGGGCCGGGTGTATCGTGAGCAAAAAATATAGCATCCAGTTCCTTCGCTTACTTATACAGGCAGTCCCCGGGTTACATGGATCCGACTTATGTCGGATCCCTACTTAAGAACGGGGTGAGGGAACCCCACACTAGCTTCGCCGCCCTCTCCCCCCCAGCAAACCGCCAAGATACGCCAAGGTGGTCCCGCCACCCGTGTTCTCCGCGGCGAGAAAAGCTGCTCCGCGTCTCCCTGGTCTGCCGGGGGGGCCCCCCCAGCAGACCAGGGAGACGCGCACCAAAGCTGCGGAGGACGTGGGCGGCGGGACCGTGGCACGTCTGGGCGGTCCCGCCGCCCGTGTCCTCAGTGGCGAGAAAAGCCGCTCCGCGTCTCCCTGGTCTGCTGGGGGAGCCCCCCAGCAGACCAGGAAGACACGGAGCAAAGCTGCAGAGGATGCGGGCGGCGGGACTGCTGAGACGCGCCGTGGTCCCGCCGCCCGCGTCCTCTGCGGCTTTGGTGTGCGTCTCCCTGGTCTGGTGGGGGGCCTCCCCCCGGCAGACCAGGGAGACGCGGAGCGGCTTTTCTCACCGTGGAGGATGCGGGCAGCAGGACCGCCCAGACGCGCCACGGTCCCGCCGCCCCCGTCCGCGGCGAGAAAAGCCTGGTCTGCTGCGGGGGGGGGGCACAGCTAGTGGCCCCCCTCTCCTCCCAGCAGACCAGGCTTTTCTCGCTGCTGGTCAGTTTCAGCAGCGGCTGACTTGGGGACGCATGGGGTAGAGCAGCTGTGGGGCTGCCGGGTTGGTCCCACAGCTCCGAGGTGCGGCGCTACTGGACCAACCCAGCAGCAGCCCCAGCTGCTCTGCCCCAGGCGTCCCCAAGTCAGCCGCTGCTGAAACTGACCAACGGCTGACTACAGGAAGCCCGAGGCAGAGCTGCTCTGCCCTGGGCTTCCTGGAATCAGCCGCTGATCAGTTTCAGCAGCAGCTGACTTGGGGACGCCTGGGACAGAGCAGCTGGGGCGCTGCCGGGTTGGTCCCCAGCTGCTCTACCCCAGGTGTCCCCAAGTCAGCCGCTGCTGAAACTGATCAGCGGCTGATTCCAGGAAGCCCAGGGCAGAGCAGCTCTGCCTCGGGCTTCCTGTAGTCAGCCGCTGGTCAGTTTCAGCAGCGGCTGAATCGGGGACATCTGGGGTACAATATATACCAGTTCCGACTTACATACAAATTCAACTTAGGGACTGTAGGTTTGTTCTTATCTTGTACGTAACCCGGGGATTGCCTGTATTTTCTTTCAGCATTTGTGATGTCTAATGACAGCAAGCATGGCAAATGGAGGTAAATGTTAAAATGAGAATCAAGCAAGATGTGGTTGGAAGTGCGTGTGGTGCTTCTGAGAATTCCTAGGAACCCATGTGCTTTATTAGAATCTGGCTTTTTATTAAAATAGAGTTTTTTCAGGCTTGAAGATGGAGGTGCAATTAGCTGGTCATCCAAAAGTACATCTGGCTGCTTCTAGTTGAACATTCCATACATTTGTTAATTTAGCTGGTCAAACTAGCTGCATTATTTTGCTATTTGTATAGCAGTCTTAGCTATAAACTATTACATTGTGGGATCTGGTTACAATATAGAGATTCTCTGATGTCAGTGAAACACTGTTTTGGCTTGTAGAATGTGTAGAATGGACCAAATTATGATCCAGCCGTGGACTTTGCAGGCTGTAGCACAGCTTCGGAATATGGTTAAGATAGTCCTACATCTCCTGTAAAATCAGTATGCGGCAATACCTTGTTGCTTTTTATAGTTTAGCATGATCCCTAAATCAAATTACATTTAATATTTTTTCAGCTTTTTTTAAGTAGGCACAGTCAAGCCCTCAAAGAAAAATACCAGAATTAAGCTTAGCCCTGCAAATACAGGTAAGACTAGGTTTTATTTTAAACTGCCACCTGTTAGACCAGACAGCTGCTTGCAAAGAGTAATGTCCCTGATGCTTTAACCCGCCAGGCATCAATATGTTTACAGCCTAATGCACCTATTATGAAGTCTTGATAATAAAAGGCAAGAGATGATTGAGAGTCAAAATAGTCTCTCTTACCAAAGAGTTCTCATCTACTGAATTCTGAACTATTAATTAGACCGGTAAAGAAGCGGAAGGGGCATAATACACTTTCCTTGCATGCTCTCTTCCCCCACTGAGATCACTTTCTACTAGAAAGAGCAGGCGGAAAGGAAGTGTAAAAGCTTTTACATTTTTTATGAGAGATTTCAACTATTAAGGAATCTTCTTTTGTGATTTTTAAACTGGAGTCCAACCAAGATATCATGGAGTTGCAGTATGCATTTAAAACATGCTTTTTAAGGTTTGTATCTCTCCATAGGAATATTACTGCAGTTAGTTTTTGTGCATGTGATCACTAACCCATAGGTAATATAACCTAGGGATGTAAAATTCCATTTAATTGGTTAACTGGTTACCCAATTAACTGGGGATGGGCCTGGAGCCAGGGCAACCTGCAGGAAGGGGTGCATTGAGCCCTCCATGGATAAAGGCTGCCCCAGCTGGGCCAGGTAGGGGCTGTTCCAGCATCCCAGCCAAAGCAGCCTCTGTCTGCGGTGGGGCCCCCTCTGAGGCTAGAGAAACCCGTGGCCAACTGAGTTGCTCCAGTCCCTAATGCAGTGATCGCCAAACTTTTTATCCACAAAATCACTTTTTCAATGTAAGATCTACCTCAAACCCAAATACCCATGCCCCACTTCCTTTCCACCCCTTCTCCAAGGCCTCACCCTGCTCACTCCATCCCCCTTCATCTCCCATCCTCACTCACTTTCACCAGGCTGGGTAAGGGATTAGAGTGCAGGGTTTGGAGTGTGGGAGGGGCTCTGGGCTCAGCCCAGGGTGGGGATTGGGGTCCAGGAGGGAAATCAGGGTGCAAGCTCTGGGGAGGAGTTTGAGTGCAGGGAGAGTCATGTTGAGGGCAGGAGCTTGGGTATAGGAGGAGGTTCAGGGCGGGAACGGTCAAAAACCAAAACTAACCCAATTTGCAAGCAGTAACAGAAGTAACAACAACCCCCCATGTGTGTGTTGGGTTGGGAGATGAGTGAAGGACAGTGCATGTTTGTAAGAATGACTGACACACTGTGAGTGACAGATTTGCATTGCCAAGCTCCCTCCATCCCCTCCTCCCCCCACTCCTGTATTCCATTGTGCAGCTCCACACAGTGTCCCCCCTTCTTCCTCCCACACCCTGCACAGCAAGCAGAGGGCAAGAGCAGCATGACAATGGGTAGAGAGGCAACTGAAGTGCCAGTGCTTGATAGCTTCCTGGCCAAATGGGTCAGGATCACCAGTCAGAGGCTCCAAGGGATCTATTGGTAATCCTGATCTACTGGTCTACTGGGTGGTGACTACTACCCTAATGGTTAACCTTAACCAGTAAACATTCAGCCATTGAGGGTGAGGCTTACTGGTTAACCAATTAGACAGTCATATCCCTAATATGACCAATGGTAAGGTGACATGAGTCTTGAAACAGCCTGCAGAAAGGGTCGGGAAAGCTTCTTCCATTCAACTGCTATGTCCACAAATAGCATATTCCCATCTCCTTGCCAGTTGGCCTGCAGATTAGGAGATGCTTGAACTGAC
Source organism: Pelodiscus sinensis (assembly GCF_052426305.1). NCBI lineage: Eukaryota > Metazoa > Chordata > Testudines > Trionychidae > Pelodiscus > Pelodiscus sinensis. The sequence goes on from NC_143065.1 coordinate 7,925,439, forward strand.
AATGCTCTTCTATTGAGAATAGTGATAGAAATGTAGCCGTGTTAGTCTGGGGTAGCTGAAGCAAAATGCAGGACAATGTAGCACTTTAAAGACTAACAAGATGGTTTATTAGATGAGCTTTCGTGGGCCAGACCCACTTCCTCAGATCAAATAGTGGAAGAAAATAGTCACAACCATATATAACAAAGGATACAAAAAAAATGAACAAATATGAAAAGGACAAATCACATTGCAGAACAGGAGGGGGATGCAGGGGGGGGGAGGAAGGAAGGTAAGTGTCTGTGAATTGATGATAGAGGTAGGGAGAGTGGGATGTTTGTGAGTTAATGGTATTAGAGGTGATAATTGGGGAAACTATCTTGGTAATGGGTGAGAGAGTTCAAATGTTTAAGTCCTTTTTGGAAGGACTATTGAGTTCTTCTATTGAGTTCTGCAGAATTCATGTGTGCCAAGGGGCATGGAGTTTAGCTTGGCATCACTCTTGCTCCTTGGCAAATCTTATTCCAAAATTCAGCTTCATAGAATATGTATATCAGAACAGTGCTGGATACAAATGCAGCTCTTGGTCCATGCTTTGGCCAATAGAACGTAGACAATGAACGTACTGCACTTAACAGTAAACTCTGACTTTTAAAGCCACGCTTACTGGGATTTCCTGTCTTCGGTTCTGCACTCTGGGTCTGTTAGCATGAAGTTTTCTTGATATTTTGATGCCGTTAGTTTACTTGTTACATTAGGTCTCCTTTTGGTGTATAACCAAGTACGGACTCGCAAATATTCTTTCAATTTTTGAGTTTTCCTAGCTGTCCTTACAGAGAAGTGTCTTTAGCACTTGAATTCAAGGAACTTCTCATTCTAGATGTACAGCTACTGCAAAATCGGTAATCTATACTTCCTAGTTTGGGGTGGGCAGCCTTTCCAAAGTGGCATGCCGAGTTTTAACCCTCCTGCCCTGGGCAGTGCTGCTCTCCTGGGAGCGGAGAGGGGCTCTCTCCACTGCATGCCCTACATGGTCTTTTGCCCTGGGCTCTGCTCTGGCTTTTCCTGTGGGGAGGGGAGGAGCAGCGTGTGTGTGCTTCCCTGAGCACTGGATGTGGCACGGAGCTTGTAATAGCCTGCAGGAAGCCGATGCTGGATTGCCAAAATGGGAGCTGGGGTCAGGATGGCTTGGGGTGGGGGTTCAGGGATATGGCCGAGACTGGGATGGGTGACCCCAGGATATCCAGCCCTGTTGAAGGCAGGGTCCTGTAGGGGTCTGGTCCATGGCACCCTCATCTTCCTGCCAGGGACATAGGTGCCCAGGGGCTAACCCGGCTTTGAAGGTATGGGAACCCCTATGTGTTTTCCTCTCCCCTCAGCTGCCCCCGCTGCAGCCCAGGCAGGACTCACCCTCTAGCACAACAGTTCTCAATTTTTGGTCCATGGACTACCTGGCTCAATGTGCACACCTTTCCACAGACCACCAGTCACTAATGGAAACTAACCGTTAATTATGTAATTATGCCCAAGCTGTTTTGCTAGTGTTGCAGCTAGGGAAAATGGGTTAATTTAAATTGTTAAACAGATAAAACATTTTAACTTTCTCATGTTAGTTTATCAAACTTCATTTTAAATGGAGTAAAATACTAATTCATGTCCAACACAGAATTTCAGTGTTTTCTTTATGGCAGAGGTGGAGAGCTATCAGTTGGGGACCACACAAGTGAGAAGCGCCCCCCCCCCCCAAAAAAACCCACTCCCAAAATCCCCAACCCTCTGAGCCTGACCCATCGTACCCCAGTCCACAATTCCCCTATTACCTCCTCACCCTGGCCCCCTCTTCTCCTGCCCCTGGCCTCCCCTCCCCCACCTCTCCAATGGGGTGGGTGGGTTCCGGTTCTGTGCAGAGTCCCTGTGCTGCCTGGTGGAAGTGGGCGGGAGCCAGGGTGGTTCCTGTGGGTTCTGAGGGTGGACTCCCCCACCTCATTGCTTCTTTCTCACTCAGCCCCCTCACTGCCTCATCATTACCCAGCCCTTGACACCCCAGAACTCCCACCCATCTTGCACAGTGGTGGCTACTTGGGGATGGCCCTGGCCAGGCCCCGGGGCAGGGCAGCTTGTTCCCTCCCCCTCTACCTGTGGGTTCTCACATGCTGGCAGGGCTGGGGCTGGCAGAGCAGCAGTGGCACACATGCAGGGGTGGGACCTCAATCCCCCGGCTCTGCACGGGGTCCCTGTGCCGCCTGGCGGAAGCGAGTGGGGGGCTTGGGCGCCTCTCCTAGAGAGATGCAGCAAGGGGCTATTAAAGCTCAGTCTTCCTATGCATTGGCAGGGATGCACATGGAAAATTTGTCCCCATGGAGTAGTTCTAGGCTACGCCGTCAGTCCTTTGTTCTCCTGAGCACTGTCTTCAATACGCTTTTTAAAAAGGGAATCTTAGCTATTGAACTTCTGATACCATCTCTTCCACTGCTCAAGTTTGTGGCTCTATCGGAAGGTCAGTGCAGTAGAAGAAAATGAATGATAAACGTTCATAGTTTGTTGATGATAGCAAGTAAATGTTGCCCTGAAATGCAAAGCTTCCTGGACTATCTTGCAGTGTAATCTGCCTTGTCCTCTGATGTACCCTGGAAACATACTGAGAGAGAGTTGGTGGTAAATCTTGTGAGGGGCTTCACAATAATTTTCCATTTGCTCAGCACTACCATCTACAGGGAATAACACTTGGTTTGTTTCACTCCTTGGCAGTTTACAAAGCAATTAGTAGCTTATCAGATGTTGTCATGCGCTTTACCGCCAAGGCCAGAAGAACTGGACTTGTTGAGAGGGAAAATATTTCTGAGGGGGAAAATATTTCTCACAAGCATTTCCATTTGCTTATTCTCAGTATGTACTGCCACACCCTTTTTGTCTATTACTCCAGAGTCTTCTATAAAAGGGCTGTAAATTATTTTATTTTTGTTGCCCATGAGCAGCTACCAGGAAGACCTCAGTTAAATATATGCCTTTCCCACTCCCATATCTCCTTTGCTCTGTCTACAACATCAGCATCAAATGTCAACCCAAATTTTATGAGAATATAAATGCCAATTGAGCCATAACGACACTTGAAAAGTCTAAGCCAGACTGTTCTTTATGACTTATTTTTGAGATTCTCAAAACTTACTGATGTGAAAAGTGTACATTCAGCTTTAAATCTGTAGCCAGCTAGAAAATCTGGAGGGCAATTTTAACATGTAAACAGGTGTCAGGGTCATCAGATGTACATTTTTGAGCTCTGTTTCCACCCTCATGTGTTTAGAGTTTCTTTTGGGGAGTGTTGTCTTTAAGTTTTTCTATCTCCTAAATATCTGTGTTTATGCGAAATGCTACAAAACCCTTCCAGTGTATATATGCTGAGGGGAAAACCAAATAAGGGAAGCTTTCTGGCTGCAGAAGCCTCTTATATAAGCATTGAAATCTGTATAGTGTCTTTGTCTGTTTACTTGGTTTTGTACACAGAAGGCAAACTTTGACAGAATTGCCTGACAGTAAGAGCTCTCCAGATCAGTTTCTAGTCTTTTCTTCCATTATGGAAAGTATTGTTGAATGTGTATTCCATTTTTTGAGTAATTCACCTGGTGAGAATTAATTACACCTCTGCTTATAGCTTCCCCTGGAATTCTTTCCTTATAAGAAATGGCTCGGTGAAAGTGTTTCCTGAAACTTGTTGATACTGTTGGATGTGTGGCTGTTGATGAACTAGTGAAAATGCAAAGCTCTGAGTTGCATATAAAACTTAGAATCCCATTGCATTTCTAATCATGTAACTAATCCCTTGCTTATGAAACATTTTCAGAATACACTTGTATGGGGAGGTTTTTCACGATTTCTCTCACTTGAACATCCTTCAGAGTTCCTTTTTTTTTTTTTTTTTTTTTTTTTTTTTGTGAGGGAAGTTGTGTGCAAACCTCAAATATCCTGTGTGGTAGAAAGTAATTTATCTCCTCTCTTGTGGTCTTATGCCTTATTTTCTGTGTGTGTGGGGGGGGGGGGGGCAGCTTCTGTGCAATACTGTTCCAGATAGGGGGAACCTCAAATGGATTCTCCTATGTGAAACCATCTCAGGGAGTTGTGAAAAGCAGCTTTCAATTTCCTTGTCTGCAGTATGAGCAGCAGTCTGTAGAGATTATGGCTCTTGTTACTTAGATCAAGGTGGAACTAGGGATGCTAAATTTAGATTAATGGGCTAATCGAATAGTCGATGATAAGGGCATCTTTGTCTTTGAAGTGTAGCAACAACCCCAGGGCTGTTGCTACATTTCAGAGGTGAAAGTGCTGCAGGAGCACAGGGCCAGTGGGGGACTCAAGCAGTCTCCTCACTGGCCCCATGCTCCCCATGGTGTTTCAAAGCAGCAGCGCCACATGGAGCCTGGGGCCAGCTGCATGTGGAGTTTCATAGCAGCAGTGCCGTGTGGAGCTCGGGGTCTGGCCCCTAGCTCCATACAGCGCTGTTGCTTTGAAGCATTCTCTCCTCTCTTGGATGCCTCTTTCTGATAGAGGCAGCAAGAGGGTAGGAGTGACTAGTTGGCTAGTGTGTCAACTATCTGAGAAGCATTTGCTTAACAGATAGTCAACTAGTTGTTCACATCCCTTGATGGAGCATTGAATTAGGACCTCTAATCTCTCTACTTCAGCACTCTTGTATGGAAGATGAAGGCAGCTGTTGTCTACTTAATATAAAAGTTAGATTTAGAGTGAGGACTCCTGGCAAATTTCCACAGTGATCCTTGGATGGACACTGTGCCCAGCTTAAATGTGTATGTAGAATTTTAGGTCAAGTTTATGCATCATTGTAATGGAATATCCATATTTTAATTGCCTGTGGCCCGAGTAACATGAATACAAAATTCCTTCTTAAATCTGAAGAGATACTTGCTATGATCCTAGCTTTCCAGTGTCCACTGATTATTAGTCACTTGAATTGTATTTTACCCCAGTTCACCAGTTATTTATTGAGTAGCAAATGAGAGAACCTTGGAACAGGAATAAGTGGCTGTGAAATGTGGGAAGTTCTGTGGAATTAAGCATCTCATTCGTCTTCTGTCTATTCCTTATAACAGAGACCAAAGGCTTGTCTGGCCCCCCTCCACTTTCTGAAATGGATTGTCTTTGGGGCTGGGGGAAGAGCATGAGAGGTGTGTGCTGGAACAGTCTATTTTCTCCGTGGGGTAGAGGCCAGTGACTCTGTCTGCCCTCCCTGTGTGCTGCTGTTGCTGATCCTTGGTGCCCTGAGATGACATGACAACGTAGACATGACAGGTTTTGCTGCATAATCTAGCTGGCTAACTGTTTTCTGGATTTATTTTAGTATACAAACAAGACTGGCTTTAAATCCCCACTGTTTTCAGTGGGTCACTTCCAAAATATGCTTTGAAGGACAACTTAACAGTCAGATGCACTGATGTGGTAATTTTGGTAAATAGCTGAGAAATTCGTGTCTCAGAAGGGGCTCCCACTGGTTTTGGTACTGAATTACAACTGTGCATCTCTTATCTAGTTACTCAGTGCTGTAAGTTTCTCAATTGGTGACATTTTACCATTCTGAATGTGTAACATGAAAATTCCTATCATGCTTTACAGGGGTTGGGAGAATCTACTGCTTCCAGCTGCAGTGATCTAACTATTGCTGGAGAGTAGGTCACCTATATCTCAGGGAATTTCTTGCCTCGTAAATTCAAAATAAATAGAAGAAAAGGTCAGAGTAGAGTTCATGGTGGAGAGGTGTATAGGACAGAAGCTTGCTATTTTCTTCTGTAGGTGGTGTTTGATCAGGTTTCTGTTTTAGTGAGACTGCTGAGAGAGAACAAGGGGATACTTTTATAAAACCAAACAGTTCAAGCATGTAGAAAGGGACCCCCATCATTTGTAGTCTGCCTTTCCCATAGCCGCCTGTCATTTCATCACTTTACAGTTCCAAAAGGTGATGTGTGGTTCTTCTGAGACAGCCTCCTATAATCCAGTTTGACATTCTAGAAAATTCAGCTTATCCTGCTAGTCCAGTGTTTCTTAAACAGTGTTTCGTGGTAAGGCAGTTGGAGGTGTACCGTGGAGAACAACAGAGTTCAAAATGTCCTGGATTTTTTTTCTCTCTCAATGACTTCTCTACCCACTCTTTTTTTTTTTTTTTTTCCTCAACAAAAAAATCCTTGGTGTTCCTCATTTTTTAAAAAAAAATTGTTTGTTGTTCCTCAGTCTTAAAGTTTAAGAAACACTGTGCTAGTCTGTTTCCCAAAAAGTCTTTCTTGAGAAGATGTGCTGTGGTGCAAAACCCATAATATGCCTTCAAACCAGCAAAATGAACAAGCGCTCAGTGTGTTGTGCTTTCCTTCAATAGAAGTCTTGTTAACACCTATTACTGTAAATGATGTCTGTTATCTAATCCTTTGTCTGTTTTCTGCAACTCGCTTGCTTTGTTCTTTATAACATCTGTTATTTTCTGCTGGTCTATCACTACATTTCTGCCGCCCCTCCCTCTAGCTGGGTTTGTCAAGTCGCCCATGTCAGAAACTAAACTCACAGGGGATGCCTTTGAGCTGTACTGTGACGTGGTTGGGAAACCCACTCCAGAGATCCAGTGGTGGTATGCTGAAGTCAACCGGGCTGAGTCTTTCAAACAGCTGTGGGATGGTGCTCGGAAGCGCCGTGTCACCATTAACACTGCCTACGGGGCGAACGGCGTGAGTGTGCTGAGAATAACCCGCCTTACATTGGAAGACTCTGGGACTTACGAGTGCAGGGCCAGCAACGATCCCAGGAGGAATGACTTGAGACAAAATCCCTCCATAACGTGGATTCGAGCCCAGGCTACGATAAGCGTCCTTCAGAGTGAGTTCAGCACCCTACAGTAGTAGTACTGTAGTAACTAGAGGCAGTCCAGTGATCCTTCTCCCCCTCCCATGACCCTGGATATTACCACCCTTTGTCTTGTTTTTTGAACCCTAGATTGTCCTTCTGGTTGTAGTGCTTGATAGTGTATCTGCCACCTTTTATCTGTCTCTCTCTTCCATAGGATCAAAGGACTTGTGAAAATCTGTGGAACTGTCCTACAGTTCCTGTGTGAAAACAAGCTCAGTGTTGGATTTTTTTGTTTTTGTTTTCCACTCCCCTTTACTTTTATAGTAGGTTTCCTGCATCCTATCGCTGGTTCCTTCATGAGTGCCTTTCTATTTTGGTTTTTATTCTTTCCTGAGCTAACCACTTTTATTTCTTCTGTTTCCTTGGAATCTCTGAATACCTTCCTCATCTGCGTGTTTTGAGTTCATAAGTTTCTGTACAAATCCTTTCCATTTGGATTTCGTTACATGTGACCTTTTAAAGCATGTATTTTTCCATAAAGTCATGGAACTTCTTTTCTGAACAACATGTGGTTTTAACAGATTCTCTGATACAACAGCACCTTACTGATGCAGCTGTTTCTCACATGGTGTTGTGAGGGGATGTTATCAGCTACATGTGAACTAGCTTTAGACAATTGACTCCCCACTGAGAACGTGCGGGTGCGCACTCTCTCTAAACACTTTGGCTATGTCTAGACTAGGGGAGAGAACAAGTCTGGTCTTCCACTTTTTTGCAGTAGAGTAGACATGCTCGTTCAGAAGCCCTGTCTTCCTCTTCCACGAGGAAGAAGGGCTCTTCCAAAAGAGGGTTTTTTCCAAAATTTGGCCCAATGTACATGGGCCAAATTTCAGAAAAGGCTCTTCTGAAAAAACTACCGGAAAAAGATAAACAAATTGCGGAGCGTAATTTGCATACCTTTTTTCTGATAAAGCCCTGTAGTGTAGACATAGCCTTACGGTGGATAGGAGTGGATTCTCAATTGCTGCTTGTTTCATTTTTTGTCATAAATTTTGTACACCTGTTCTGCTGTCGTTACTAAGTTCCAGGTGAGTTTTGTCTCTGGTATTTTCAGAACCTATTTAACACACAATACAATACATTAGTGCCCTTCCTCTATTCAGTTGAAGTGGGTTGTGCCCACAAAAGCTCTTGATACCATCTACATGTGGTGTTAGTTTCCAAAGTGCTGCAGAAACATTTGTTGTTGTTTGTCTTTTTCAGTAACAGACAAACACGGCTCCCCCTCTGAGACGTATAGTATTTTGATGTATCTTGAATAGAAAGAATACCACTTGCTTTGTCTACGCTTAAAAGTGCAGGCTAGGCAGTGCTTTAAACTGAAAGTACGGGCACAGCGTGAGCGCTGGAGAGCTCTCCTAGTGCTCCATGTAAATCACCCCCATGTGGGCAGTAGCTAATAGAGCTGGAAGTGTGGCTCCCAGTGCGGTAGCCTGGTTCACACTTGCACTTTACAGCACTGTAACTTGTTGCGCTTGGGGGGGTGCTTTTTCATGCCCCCAAGCCAGAAAATTACAGCTCTGTAAAGTGCCAGTGTAGACTTAGCCTTAGCTGTAGTGATTGATAAACCCTTGCATCTACACACAGTCACAGTGAAGTGCTTACAGAGACTGACTTAACTATGTACATTTAAGGTACACAGAAGGTAAAGGAGAGGTTTTTTACTAGCATAAATGTCTCACTGTTTTAGACTGTGAATAACCGAGGATAGATGTTTATCTTTAACACTATTCTGAGGGTATGTCTACACTGCAACGCTATTTCGACATAACTGGCACTATTCTGAAATAACTTAATCTGTCTGTACACAGCAGGCAGTTATTTTGAAATAGTGTCAAAATACTGTCAATCTGGAGGACTCCTTACTCCAACTCCTGTAAACCTCATTATATGAGGAATAGGGGACGTCGGAAGAAGTGCTGTGTTTCAAAATAAGCGCTGTGTGGACTCTTCCTATTTCAACATAAGCCAGTTCAAAATAAGCTATGCAATTGACATAGCTCAGTTTGCGTAGTTTATTTCAAGTTAAGCCCTGCCCTGTAGCTGCACCCTGAGTGTTTGTGTACATAAACCATGAGGCTGTCTCTAGACTGGCAAGTTTTTCCGAAAAATCATCTGCTTTTGCGGAAAAACTTGCCAGCTGTCTACATTGGCTGCTTGAATTTCTGGAAAAGCACTGATCTCAGGTAAGATCGTCAGTGCTTTTCCAGAAATACTACGCTGCTCCCGTTTGGGCAAAAGACTTTTGCGCAAAAGGGCCAGTGTAGACAGCACAGTACTGTTTTCCGCAAAAAAGCCCCGATCGCAAAAATGGCGATCGGGGCTTTTTTGCAGAAAACCGCGTCTAGATTGGCCACGGATGCTTTTCCACAAAAAGTGCTTTTCCGCAAAAGCATCCTTCCAATCTAGACATGCTTTTCCGAAAATGCTTTTAACGGAAAAGTTTTCCGTTAAAAGCATTTTCGGAAAATCCTGCCAGTGTAGATGTAGCCTGATAGTGCAGAAATGTAACGTCTAGTTCCCATCTCTAAAACATCTGTTGAGCTTCATATTGGATAACTCAAAGGCTCAGATTGTGTTCTGTAGGAACAATATAGTTTCTGAAGGAGCCCCATGCAGATGTAAGCCTAGTAGCTGGTGCTCAGGGGAGGTACCAGGCTGGACTGTCCAACAGCAGTACAGGAGAGTGCTGCAATGTGGATTATGGTGGGAAACAGGCAACCTGCTGTAGGCAGTTTTGATGTATCAGAGAACCTGCCTCTGGAAAATGGAAAGAACATGAATGTACGTGGGAAAATAAAGAGAAGTAACCAATGACGTAGATTTAGTTTAAAACATAAGAGTCATTGGGTGGTTCGACTTGAAAAATCTGTTCAGGACTTAACCTTTCCCTTGAGTTGGAGGGGTAAGTTATTAACATCAATCACAGCAGCAAGCACCTTCAGATTTCAGGCAGTGGTGTTATCTCAAGGTGAACTTGCTGAAGGGCACTTCATATCTAACTTCTCCTGGAAGTTGGGTTTCCATCTCAGATACAGTGTAGTTGTACCTGTGTCAGCCTCAGGATATTAGAGATGCAAGGTGGGTGAGGTAATATTTTCTATTTTCTCTTCTGTTAATGAGAGAGAGGCTTTCGAGCTACTCAGAGCTCCTCTTCATAGCACCAATATAAGTTAGTCCAATAAAAGATGACACAAGGTGTGTAATATGACCACCTGCTGCTACTGTCCCTGGAGGTCTGTTGTATTTCCTGTCTCTATTCTTTGCCTACCCACTCTCCTTTTAGTAGTCTTTTGGGGGTGGGGGACCCTTTTTGGAATGAAAATCTAGTAAGTTTCTTGAAGCATTTTTTTTTATTGGAATGGAGGTTCTAAGCTTCCATCTCCTTCCCCAGCCTGTCTTTGCTCTTGCATACTTGTAGTTCAGTTATCCAATGTTTCCTAATTTTGGATTGTGTATTATGACTCTATTGCCAAGTGCCTTGTGTCCAACTCTTCTGTTTGTGTTTGTTTCACATTTGTGAGGTCAGTGTTTTTCTCAAACATGCCCCCAAGGGATGCTTGAGCTGCTGCTGTTTGTGGGAAGCAGAGCTCTAAGGTTTAAACCTCTAGGTAACAGTACACTGGAAATGGAGCTGAAGGGAGACCAAGCCAAAGAAGCTCAGGCTTTATCAGCAAGGCAGGAGTACAAGTCTGAAGTGACCCAGAGTGTGACCCCGAGTGTTCAGGTTGCAAAGTCAGAATACAACAGAGCACTGAGTAGAAACTATCCTGTAATTTTCCATTAGGAGAAATACACCTCCATTCCAATTGTACTCAAACTGAAGGCGTCTGATCAAAATGGTGTTCGAGTCTTCTGCTGATAGTAAGCACTCTTCTGCTGGTCTCATTTGACACCAGTGTCTTGGGTATTCAAAAATAGACACACTAAACTAGTAGAACCTGCTTTAATTCTGGTGGCTAAAATAAAACGCCATTGTCTAATATCAAACAGAATGCAGTGAAAAGAAGCTCTGAATACTGATTGAAAAGTTAAATGGGAGAAATGGAATTTGGTTTCCAACTAGACCCTCAGGCTCCCATGATGCCCTTCCAGAAGGTGATTTGATTCCAGTTGGATGCATTCACTTGCAACCATAACATATGTACAATTGACACCTTAAATGTAACATACAGTAAGGATTTTTCTTCTGAGAATTTTCATGTCCCGGTTTGGAGTGGGACAACTTTTTTGTTGTTCACGTGCACACATAACCCAGTGCCCCTTCCACAATTCATTATTTCCTTAGACCTAAACAACAATGCCTATTTGCTTTTTCTGGGTTTTTTTACAGATGTAGTGTCTTCTGCTTATGTTTTAATACTTAAAGTGGTCAGCAGTCAGCCAACTCTATTACTTTTTCAGTCTTCAGTTCTTCTTGCTTCAAACATCTGTGTTCAGTAAAGATATGAAAGCTCCCAACAAGTCCCGGAAAAAGGCTTATTGTTCACTTGGTTGCCATTATTTCATTCAGCTCCACAAACTTTAAGTGACCACCTATATCACAAATGTTACTCTGTAATTGACAGGTGGGTGAGACTAGATCCAAACTAGTAGAGGTAGCCATTAAAGTCCCAAGCAGCTTGTTTTTTCTGAATTTCAGATCATTAACACAGTCTGAAAAGCAGACCTAAAATGGCCCAGTATTAGGTGACTATGGAAGACATTTGGAAAATAAAGCAATTCCCAAAGCATTTCTAGGTTAAAGCTTCTATTACACAGTTTTTCTGTTCTTGTGGGCTAGATTAAAACTGGTTCCATGACTGGCTTTTTGGTGATATTCTCTGATAGCAGCATGTGTACTTTCCATTGCAGAGTCCCTGAAGGGTGTGCTTTCCTCCAGCAACCACCTTAATGTGTCTGCTGCTTCTGTCCATTGCTCTGCACATAGCCTCTACTAATAGTCAATTTGCTATTACAGTGGCCAGGATACTTGGCTATACCAGTTTTCTCTCTACAGGAAAATGTTCTATATTGTTCACAGACATACATAAAACTGAAGATTTTTTTAATATTGAGTGAAAATCTGCAGAACAGAAGCAACTACCAGGCCTAATAAAACCAATGCCTGTTTACAGAATTCCCAGAAATTGAATTAATGTTGCTTCGAGGGTTATTTCTCCTGCCAGTATTTTTATGGTCAGTAGTTTTTGTTTAGCTGCTCAGCTTGCTCAGTGGAGATAATGGGAAAGAAGAGTAGTGGTGGAACGGTGACCAAATGATTTCCCTCCACCTAGGACTTGATCTAGTGGTCCTTGCACAGGTAAAATTCCTAGTGCAGGACATAGTGGGGCAGAGTTGTAGCTGATGGACAGTAATGGTAAAGTTTCTATAAGAGTGTATAGAAGAAACTCCTCCCAGGATTTTTATAGCTGCAGCATCACGTCTGGGAGGGAGGATGGTTCATACAGGGACTTCTGAGTAACTGCAAGGAGTTTGCATAGCTCACCCAGTAGCACTAGGAAGGAAATTATACCCGTTTATATATAAGGGGTGATGTAGGGACTTATTGGGCACTAGTAGTGAGATTTCTCGCCTTGCCTTGGTGGGCAGCAAGAATAGGGGCAAGTATTATATTATTGTGGAGATTGTTACATGATGCCTCTGTTTTTCCCATTAATTTAATAATTTGCTTTCCAAGTGCTTTACAGATGAGCCTTCAGAAGACAGCATGGTGCGACTTAAACATATTTGGAGTACAGATTAAAATAGCTGTCGGCAAGGTTTATGGAACTGACTGGAATAAACTTCTGACTTTCTGACATTATTATGAAATGTTAATTAGGAACTATATGAATGTTTGTATAAACTATACCTGTACCTGGCATCCTATCTGCAGTTTCTTCTCCTACTGATTGGAATGCAAAGGAAATTAATTTATTCAGAGATTAGCATTTTTCCAAGCCTAACCACAAAAATTCTCCTCTTTTAAACCTGTGATTTCTTGTGCTTAATCACTTTTTAGTTTAATGGTAGCTGTCTTCTTGGTCTCAGTAGAAAAATTACTTGTAGTTTGGAAAAAGTGTTTTGTCCACTCCTAGCTACAATGGCCATCTTTCAGAATCTGCTAGTCTTGGATATTAGTCCTTAATCATTTATGCATAATGCTGCTTTCAGATTTAAGGACATAATTCATAATGTCCAAGTTCCCAACACTAATTTCTCTCATATTCATTGTTGGAGTCATATAACTTACAAATTCTCACACTGCCACTCCGGATCTAAATGAGACATTTAAAACGTTAGAAAATAACTAAAATCTTGCTAGTAGAGTAGATAATTCTAACCTGTTTCATGCTGTTGTTGCAAGCAAATTTTACTCAGTGAACAAGAAAATGCTTCCTATTAAATAAAACTAAGGACATTCCCAGTCCAATTTGAGTCCAGGTAGGAAATATATTCTTTTCTGTTGATTTTTAAAAGAATCATTTTCATCCTCCAACTACTGCACAAGCAGGAAATTCTCCCCTCGCTATGACTGCTGTTCTCATGGACTACAAAGTACCAACTCTAACCCTTGTTGGCTGCTCTTCCATGTAGATCTGCAGGCCCTTCTCCACTCACTTGTTGTCTGCTGACCTCACTACTTGACACACGTTTATTTTTTTCCTCTGCGGCCAGAGATTCCGTATACCCTCGCAACAGGAGCCAGAGCCATCCCTTTCCTCTCCAATACTTGGTACATTCTGGAAAGACGTGTGTGGATTATATTGTGCATCTAACTTGCATACTGTTGTGATTCATATACTGTGTGAAAACAGCACTGTGCCAAGTGTCATAAACAGAACTGAGCAATGTTTTCTGGCCTGAATGTGGACTGCAATTATGGGTCCAGCGTTAAAGATGGCCTGCAAAAGAGAGAGTAAAATATATAAAGAAAGCTTCAGTAAATCTTTTTTAAGAATTGGCGAGGTTTTTAAACTTTAAAAATATAAAGAAAGTCAAGTCTTGTCCACTTGCATTGGGGGAAGACTTAATGGATAACTAAAATGAGGACTGGGGACTTTGAAGAATTTTGCTTTATTAAGAATTCAACAATACTCCACTCAATACCATTCAAAGTGAGATAAAATGGCTTTCATTAAAATGAGCACACAGTGAATAAATGCATTTCTGCTCAACTAGCTTTAATTTCTTCACTTCCTGATCAAAACCCTTAGTTCTCAGTAGGTATGTGAACAACTAGTTGATTATCCGATAAGTATTTGCTTACTGGATAGTTGACACACTAGTCGAGTAGTCGCCTCTCCCCCACCCTTGCTGCCTCTCTCAGAAAGAGGCATGGCGGGGGGAGGGGAAAGGAGGGGATACTTCAAAGCAGCAGAGCCACATGAAGTCCTAGCTGATCCTGGGCTCTGTGTGTGTCTGCTGCTTTGAAATGCCACAGGGAACACAGGGCCGATGGAGACTGCTTGAGTTCCCCATTGGCCCTGTGCTCCCCACCGCGCTTTCACCTTTGAAGTGTAGCAACATCCCTGGGGCTGTTGCTGCACTTCAAAGGTGGAGGCACCCAATCGACTAATCAAATAGTTGATGCAAATTGCATCAACTATTCGATTAGTCCATTAATCTAAATTTAACATCCCTTCAATCCCACTTCAGGTGTCTCTAGTTTCTCACTTAGTCGGTCTACACTGGGGATTTTCTCCAATTTCAGCCTTCAGTGTCTGCCTTTTGGTAAAGCTACACCCCAGTGTGGACAGGATAAAAACTGTTTATAAACCAGTTTACACTGTTGTAGCACATTCTGACCTTCGAGCAGGAGCAAGAGCTACAGCACGTTGAACCTCTCTAGCCCAGAACTCTCTGGTCTAGGAACATCTGTTGTCTAGAACGATTAGCTGGATGTCCACTTTTCATGTGTGGCCAGGTTTCCCGAGGTCCCATAAAGTATTTTTTACACCGCCAGTCTTGGCTCTGTGTTCTGTGCTGCTGTTTAGCTTTAATTTACCCCTAAATGTCCTCTAATGGCCCAGCAAGCAGTGGAAGTGTTGCCAGTGCTGCTAGACAATACTGACCACCTGTGAGCCGAAAAAGTGTCTGGTTTGGAACCGGTCAGGTCCCGAGGGTGCCAGACTAGAGAGTTTCAACCTCTAACAGAAAAAGTAATTCTGCGAATTTCCAGTAGGGATTTGTACTGTTGCAGCTACGCTGATGGCAATAAGAGCACATTTCCATTTATAGACATAGTCTGGTTTCTAAAACTGTTGACATGCAGTTTCTTTCCTGGGAACTGGACACCCAGAGAGAAGCATATTAGTCACCAGAGCAGACTGTTTCTGTTGGGATGTTCTATGTCTAGAAAAGTTTGCTTTATTCTGAATTAATAAAACATGCATTATATCGCCCAGAAACAGTGATTCCTTCAGGAGGTGAGGAAAAGCAGCAGATTTTGATTGCATGGTCACTGAACATGCAGCTTCCCTCTTTGCATTCCACTATATGCTAAAGATTTGTAACACACTTACTTGGAGGTGTGTAGAGGGTGTTTTAAGTGTGAAAGTGAAAAATCTCAAATCCTTACTTTTTTTTGTATAGAAGAACTGGTCCTTAAACTGTTGCCTTCTCTAGTGGCCCCCTGTTTGTGATTCTTTATCTCCCAAATTAGTGAAGCAGTAGTTGTTAGCTGAGATTTGACTCTCTTCAATGTGCACTTTGTTCCAGAGCCCGGGATCAATGCCAGCGAGGGTGTGATCATTCACCTATCTAGTTCTCCCATCATCCTGCAATGTAACCTCACCAGCAGTCCCAGTCCCCTCATGTACAGCTATTGGATGAAGAATGGGGAAGAGATTTCTGGCACTAAGAAGAATTCAAATACCACAGAGCACAAGTAAGTCTGTAAAAAGAGAAGTCTCTTTACTGTGACTTAAAGTAGGGGATAAAGTCAGGACTTCAAGGTTTTGTTCATGGCTCTGCTACAGTGTGGCTAGACAGCCTGCATGAGATCTGTCTGCAGTAGAGGATGTGCCATTTCTAGTTTAAACAGAACAACTAAATAGTTGTGTGTAAAACTAATTCTGAATGGAATTAGCATTCCCTATAGCTATCCAGAATAGTACATATCTGCCTAGTATGTGCTCCTATCTTATAATTCCAGATACAGCTCTTCAGAGCTTTCCTGAGGAGCAGGTGTGAATTAGGAATGTCCACATGTAGCAAGCTACACGATAAACCAATAAGCCTCATGGTTGTGCATGTAGTCGACAGCATTATCTCCCTCCTCCGCTCTGTATCAGAGAGGCAGCAGCACGGAATGTGAGCAGGGCATGTGGGAGCCATACACATGGGAAGCCAGCTTTCAAGCCAGCTCAACGTGGGTATTGGCTTTGGCATCCCTCCCCCACTGTCTATCAGAACCAGCAGTGCAGGAGGGAGGGACAGATGGCGGCTGATGTGTGCTCCCCACTGCCTTCCTGCCTCGCACAGAGGCTGGGGGCGGGGGGGGGGGGGCAGAGGGAGGGAAGGCAGGAACTGGATCTTTCAAGCTGGCTCCTCCCCAAGCACTGGCTCCCTTGAGCTGCCTGCCTCCCTTCTCTTCTTCCCCTCCCTCCCCTCAGCTGATTGAGGGAGCAGGGGGAGAGTGCTGCAGAGCAGCCTCTGTCCGAGGTGGGCCCAGGTGTTGTGCTTGTAAGAAGCACCTGGGATCTTTTCCAGGGAAGAGGCAGTGCACTGCATTTACTGACATACAAAATGAAAAGAGCAATTTGCATTTGCGTACACATACAGCCCTCTGCAGATGATGCATAGTTACCAGTCCGTTGTGGCTCAAATCAGTCTTACTGGCCAGGCAAGACTGACTGAGTGAGGAGTTGGATTCTTGTTGATCACTATTTGAGGCTCCTCCGAGGCTTGGCTTGCAGGACAGAACCCAGAGTCCTAATGGCAGTTTCCGTTGAAGCTTGTGGGTTTTGCAGTGTCATGCTGGAGTCATCCATCCTTAGGATGTGTTAATCAGTGTTTTCTGGCGTTATCCTTTGATAGTGATTGTCAGGGTTCCCATCCCTTCTTTCTTGCTCTTGGGGGTCTCTGCCTATCTCCAGGGTTCTGTCTATTCAGCCTCAGACCTAATGGCTGTTTCTTGGTTCTCTTCAAGATTCCCACTTCTTGGTCATCTGGGCATTTGTGATGGTTGTTAAACTTACACACATCCTCCATTCACACCCAGTTGTTCAGAGTTTCAGACAAGATTAATAGTCACTAAAGGAACAACAAAAAGGAACGAATCTCACACTGCTTAGTTTGTGATACAGATAAGGGGTACAACTTAATTTGTAATGCTAACAGGAAGCAAAGCTTTACAGTAACCATTATCTAATCTTGAGAAACAGGGTAAAATAAAAGCTGACCAAACTTATAAGCAAGTCATTAAACATCAATCATTATGCATCATAATTATAGTCTTGCAACCGATACTAAAATATACATTTTTGCTACATGGGTTCGCTGTTTACAGAGGCCGTGCAGCCTCTATCTATGGGGAGCTAGGCCCCCCACAAACAAGGTCTGCTGCCTCTATCAGGGGCAGCAGGTGGGAGTCAGTCTGCGTGTGAAACTAGTTTTTAAATTTTCAGCAGTTACACAGTTGCTTAAATGCATTTTAACATCCTTAGTGTTGCACACACCTTGCAGAATGTGGGGATGCATCTGTGCATATTAAGCCTGCATAGAAGAGCTGATCTGAGCTGAGGCCCGCTTATTACCAGCTTGGCAGTTCTGTGCCTTTACACATGCAAGCCCATGCTCTGAGCTGTCAGTGATGTACAGGCTGGAGTGGTTCGAAGTTGCTAATTATGGGTGGGTTAGCTGAGCTAGTGCAACTGCATTACCTTAACTTCTCATCTTTGTCAGCGCAGCAGTGTGCTAGACTGAGCTAGTGCATTAGGCTTGGAGCCTGCAGTGTTTGGATTGGTGTGGCACAGGTGGGCCATGGAGTTTTCATAGCATGTTGGGAGGGAGAGGCCCTTTAAAGAAAAAGGTTGAGAACCTGTGGGTTAAATATCAAGTGAAATTAGCAAATTCTCTGAGATGTACAACTTACTAGAACTAGAGGCCACCAAATGAAATTAATAGGCATCAAGTTTAAAACCAAAGGAAGTATTTCTTCACGCAGGTTTACTGTACACTGTGGAGCTCCTTGCCAGATGGTGTGGTGAAGGCTAAGACTATAACAGGGTTCAAAAAAGAACTGGATAAATTCATGGGGGTTAGGTCCACCAGTAGCTATTAGCAGGGCTCGCCAGCTGCGCAGTTCTGCTCGCTGCGCATGCACAGACTGTGCTCTGTGGCCGTGCCAGCTTGTAATCTTGCCAAGTGGGAGTAGATTACATTAATTGTCGAGCCCTGGCTATTAGCTAGACTGGGCAGGGATGGAGCCTCTGTTTGTCAGAGGCTTAGAATGGGTAGCAGGTAATGGATCACTTGACAATTGCCATTGGCCACTTTTGGAAGACTGGATTCTGAGCTAGATGGACCCTTGGTCTGCCCCAGCCTGGAGTTCTTATGCAGCAGCCGAGTCAGAGCTTTTCTTGGGATGCTGAAGGGGTTCCTAGGCTTTAAACTAAGTATAAAATATCGTTCATATTTTTCGTCTTCAAACTAGAGCTGTAGTGTTCTCGTAGCTGGCTTGCGGGAGCAGAGCTAGCACAGGAAATGGAGAAGGCAACAAAGAGCCTGCACGTGTACTTGCATCAGTCCCTGGAATCCTAAAGCCCTGCTTGCTTTTATGTGCTTTGGCCAGCTGACAGAATGGGACTTTTTTTCAAGCCCCATTTGTACAATTAATTTATATTTTTAATTCACTTGCATATGCTGTTACAGAGATGGGCAAACTTTACTGACCCCCTGAGCCACCTATGAAAGTCTTCAGAAGTTAGAGAGCCAGGACATGTCTGCTGGAGCTTGGGGCTTCACTTCTGCAAGCAAGAGGGTCCTGCTAGGCCTTAGGGCTTCTGCCCTGTGAGAGGTGCCTGTAAGGGCTCCAGGCTGAAGCCTCACTCCTGCTGAAGGTCTGAGCTCCAGCTGATGTGTGCTGTGGGGCCTGAGACCTCCCTTCCCCTGGGGCAGAAGCTAGAAGTAACATGAAAAGGGGCACATGGCGTAACATCCCCTTCCTCCCAATTTTAGCCAGGGTGTATTGGCCCTGCTCAGTCACATGGTGCTGCTAGGCTCCCCCCTCCCTGCACAGAGCTGGCAAGCTGGGAGCTACAGCTGCGGAGAGGCAGCAGCAAAAAGCTGGGAGCTGTAGGGGGAGCCACTGCTCTCCCTGCGGAGCTAAAGCCGTGGCCCTTCCCTGCAGCTTCCGGCTGTTTGCTACAGGGAGCTGCCTTGCCGGGAGGGGCTGCTCACTGTAAGGGGTGTGTATGCTTGGACAGGCATGATGGAAGCTATTGGGGCTGAATGTTTAAATTGTGCCCCCTCCCTGCATTGTCTGCAGCCATCAGTTGTCTGGCAGAAGCCCCTAGTGCCACCACCCTACTCCTGGGCACAGTCTGAGCTCTCACCTGCCCCGCCCCCACGGTTTGGTAGGCAGAGATTGGGGGGCTCCACAACCAGCACTTGAACTGTGAAAGAGCTGCATGCAGCTCCAAAGGTGCAGTTGGGCCATCCTGCCCTATTACAACACTTCCTAGTCTGAGGGGGCCATGGTTTGGTCTCGTCAACCTTGACTGTCCCTCTAACCGGATTAGCTGGTTGTGCCTCATCTCTTTGTGGTGCAGAAGTGCATGTAAATGGCATCGCTTGAGAAGCCGCTCTTGGTTCCCCACATGAAGTATGCTTATTGCTAGCAATGAGTGCAGCTCCAAGTAGGTAACTAGAACTGTGATTTCTGGATCATGTGTGTGAATCTGGTCTCAGCACTTAATGTAGGAATGAAGCTGGAACTTCCTCTTGCTTCACAAGAAATGAGAGGTTTCGCTGGAGATATTAATACTGGTTGTCTGATTATCATTCTCGTGTGTCAGACTCTATTCTATTGCTGAGGGAATACTCTACGCACAAATTGCTTGATAAAATGGTAATTGCCTAACACAGTTTTACCATTCTGAAAGTCAGATTACAAATGAAAATCTCTGAGATTGTTTGCCTGCCGTCTTTAAATTGTTAACAGCAATTTCAAATGCCATTAACACACAGTCTCTCCTTGTGCCTGCAGGATTTTGAAGCTCAGAGCAGAGGAGTCCGGGGAATACTTATGTGTGTTTGTGTTTGCTAGCTCACCTGTAGCCAACGCCACTATAGAAGTGAAAGGTATTTTTCGTTTTTCTTTCTCCTGACATCTGTGTCTGAGCAGTGCACTTTCCTGTCTTCTCTCTGGGGCCTCTTTGTTGTTAGTCCCCTCCGGGCATGTCCACACCATCTTTCATGCGCGTGATACTCCCTTGAGAGATTTCCTTTGTGTGAGGATATCTCAATGAAGAGTTGCCAAGTGAGTGTAACTTTCTCCATCCACAGTCATCACGGTCACTCACCTGTTGTGCAAAGGCTTCTGAAGGCACATCTTTTGGTTCACTGGATTCCAGGAACCTGCACCCCAATGCGACTGCTCTTGCAATGTAGAGTGGTAACTTCACTGTCCCATTTTCCACTCAGTATTCCCAGATGGTATGAACCCTGCAACTAACATAAACCAGTTCAGGTTGCTATGGCTCTGGATTTCTCTCTGGGGTCTTCATTCCACTGGTTGCAAGGTATGGATCCAGACTGGAGAGATATTAGATGCTGGCATTGGTTTCTCAGTTATTCTCCTAGCCATTTAACAGTTGTATAAATGACTTCAGAGCCTACAGCTAGACTTGGTGCATTATTAAAATGCAGATTAGAGCTTGGACAGTCAGAAGAAAAGCCAGATAAATAGTCTGCAAGGTACAAAATCCTCACAATCCACTATGTAAATCTCACTCCCTTCACGTTTCGTAGTGGTCTTGGCCTTTACCTTGCTCTGTCTTATATTGGGTCCCTGAACTTACATTGAAGGGGTTCGTTTTCCAGCCCATCCTACTTCCGTCTCAGACCTCATTAAAAAGGGCAAAGCTTTGTCCATTGTGGTTCCAGGCCTAATGGCAAGTGACAAGAAAAGACAGATCATTGTCTTCTAAATGGGTTATTAGTTTTTTTGGCATCCCTTGCCAGTTGTATAGGGGTAGATTCTGGCTGCAACAATTTGATATGTTCCTGTGGTGTTACACACGAAAGGCCTTTGGCAAGGGCAGAGAGACTGTTGATGGATACATCAGGAACTTCTCTGACCCCTGGCTGAAGATGCTGTATGGCTGAGCTACTGAAAGCGCAAGAGGAAAGTGGAGGTAACAGACTGTGCTGTCTAAGAGGCAACTTCCTGAGGCTCAAAACTATTGCCATGTTAAAAAGATTGTTCTGATCAAGATGCATGAAAAAAATATTGTCAAATGTCTATCTCTGTTCAGAGTTGCTTTTGCAGTGGGCCCTGAGAGAGTCTTTATGTAAAGACCTAGTCTAGAGAGAGTGGATTTTTGTTAAAAGTAGGTTGTTATGCTCATAAGGAGAAAGTGGTGATGAGCTCTCTGACATATATAAAATTAGAAAAACTAGTGTAATTAGGAAGGTAAAAGGGCATTCTGTGTGGGAGGGGAGAGGGGAAAGAGAAAAGAAATTCACTGCAAATCAAAAGTTTCAGAGGGGTAGCCATGTTAGCCTGTAATAGAAAAAAAGTCTCTAAGGTGCTGCAGGACTATTCACTGCAAATCAAGAGTCTGTGAAATGTGAGCACAGACTTGGTATGTAAAATCCCATTTGATCAGTTAACCAGTTAAGTGGGGGCAGATGGGGGGCTGCTCCAGCCAGGTTATGCCACTGGTTAACCATAATTGATAAGCATCACCTGGTAAGGGTAATGCTAACCAATTAACCATTCACATTCCTACCATGGACACACAACTCTTAAGACTATAAGTTCTATTACTTGAATCAAGTTAAATAGAAGGTTGTGCCCTGTTTAGTGAGCCTGTTCCCCAGGATTTAGACTGGCTATGATTTTATACCTCTTATTCTTGATTTACTGTGACTTCACTTAACTTTCTAAATAATTATTGCTTTACTTAAAGTACCCTTGGAATTAGGCTGCTCTTGGGGGTGACCCTTACAAACTGTTCCCAGAGAGAAAAGAAGCTGCTTTTGCTTTGTGAAGGGGCAAAAGATGGCAAGCCTAGAGCACTCTGTCTAAAGATGCAGCATGGGGCAGTGCATGCCCCAGAAGGGTTGTCATTGTGCTGCTCAAGGACAGTTACAGACAGGGAAACCTGTGCTACTGAGGAGCGGCAGAAACAGGGTTGTGGTTTCACAGGGAAAACTCTTTTATCTTCTGGAATGAATCATCGGTACAAAGGATAGAGGTAGAAAAATAGTTAATTCTATAACGGCTCGTCATGAATAATTGCTCAGCCACCAGTATTTAATCAGTCAGTACCAATTATAAATGAATGGCCATTGAGCGCCGTTCTCAGGAGAAGCTATGCTTGCTGATTGCACAGCAGCCAGTAACTTGAGAGGACTCACTGACCCTTTACTGAAGGCACTTCTGGCAATGTCATGATGATCATTCCTAGATCAGTAAGCATTAAACGTCTGCAAGCCGACTTGGGGAGGATGAGAACTGCTAAATATCCTGCAAACTGTGGCCAGCACCTTTTTTTTTTTTTTTTTTTTTTAAGTTGAAGGAAAACTGATAACTTTGTCCACTATAAATTAGATTTCCTATGTAGTGACCATGCAGGACTGGATTTAGGAGAGTTAGTTTAACTGCACAACCAATGTCTTAGAACTGTGTGGAAATTGAGGTATGAAAATCCACATCCCTGAGTGATGCAGTTAAGCCAACCTATCTTTGGTGTGGCCAGGAAAATTCTCCTATTAATCTTGTTGCTGTTGTTAGGGAGCTCGGTTACCTACATCTGTTGGAGGACCCCTTTCATCAGCATAGACAGCATACTCCCTGAGGGGCTACAGTGGTCCAGCTGCAGTATTTTAGATGTAGGTTAAGTGTTTGGCTTGTACCCAGTGACATTGCCAGGATGGCTCAGGTGGGTAGGCAATGAGGGTGGAGATAGAAGCAATGGGGCTGCCTCTTCCTCCCCCCCCCATTAGCCTTGGGGGAGAGAGGAGGAGATGCTCTAGATAGGGGGACCCCATAAAAATGTGCATCCTCCACCTGTTCTGCTCCTCTTCCCCATCAGCTGCTTGTGCCTTGTCCCTTTCTTCCTGCTGGGGAGGGGGATGGGGCGTGTCCTGCTCTGCTCGCTAGGAGCTCCTGTGGGAGAGTGGGGTCGGGGCACAGGGGCTTGCCCCACTGCCCAATGCTGCAGCTGGGGAGCACAATAGGGTGCGGCGCTTGCCCTGCTCCCCCTGCCCAGTGGTCGCTCCTGCCAGGGACTGGGATCAGGGCCTAGGGGCTTGCAAGCACCTGACTCCACACCTTGGCAGGAGCGCCAGGCAAGTGGAGTGGAGCAAGCTCCCGACCAACCCTGCTGCCAATGCTCAGCTGGAGCACCGGGAGGAGCGGGGCAAGCGCCTACACTGCAGCAGGAACAGAACCGGGGTGGAGGACTAGACTTAAATCTTCCTAGGAATTTAAAAAGATGCGTAACCTGGGTCTTTACCCTAACGGGCTGAGTAGTATCTGTGGCTGTTTACTGCAGGTGTACCTACCTCTGTGTCTGGCTGGGTACTTTTAGCAGTGTCTCACCCACACATGTTCTCTCCCTGGGCTATCTAGCACTGCGCCACACTCCTCTGCCTTTGGCCTGAGAGAGAGCTTTGAGTCCAAGTGAAAAATGATTTGTGAATTTCATTCCCCGATGATGGTGTTGCTAGAAGTGTTGCAGTTAGGTTAATTATTTGTATTTGAAAACAAAAAAAATTATCTCCCTGTCCTTAGGGCCCCCCCCACTCCCCAATCTCTTCCCTTTGGGAAGTGAAGCCTGAAAAGGGTGCGCCTGGCTACCTGGATTTGAATGCGGTCTGTCCTGCAGAGAAGCTCTTAGTCAGTAATAGCTATTCATGCTGCATTGGCTGCCTTCAAGTTCCATGTACCACACACGTGCCCTTTCTGCCTGGAATTAAAATCAAAGGCAAGAAGAAACGGTGAACTGAAGTTCAGACTCCTCACAGTGGAATGTTCACTTGGAGCAGCCTCCAGACCTGGAACTTTTCTCTGCACGCTGTCCTGACAAGCCCAGTGGCATCAGCCTCTCCGTGCAGCATTCTTCCCTGGCTGCAAGGAAGAAATCGAATGACTCCTCTCAGAAAAATCCAAAAAAGCAGGTTCCAGATGAAAAATACTGACCAGGAAAGAGATCCACAGCCAAGTTGACACCTGGGAACTGATGAGGCCATAGGCTCAAGTACTGGTGCTGCTGTTAAACATACAGATGGGAAGGGCATAGGACATGAGCGAGTCCATGTTACATACACTTGATGTCAGAAGAGCGTTGGCCTTCTGTTTGGATAGCACTAAATCTTTCAGAAAATCTCCTAGATCAGTGTTCTTCAGTGGACTGGCATGCCTCCTCAAGATCTGACACAGTTTAGGAAAGCAGCAAGCTCTGGAATCAGGTTTAGAAACAGTGTCCTGGACACTTCCTTTCTATTGCAGAGAAATCGAAAGGCTCCTGAAACTCTTAAGAAAAGACTCTCTAGATGGATATTGGACTGCATTACCTATAGCTATCATAACCACAATCTTCAATCTCCATCCAGAGTTTAAACTCTTTCCATAGGCTGCCGGCACAGAAAGGAATCTTTTCTCCAAAACATTCCCATCACAGAGGTATGCAGAGCAGCGTCTTGGCCATTTGCTGAACATTGCCCGTGAGTTAGCATCCAGTGCCATATTTGGCTCTGCTGTATTATCATTTGTATTAGACTTTGCTCCAAAGCCCCACCCCTCCATCAGAAGTACTGTACAATGGAGTACCCCATGGGACTTGCTTTGAAGAAGTTACTCAGTTGAGCAGTAATGATTTTTTGAGATGTGTGTCCCGGTTGGTTGCTCCACTATCCTCCCCCTTTGACTTCAGAGCTCTTAACAATGTGTTCTGTGGTAGAGAAGGAACTGAGGGTACATCTACACTACAGTGTTGTTTTGAAATATCTTATTTGGAAATAGTGATGGAAATGTAGCTGTGGTGAATGTAGACTCCAGCTATCTTACCCATTACAAAGATAGCTTCCCCAATTATCACCTCTAATACTATTAACTCACAGACATCTACCCTTCCCCACTTCTAATATCATTAACTCACAGGCATTCACCTTCTTCCCCCCCGCATCCTCCTTCTGTTCTGAAATGTGATTTGTCCTTTTCATATGTGATCATTTTTTTTAATTGTATCCTTTGGTACATATGGCTGTGACTATTTTCTTCCACTATTTGATCTGAGGAAGTGGGTCTGGCCCACGAAAGCTCATCATCTAATAAACCATCTTGTTAGTCTTTAAAGTGCTACATTGTCCTGTATTTTATTTGGAAATAGTTATTTCGAAATAACGTGTCTACACACAAAATGCATTTTGAAATAATGCATCCACACTGATAGGATGCTGAATCGCATTTAAGGCCGGCCAGAACTGGTTCTGGCAGGGCATCAGGTCAGCCAACCTTGTGTGGCTGCTGCTTGAGGTTGCTGCTTGAGGTTATCTGAGACCTGTGCTTAAAGGGACACCCCCCCTTCCCCCCCGATAGCTGGTTCTAAGGTTTCCCTGCTTGCTTGCCTACCTCGCTGATTTTTTTTTTTCTCTGTGCGCTCTGGTTGACCTCACTCAGGACATCACAGCACTCTGCAGCATGGAGCCGGAGCCGCTCCTGGGCACCCTGGTGCTTCTCCTGGACGTGTTGTTGAGAACCTGGCAGCACATTCTGCAGGCAGTAACAGTCTCCCTAGTGTGCCCCAGTGGGGACTTGTGCCTCATTCCTCCCTCATGTCCTTCCACTTACTCCTCCCTAACCCCCCTTCCTGCTGTACAATAAAAGACGTGTTCATTACAACAAAGCCTCTTTATTGAACAAAACTGGGGTGGGGGGTAGGGGATGAAACTGGGGTGAAAGAAGGTTGGAGAGGGGAGGGTAGAGGGGGAAACCTGGGAGGAGGGAGCTGGCAGGGGGGAGGCAATGGGCCAAAGAGGAAAGGCTCAGGGTTGGGGGTCTTGCTGGCCCAACTGTCTCCGAGCACCATGAGTGTGGGGGCCTTGGTGTCCTTGGGGGTGTGGGGAAGGTGGGGAGGAAGAAGCGGGAGGGGGAGGAGGAGTGGTAGCTGGGGAGGCAGCAGGGGCTGGAGCAGCAGCAGCAGGCAGCAAGCTCTGCCCTAGGCTCGATGACCAGAAGTCGTAGTGCTGCTGAAGAGAACTACAGTAGATCACAAATTGAATGGGTCACCATTGGGTGATGCAATTGCAAAAAAGCAAATGTATTTCTTGGGTGGATTAACAAGCATGTATGTAAAACACAAGAGGTCATTCTTTCACTGTACTTCGCATTTGATGAAGCCTCCACTGGAGTACTGTGTCCAAAGCTGGGAGTGACACTTTATTTTGTCCACATTTTTTTCTAGAGTCCAGAGGAGCGCAACAAAAGTAGTTTAGAAAACCTGACCTATGAAGAAAGGTTAAATCATCTGGACACATTTAGTCTCAAGGAAAGATGACGGGGGGGGGGGGGGGGGGGGGGGGAGGAAGGGAAGGAAGGAAGACATCATAAAAGTCTTCAAATACATTTGGAGCTCAGTGATCAATTGTTTTCAGTGTCCTGAGAACATAGGACAAGAAATAATGGCTTAATCAGTAGAAAGGCAGAGTTAGGATGGATATTAGGAAAAACTAAATAGTTCTGGAACAGGCTTTCCAAGGAGGTTGTGGAATCCCTATCACTTGTGGTTTTTAAGTACAGGCTGGACAAACACCTGTCAGGAATAGTCCAGGTTTACTCGCTCCTGCCTCAGTGCAGGAGGCTGGACTAGATGATCTCCCTTGGTCCCTTCCAGCCCTACATTTCTAGGATTCTGTTGCTAAATCCCTGGTTGATGTGAACCAGTGTGGTCTGTGCTGCTTAATTGCAATCTGCCCATTAAAATACAACTGCCAGTTGGCCAAGCCACTTGGGCAGAATAAGCATTGGGTTAATGGCTCAGCCAGAGCTGAACACCAGCTGGCACAGGAGGCTCTGGAATATTAATATTGCATGTCATGCTTCCTTGCGAGGCTGCATGCTAGAAATAGTCTTTGTCTAGCGGGATTAGAAATGGCTGTTGCGTAACTACCTCCAGCAGTAAAGTAGAATGTATCCTTGTCACATATGCTGTCTTTGGGTAACCCAGCACAAATGTCCTCTCCTTAAAGGAATGTAATTATCTCCTGACTCCAGCAGAGTTCCAGGTCACCTTGCAGCTAGAGTGATCATCCTAGAAACTTCTCTTCTGCCCCTCCCCTCCTTATTCCTCAACAGGTGGTTGCTGCAGTAAAAGTGGGTCAGCATTAGCAATGTTCATTGACTGCACCTTCCTCCTCTGCAAGACTTGCCTTTTGCTTTCTTTCTGATATATGGCTGTGAAAAGCTTTGTGCTGACAGATGGAGAGGTTGCTGTTTAAGCCGATGAATCCTGTTTCTCCTTTTCCTAATGGGAGTAATTTACAGTCACTCAATAATCCTGTGATTTCAGCTTTGGAACTGTCACCTTGTCACCTGCTAGCTTTTCTCTTCTGCTCCTCCCTCCTGCCTGTTCTATTTTGTGAAGTGAGATGTAATCCCTGCATCTCACATTCTTGGTGCCCAACACAGGAATGTCTTTAGGGCTCACCATGACTGCTTGGCCTTAGCTTCATTTCCCTGTTGCTAGCTTCCAATTTAGCAGGAAGGAGGTGACCTGTGTGTCAACTGAGTGGCCCATGATGGTTCTGACATGCTGCACAGGCCCTTGTCTATTGTCTACCCCCCTTTAGAGCTCTGCTCTGAGAACTGGACTTTCACCCAGTAGAGGAGACTCCTTATTCCTGCTGGAGACTGTGGTGTGTCCACAGAGGAGATTGTAAGTGGGCAGTGAGCCTAGTATCACTCCATGGCTGTGCAGAGCGCACAGAGTTTTCTTGTAGCTGTTCAGAGTTTCTTCAACATGGAAACCCCCTCTTTCCCGTTTTCTGACTGTTTAGTGCCGATCATGGTCTCAGGTAATGCCTGGAATCACTATAACTGAGCGAGGAAAATGTTGCTAGCACCCTTCTTTAGTTTTTGTGCATTTGATAGATTGCGTCCAAGGGACAGTCTCATGGTTTATCCTGTATAAATAAGCAGTTTTTCCCTGCTGAAGAGACTACATTGAAATCAGAGGTGAAAACCCCTTTACTGTTTTAAAGGATTGTTTTTAAACTCTTAGAGCATCCTACTTAAAATGGGGACCAGAAACTTGCAGAACTTCTTCATATTTGTAAATAATAATAATAAAAAAAATCTAGTTGCCAGTATTCCTCTATTGGAGAGTGAGCCTTTTTCAGGTTAACTCAGTGGCCCCCAAACTTTTTACCTTGTGTTCCTGGTGCTGGGGCCAGGAGAGGGGCCTGGGTGGGGGGGGGCACAGATGGTGTGAGGAACTGAGGTGGGGCCTCGGATAGCGGTGGGGCTGTTAGTGAAGTGAGGGGTCAGCAGCCAGGAAAGGCCTGGCTGCAGGGCCGGCAATTGGCCCAGGGGTAGAGTTGAGCTGCTCCTTTCCCTGTCTCTTCTTCCCTCCCCCTCCCCCCCCATAGGGGTTGGCTCAGGCCCCAGATGTGCCCTCCCTTTGTTTCTTTGTATTTTCCACCCCCGGGAAGGCATGCTCCGCAGTTCAGGGACTTCTGGGTTAACGTTTACCTTTCCTAGGGGTTGTAGCCAGTGTAACCGGCTGTACTAAACAAATCCTATGCAGTAATAGCTATGCATCATATCTGCTGGAAGGTAGCAGCATGTTTTGGTCACTCAAGAATGTGGAACTGGGAGTCAGGGGTTCCTGACTCCAAAGCCTGAGTCTGCCACTGAACTTGCTGAGTGGCCTTGAGCAAGCCATTAATTTTTTTTTCTCCCATGTTCTAGATGGACAATCTCTGTGCAACTCTGTCTAGTAGGATTAATGCTTGTAAAGGCTTTAATGAGAACTGCTATTTAAGTGCCAAAAACTATCTGAATGGGAGCACACCTGTGATGCTGCCCTAGCAATAAAAATCAGCTGATTGGTTCCTTCTCTGGAAGGAGATACTAGCTTGGGTCTTGCAGTGACCTCGATCTACTATTCTGATCTCGCGTCTTACAAATAAATAGGATCAATTTGTCTCTTTCCCTTCCAAACAGAACTTGAGAAACCTAGCCTTATACAAGCAGCCCATTTAAACAATAGGAAATACTGCTTGAGTGGTATAGGGCAAAAGAACTGTCATCTGATACTAGATGCTTCTCATTGTGGCTGAGAAGTATTTTCACAATAAACTGCATTATTTGCCAGTAAAGAGCAGATTCAGTTTCTGCTGACCAGTCATTTTGGAGGTCTTGTTTATTCACTTGCTGAACTGACTTGAATAATCAAATATATCTAGCTTCCTAAACTCACTGTCAGCTGCATGTGTGCTATGTGGAACTCAGGTTTTCTACCCTTCTGTGGAGAGTGGAAGGAGAAAGTGGCAAAGGAATCTTTGCACTTGAGTGAGACCTGGAATAATGTCCAGTTTCTGGGGTCCACTGCTGGAGCAGTTGGCTGGGATGTGGCAGGATTAACAGATCACTGCCCAGCAGTCACATAGCAGGCCACGTGTAACATAATTAGGCTAGCAAGTGAATGGCTCTAAAGGTGGTGGTCCGTTACACACCAACCCATCTGCCAAGTGAAGGGTCAGCTCAGGCAGTCCACTGATCCATTCTAATCTCTCAAGGTGTTACAGTGCAACAGGCTGCAGTGGCAAAACTGGCAAAGAGATGGTAACAGTGTTATTTAGAAACGAGTTGTCCTGTAGCACCTATCAAAAAAAATCGTATCATGAGCTTTCATGGTCAAAACCCTGATGACTCTGCTCATCTTTGCCACTTTGGGGATTTTATAATTAAAGTATCTGTTCAAGCTCTCAGAGCTTGAAATAAACACTCTCTAGAAAGAAATGGTTTGTAAATGCAGAACTTCTTTTTGTGTTTTGTAGCTGTTCCTGATATCACTGTCCACAAGCGAAGTGAGAACAAAAATGAAGGACAAGAGGCAATCATGTATTGCAAGTCTGTGGGCTTCCCCTATCCTGACTGGGTATGGCGGAAGAAGGTCAATGGAGTATTTGTGGTGAGTGAGAGCCATAATGTGAATATGTAGGCCTGAATTAGCCTGCTGAAGTTTCTGATAGGAGACAGAATCTTTATTTCCCAGTGTTAGGGCACACTAATGCCTTGTAACTTCTTTGAAGAACTGATTTCAGTAGGAAGGCGTCTGTTTGAATCTACCTCACTGAAGTTGAAATGATTTCTTTAGTAAAGTAATTCTGCTTAAAGTTTGTAGCTGAAATACTGATAGCTTTAAAAAAATTGTCTCCTTTGTTTCTGTTCTCCATTCCTGTGCAAACAAAGCTGCTTGTTACATTGCTGCTGGGTGTGACCACTAAGCGAACTGCCAAGAACATGGAAGGATGGTGTAATTTGCAGTGGGTAACTTGAACAGGATGCATTGTGAAAGTCCCTTCAGATCTGTTTTTTGTATTCTTAGAACCCATTAATCAGAGAGAAATTGTATTCAGATTTTATCACTGACTTCCATTCTAAGCAGAATCTCCAGTTACCCTTGAAAGCCAGTCTTCCGATTATAGCATGTAAAGAAATGACCCTTGGCATTCACATGTGAGAAGCTACAGCTAAGCTTAGTCATATCTATATTAAAATGCAAGATGAATGTTGATGTCACTGGCTGCTTTAATCTTATGCGCATTCTGTACTATTGTAGTATAGGTGCATTTTATTGCAATGGTGGTAATTAATAAAAACAGTAACACAAGCCATTCCTGGATGGGCGAAGCATCATCCAAAACAGTGCAAACAAGTGTTTTCCCATGATATCTACTAATGTAGATTGATTTTTTTTTTAATTATGAAGCTGACTCATTAGATTCACTGTGAGAGTTGGTGTAAGTTTGGCAATCATATTTTTCTATGTGGATATTGGTCTCTTAGGCAAAAGATTTAGTAAGTGTTGAGATCATAGATAGTCCTGGCTTCTTCACTTTGCCTATGAGTTACAAACATGCTTGTATATAGAAAGAACATCACGATATACCCATAATAGAATGAATTGAAGTGAAAATTTCCCTACGATTTCTTTGACGGTGAAAGCTACATGATAGACCTGTTTTTGGTTTTCCAGAGAAACGAAGTCTAAACTGGACGTGATGCAACTGAATCTGATGCGCATCAATCCTAACTTGTAGTGTTTCTTGTATATCCAGTCCTAGGTCCCTTTCCCTCCAAACTCTACACTTGCACCTTAACCCTAAATTGCAGCACTAAAAGTGTTTGCCAAGTTAGCTGCAGAATCTACAATGTGACAGAATCCTTCTATAGGTTAGATTGAGGCAATACTCAATCAGCACTTTGCTTATGATCTAAGTCACATTAGAACATAACTCTTTGAGGTAAAAGGGCCCAATTAGATGATGATGTAATTTTAAGGAGCAGACTTATATGTCAAAGGTGAGATCTTTCATCCCTGGCACAGAGTGGGCATACATCTACTAGACACCCATACTTGCAAATGACTTAACGAACTGTGCATTGACTTCAGATGGATCTGAACCCAAGTAATAGAATCTATACATTTTAAATGGAAAAATGATACTCAGCAAATGCATCATAGAACAGCAGCATTCTCCCCCCTCCTCCCCTCACTCCTCCCCCTCCCCCCAATCTGAGTCCAGAGACCCAACTAGGCTACTCTCAGAAGTGACTTGATAAAAATGACAGGGGGTATGTCTACACTGCCACCCTAGTTCAAACTAGGGTGGCTAATGTAGGCATTCGAAGTTGCAAATGAAGCCCGGGATTTAAATATCCCGGGCTTCATTTGCATCTTGCTGGGCGCCGTCATTTTTAAATCCCCCTTAGTGAGGACTCCGTGCCCGCGGCTACAAGCGGAACTGAGTAGGTAGTTCGAATTAGACTCTCAAATTTGAACTACTGGTACACCTCGTTCCACGAGGAGTAACAGTAGTTCGAATTAGAGAGCCTAATTCGAACTACCTACTCCGTGCCGCGGGCACGAAGTCCACACTAAGGGGGATTTAAAAATGGCGGCGCCCGGCAAGATGCAAATGAAGGCTGGGATATTTAAATCCCGGGCTTCATGTGCAACTTCGAATGCCTACATTAGCCACCCTAGTTCGAACTAGGGTGGCAGTGTAGACATACCCATAGAAAAAATGTGCAGCTTCACATGACTATCAGATCAGAATGTATTTTACTCACTAGCCTTGCAAATTTCACATAATTCATAGTAATTTCTGATGTTTAGCAAAATCTGTGCAAGCTTATTGCTTAGGGCAGGTCTGCACTGCGGGGTAAAGTCAACCTCGTGAATATCGTAGCTGGAGATGATGCACTATAAGTCAACTTATTGTGGTGTCTGTTTACCTTAAGCTTCTTGTTCCATTGGAATACTGGAGTCAACAGGAGCACTTTCGGTGGCCAATTCAATGGGTCTTCACTAAACCTACTAAATTGACTCCTGTAGATTGATTGCTGCAGCGTTGATGCACCTATACTGGAGACATACCCTTAGAGTTGACAATTGGGATTTGATAGTTTCACTGATGCACAAGCCAGAAAAGAATTCTGTTTATATGATCATGGCTGTGTTCTTGTTGAGTGCCTGACAGTTTTTAAAAAAGAAAGTCGTATAATTTTTGTCATTCCAGTGAGCAAAGTCTGCTGATTTAAGATGCCATTTTTGTATTCCTTTCAGAGCAGAGCTGCATTTGAAGTGCATGCTCTGTAGACTGACTTTAGCTCTCTCTACATTTAAGGAGTTTAAGACAGAGTACTAACATTGGACTCAAGCTGTTGAATATTCTGAAGTAAACCTCTTTGCTTTTACAAGATTCCCTTTAAATTTTCTCAGGCGGCACAATTACTGAATGGAAACTGTATATGTATACTGCAAAGGTGGGGGGACGGTATGCAGCAGCAAGCCTCATAGTAAATAATAGTGTGGATGTTCCCTCTGGGCGCCAAGACCCCCTCCCCCTTGACAAATTTCATGGTCTGGGCTGCTGCCCACGTAGGAATGTCTACACTACTATTCAATTGACTTTACCTCTGAGATTTGCTGGCACAGGTTTTTCTTTGCACTGTAGCTCTACTCTGACAACTTATCACTTGGGCTTACTCAAGAGTTCCCATCCCCCTCTGTTCCCTTTCTTCTTTTTACAGGAAATCAACAACTCCTCTGGCCGATTCTTCATTACAAATAAAGACAATTACACTGAGCTGAGTATCACAAACCTCCAGATAAGTGAGGATCCTGGCGATTATGAGTGCAATGCAACCAATACAATTGGTACTACCTCTGCCACCACCATCCTGCGAGTGCGCAGCCACTTAGCCCCCCTCTGGCCCTTCTTGGGCATACTGGCAGAAATTATCATCCTTATTGTTATCATAGTGGTTTATGAGAAGAGGAAGCGACCAGATGAAGTCCCAGACGGTAAGAGTCTTCTCAAAGCCACTTGTAGAACTTAAGTCATTGGGAGAAAATATGCACTGCAATCCATGAAGAGTTCTGTAAACTTTCATTTCTGCAGCTGTTTTCTCTCCAAATACTAGGCTCTTCACAGTAGTTAGTGCACAGTCATTGCATGAATTCCTATCTTTGCTTGTCCCAGATTCCTCATGCCATGGACTAGGTCAGGGCTACTCAACTTTGGAAGCGCTGGGGGCCACAATGATAGTCACAGCACATGCTGAGTGCCGCAGCTTAAGAGTGGCTGCATATGCATGCAAATATATATGCAGCTAACTTCTTTCATGTTGATGGGCATGAATACAAAGATTAAGGCAAGACTACACAACACGCAGGTCCCATTTAAGTCAGTTCTGTTGATGTTAATAAAATGTAATATTTACCTGATTTCTATCCATATGGCAGCACTTTTAAGGGGCAATGACAGTCCAGGAATTTAACTACTAAAATGCATATAAATAGAAGACGGTTATATTGACTCGCTGTTGTGGAAGCCATGTTCAAAGGATCCCATCCATGGCCCACGAATTGTGTGTTGAGTAGCCTTGGACTAGGTGGACAGTTACTACAGGATCTTTGAAATGTTCATTTTAAAACTGGTAGAACATCCATCTTTCTTCCTGGTTCCAGCTCTTAGATCTGACACTTGAGTCATGCAGCACAGGAGAATAAATTGACCTGAGTTCATGGTGTATCCTTCTAACTATGGCAAACTGTGTGGGACTGAGCAACATGCAGGGATAGGTTTTCAAGTCACATTAAAGAGATCTCAGTTTTGACTTTGAAGGACCACAGGGGGACATTCATTTCTGAGATTTAAATAAGACTCTGGTCTCATAATCTGAGGGGTTTTTTATATCCTGGTCTCTGCTGAAAGCATCTGCAATGTGTTTAACAGTGTGTTTTATATAATTGATGTTACATAATGTAAAAAAGGCATGTTTTGGAGATTTTAGTCTAGCTCTGTCCATTGGCTTAAATTCTAAGTTTAAAGGAACTAGGTTATATGCCTTCCATGCTGGTGGTATGATTTATTAGTTAATATTTGTACAGTACTTAGAAAGGTAGTTTTTATTTTATCCTATTTGAGCTCTTTACACTATTCTCCCTATCTTTAAGGAAGGAGGACAGTTTCAGAGAAGCTGGTGTATGAGACAGACTTTAATGTAACAACCAGTTGTTTACAGTGTTGTCAGTCAAAAGCTTCTTACCCAAGGAGTCCTAGTGAAGAACTTATTGCTCAGGCGAAGGATGCAAGTAATGGATCAGGTGTATAAGTGACCATGCCCATATCATAATTCATTATCATTTTATAATACTGGAGAATCCTTCTCATGTATTAGACAGATACCACAATGCTCCAGTGTACTGTAGCTGGGGAAGTATAACTGATTATTCATAGGTCTTCAGATCTTCGCCTACTGGGGTGAACACTTCTGAGCCCAATGATTAACTTCTCTGCAAAGTTGGAACGAAAATAGCTCTACCATAACGGAGTAATACTGTAGAGAACCGGAAGTCTTAATTAATATTTTTTTATTATAAAGAGTCTTGTATCAAAATAGCAGAGGCTGGAAAATTTTAGTCTGATCAAGAGAAATGCATACTGGATTCTTAGAAAGCTTGCTTTAGTTCAACCAAGTTATGTGAATGTAAAAACGCCTACAAAGCAGGTACAGAGACTTTGCTAAGCTTGCTAGAAATGTGCATGGGGCATAAAATAATTACACAGTGATGCATACTCACTGATAGTGT
Organism: Pelodiscus sinensis; assembly: GCF_052426305.1. Classification (NCBI taxonomy): domain Eukaryota; kingdom Metazoa; phylum Chordata; order Testudines; family Trionychidae; genus Pelodiscus; species Pelodiscus sinensis. The sequence continues at coordinate 7,960,859 of NC_143065.1, forward strand.
AGTTATGGGTGGCAGTATAAAACTCTAATCCCACAAGGTGGCTATAAACCAGCCCACAAAACTTTACATGTGTGATGATAAACTTTTATTTTTAAAACTCTTTTTTACTAGTCTCTTTCTGTGTTTACAAACCTCTTTGTTTATGCAGTTGGTGGGAGCCAAAATAGCCTGTGATATAATCCTATCTTTTCCATTGGTGGCCTTTCATAATTCATTGTACTGCGAGACCCTTTATCTAATGAGGGCTGACCACGGTTACAGTAAAATTAACACTTGCTGTTTGGTATGGAAACAGTCTTGGAAATTGGTTTTAATTTTGTCAAGTTACAAGCATTTGTAATATTATCTTAAATTCATTAAGTGTTCACCTAAAATGATGATTGAACTTAAGCTATCATGAAGTGTTCTCATTTGGTTTGGCCATTCTTTTCAAATGCCTGAAGAATCCAAAATCATCTTCAGTGGAGACATTCTGGTAATGGTGAGCTAGAAAGTTGAGAATTGAATTTGCTGGTTTTATTGGCTGTTCTCAAGCCATGTAAACTTGAGGCCTTGGAGAGGTTCCTCTTCTCCCTCTTTCCACTTCCTTTTCTAGGGGAGGAAATTAAATTTAAGTATCTACATATGTGTGTGTCATTATGGCTACCTAGATAAAGGAAGTCCATCAGCTTGAAAACCACTCAATTGACAGTTAAGTTTTGGGTCAGACGTGTCCTGGAGTATCCTGGCTAGTCCTGTGCTTTTATAGTCATACCATAACATTTTTCTTTGCTGCTACTATGGAAAAGACCAACACAAGTAAGGGGAAGTGACTGTACACACAGTGCTGTCACATGTACATGTTAAAGTGAAGAACCAGAAGTCACTGATCTTTGAGCTTTCAGTTATATTAAACAAAATATTTGAGAAGCAGTTTTTAAACTGACTGCTCCTTTGAACACTAACATCATAAAATGTGAAAGTTAAAGTTGAACATCAACTATGCTTTTGTGAGAGCCATTTGCACTGAACTATCAATTACATCTAAAAATAATGAAATATCATACTCTTCCCACATTCCTGTCTAAGTGCTAAAGAGTTGTATTTATCCTGCTATAAAAGTTAATATTGACCCTTGTGTACTATATGCCAGATAATTTTGTAGCATTTCATTAATGCATCTTCCTCTAACTGATTATTTTAACACCTGGCAACACAACTGTGATCCCTAATCTGCAGTGGCTATCCATTTATTTTCTTGGGTCTGTTTTAAGGTGTTGGTTTTGACCTGTGTAGTCCTAAATCACTTGGGGTATGTCTACACTACAGCGCTAATTCGAACTAACTTAATTCGAATTAGTTAATTCGAACTAAGCTAATTCGAACTAGTGCATCTAGACCTAAAAACTAGTTCGAATTAGCATGTCCCCATTGAGCGGACCCTGAACAGAAGTTAAGGCTGGCCGGAAGCAGTGCCAGCAGGGCATCAGGTTAGGACTTAGAGCGTGGAGCTGCTGTCTCAGGCTAGCTGAGGGCTGTGCTTAAAGGGACCCGACCCTTCCCCCTTCCTCCCCCCCGGACAGACAGTTCTCAGGGTTCCCTGCTTGCTTGTCTGCCTCGATGAGGGACAGCAAAACAGTCCTGGCTTGGTGCCATGAGTGCCCACACTCGGCCATCAGCCCGGCTGCACTTGCCCCAGGCTGCCGTCCGGGGGGGGGGGGGGGGTCAGTCAGGGGTCTGCAGGAGAGTTTCCACCCCGAGGAGACTGCAGAGCCACCCCAGTCCTCCCCATCGGGGGCTCGTACCCCATTCCTCCCTCACCTCCTTCCACTTACCCCTCCCTAGCCTCTCTTCCTGACGTAAAAAATAAAGGACACGTGTGTTCAAAAATAGAAACTCTCTTTATTTAACCAAACTGGGGGAGCCTGGGAAAAGAAGGTGGGCGAGGGAAAGAGAGGATGGGAAGGGGAGGGGGAAACCTGGGAGGAGGGAGCTGGAAGGGGGAAGCCAGGGGAAGAAAGAGGAGGGGAAGTATAAAACTATGGTACGCCATATCTTCAGTACTGTGTACAGATGTGATCTCCTCACCCCAGAAAAGATATTATGGCCTTGGAAAGGGTTCCGAAAAGGGCAACTAAAATTATCAGGGGTTTGGAACAGGTCCCATATGAAGAGAGGCTAAAGAGACTGGGAGTTTTCAGCTTACAAAAGAGGAGACTGAGGGGGGATATGATAGAGGCCACCAAATGAAATGAATGGGTAGCAGGCTTCAAACTAATAACACAGTTCTTCTTCACAAGGCAAATAGTCAACCTGTGGAACTCCTTGCCGCAGGAGGCTGTGAAGGCTAGAACTAGAACAGAGTTTAAAGAGAAGTTAGATAAAGTCATGGAGGTTGGGTCCATGGAGTGGTATTAGCTAGTGGGTAGAAATGGTGTCCCTGGCCTCTGTTTGTGGAAGGCTGGAGATGGATGGCACGAGACAAATAGCTTGGTCATTGTCTTCAGTCCATCCCCTCCAGGGTACTTAGTGTTGTCCGCTGTCGGCAGACAGGCTACTAGGCTAGATGGACCTTTGGTCTGACCGAGTACGGCCATTCTAAGCTCAGGGCTCAGGGTCGGGGGTCTCACTGGACCACCTTGATTTTCATGCAAACCTGCTCTTGGGTGGCCAGGCTGGCAGCTATCCTGCCCTAGACGGCCACTTTCCTGTGCCTAGTGCGGACGTCGTGGACGTTGGAGACCTCCCCCCAAACCTGGATGAGGTCCATGATCTCCGCACTAGACCAGGCGGGCGCCCGCCTCTTGCGGTCCCAGGCAGGCTCCTGGGAGCTGCCAGCTTGGTCCCGGGAAGAGGCGGAGGGCTGGGTGGCAGCGGGTGGCTGGCTCGTGCCATGCTAAGTGCAGGGTCTACTGGCAGGCTTGCACCTGGCACGGGCATCGTAGCCAGACCGTGCTGCTTTAAGGGCTCCAGGGCCGGGAGGGGGGCAGACAAGTTTCCCTGGTTGTGCCCAGAGTGGCCACCAGGGCAAGCTGGGAAGGGCTAGCCTCCCACTAGTTCGAATTAAGTGGCTACATAGCCCTTAATTCGAACTAGGCGTTAGTCCTCGTAGAATGATGTTTACCTAGTTCGAATTAAGCGCTCCGCTAGTTCAAATTAAGTTCAAACTAGCGGTTTGCCTGTATAGTGCCTATGAAAGTTAATTCGAACTAACGGCTGTTAGTTCGAATTAACTTTGTAGTGTAGACATACACTTGGTTCCTGGCTATCTTCCCCATGTAATGATACAGGTTGAAACTCTCTCATCCAGACACAGCCATCGTCTGGAATGATATTAATTATCCGGATGTTCACTTTTTATGGTCGTGGCCAAGTTTTTTGCAGTCCCATTAAGTTTTACGGCCACCAGTGGCTCTTTGTGTGCTGTAGTTTAGCTCTAATTTATCCCTAAATGTCCTTTAACATCCCAGTAAACAGTGAAAGTGTTGCTAATGCTGTTAGACAAATATTGACCTCCTGTGATCCAGAATATTCCCTCTTTTGGAACCGTTCAGGTACCCAGCTGCTGAACTAGAGGTTTAAACTGTATTATAGCTGTAATCAGTGAAGGTGCTTGTCCTTCCTGGCTTAGCTAAATGGGGGGGTGGGGTTGGTGGCATGAAGGTCTTCAGGGAGTGCCTTTGGCTGTCTCACTATCAGATCTACCAAAAACCTTTCCACAGACTCCATAAGCTGCCTCCTTTCTTGAGTTTGGGCTATTTTATTGCAGGATAGAGTGACTGGTGTCACATTCCTAACAGATTTTCCTGTGAAGTGGCAAGTAGGAGAGGCAGTCAGCAGAACACTTGGAGTGATATGGCCACTTGTGTCTTCACTTGAAAACTGTCCGCCTCATAGTTCACTGAGATCTATACAGACAGTCTTGGTTGCTCCTGGCTACCTATTTTGGCTTCTCCAGGGGCTGCTAGTAGTAAACAGTCTGAGTGTCCCAGCATACCAGACTTTCATCTATAGTCAACCTTCCGATCTGCTCTGTGCTAGTTCAGAGCCAAGGCTTTTTAGTAACTTGCTGGACTCTCTTGAAGCAGATCTCAGAAATGTTAATTTCTTTCCTTGACACATCTGAAGCTGAATGCAAATGAGATCTCTTATATTCCTTCTTGAGGAGAAAGAAACTTCTTTTTTTTCCTCCACTAGAAAATTTCCTATTACAAGGAAAGTCACCAGGGCCATATTCTTGCAACTTTCTTTTTACAGGGCACAAAGCCTGACAAAACAGCTGGAGCAGGATTACTTCAAACTCTTGAATTTTCCTACTAGTTCAGGAGTATATCAGAATTTCCCTCCCTCTCATTACCCTAGCCCACTGTCATCTTCCAGAAATCGGCCTCCTCTTCCCAGGCAATAGGAGTAAGAGTATACTTGAGATTCAGTTCTTCAGAGGTGTGGAAAGTTATGCCATATTCTGTATCTCAAGAGACTAAACCAGCTTCTCAAACAACACAGATCCAAGAGCTCTTAGTGCAAGGGCATACTTTGATAAAGAAGGAATAGGGGCAGGGAGTATCCGTGTTGAAAAGGAAGATTTTAAGTTCTTCCCCAGATTGGCTACTTGATGAATGAGGAAGACCCAGTCCATTGCCCCTATTGGTGTTGCCAGGATACATACAAATGCAGCTGGTGCTGATATTAAAACACACACAACTCTCTACATAGACCAAAGAAGACAGTCTTTACATTTCTTGACGTGAGTTCCCTTCTCAGTAGCCTTGGCACTGCATGAGAACATAGCTTTTAGCATTTAAGTGAATCATGTCTCCCATTCCAAGGAAAAGGAGAAGAAAGTACAGGCAGTCCCCGGGTTACATGGATCCGACTTACATCAGACCCCTACTTACAAACGGGGTGAGGCAACCCCGCACTAGCTGCTTCCCCCCAGCAGACCAGGGAGACGTGGAGTGGCTTTTCTCAGCAGACACCTCAGCTTGAGAATAAAGGACTGAGGGAAGTGAGGTGTGGGAGAATAAAACTGAGCTCTGGAGAAATGTTTGGTTAGAGTTTCCCCTACAATATGTACCAGTTCCGACTTACATACAAATTCAACTTAAGAACAAACCTACAGTCCCTATCTTGTACGTAACCTGGGGACTGCCTGTAGTATAAAGCCCCATTATTTCTTTCCTGACATACTCAAGTTGTTTACCCCTTTGCTGCTGCTGCATAACAAAGAGGAAAACCAGTCTCTGAATCCAGAGAAAACTATTCCCAACTGGAAATGTGAATACAGTGTCTGAGTTCTTACAATTTTTGCCATACTGCCTTGCTTATGCCAAGTATCCTTCAGATCCCACAATAAGAGGTTCTTGCAGTGAACATTTATTTACTTGCTGAATGAACTCATTGCTTCCTCCTTGTATGCTGGAAGGAGGGGACTGTGCTTGGCCGCCTTCACAACTTTCTTTCCACATGGCATCAATGCATTTCTTTTTGCAAATAGTTATCGGTCACAGGCTCTCACATCAGGGGCTGTTGAAAAATCAAATAGCAAGTCCAGGCCAAGAGTGTTGACACTTCATGGCATATATGATCAAAATCCAGTATTCAATAAGGAAGTTCTGATTTGTTTTGCCCAGCAGATATTGGAGGTCACTTTACAACGAAAGGGGGCAAATAGCCCCCATCCCCTTTTCCCTCGGCCATGGTGGTTTAAGCTGCTTTTTTTTTTTTTTTAGACTGTAATGACAGTCAGAGAGAGATCAGCCATTGTGACCTTTGTGATATTTCAGAGGCTTTAAAATTAAGAAAATGTTTTACTTGGCAATTAAATTTTTAAGTGTGTGTTCATGGGTAAGTAGAAAGTAAAAGCTCCTTGGTTACATTTCTGCCCAAGAATGTAGCAAGTTAAGTTTTTACTTCCAAATCCATTTTCTACATAATCTTTAGTTTAAACCATGAAATAACTTCGTTGTTATAACATGTGCCTTCTTTCTTCCTTTTTCATTGCTCAGCTTACTCAGAAGTAAACTATTTTCATAACTATTTCTGCTCTAGTTGTGCAGCAGTTGCATTCCATTACCCCACATTTTTTCTAATTCTCATTTTTCTTGCTTTTCTCTGCTACTGTTATTACTGTAAGTAGTAATTTAAAGAACAAAAGTGTATATTTCACTGAAATGGTTTATCTTGTAAAAGTTTTTTAAAAAATTCTACTGCCCTTCTTCACCTCTGTCCTCCACACCTAACCTTACCAAGGGTGAAAAGTGTCAAACACCCAGGAGTTAGCTATACCTGCAGCTGAGGATCACTGTAGCACAGTGACAGCCAAATGGAATTACTCTGCAAGGGTTTTGCCATTTAGCACTGTATGTGTTTGATAGATACTGTTTATCGGAACAAAATTCATTCTATACCTGATTTGACCACTCTTGGTCTTATGTTTTCTAATCAATCTAATTTTATGCCTACATTCCATTTCAGATTGATTGATTGTTTTTTGGTATATGAACTCTTCAGTAATGTTCAGTTTATGCTGCCCATGAGTCTTTTATCCCATTTTCCTATTGGTCATGTAGCGTGATAGAAAAATCATATGAAAATAATTCTTATTGCAAAATTCAGACTTAGTGTCTGTAAGTGTTGCCTCTAAATCTTTGTGTATAACAGAAGCCCTTGACAGTTAATAAGGGTTTTCATGTACAGCTCTTCTAAAGCTTGCATATCTCCAGAAAATTGCTCGTTTTTAAGTACGCAATATTATCCTGTATTTTGGAAGTCGTCAGATCATCCCAAGTACTGATCATGTGTTTTTTGGAAGCTGAGGAATAAAATACAAAGATTTAAATTGTACCAATAAAGTCTAAAGCCCTCTGGAAGTAGAATGTTCACATTTCCCATTAGATTGTTTTGATTTCTCTTCTTGGAAAGGCAAAATGTTAAAGCAGCTTTGCACTTGTGTACTTCCTTTTGTAGACATTTTTATGGAGCTGCTAAGTTTTATGAGCAGTTCCATTATAAAACTAGACTTCCAAGTGGAACAGACTACTCATTTTAAAAGAAGAAAAAAAAGTACTTGAGATTAAATTAGGCATAAGTTTGGGCCACAACTATTTTTCTGAAATGGGGTAAGGGAGCAGAATTGACTGCTGCCCTGTGACTCTGATCTATGATATTCATTTCTTATGCTGCTGCTTTTCTTTGAAACTTCCTCGTTCATTCACTTCAGTGAAACATTAAACAGAAGCAGTATGAATTACATTAGATAAAGGGATATTCAGCAGCAAAATGAACTTTTGAGGGTGAAAAATATTTAACTTTTTAAAACAAAATTCAGCTTTGGAAATTAGTTCTCAATGAGCCTCCTGGGTGTAATTTAAGTTGTTCCTATTAGGAAACTATATGCTGAGAATATCAGACATGTTAAATTTTGTAATGTCTGCATTACAGCAACACAAAAGGCCACACTAAATATTAATCTAGTACTAAATAGGGCACTCTAGTGTAACTGTTCCAACATACTGCACTCAAACATACTTCCCTTAAACACACACACAATAACTGGATAATATGAGAAATTAAACTGAGAAAATGTAATGTTGATAGTGACAGACAAGGAAATTAGAACTGAATTATATTAGTTTCTCTGTTCATTCCTCATACTACAAATGTGACCTTAGCTCTATTAGCATGTACATGGCTCCATGCAGGAGGGCTAGCTAGCTATAGATACTAGAAAAACTTTAAAAACAATGGTCTTGTAGCACCTTAGAGACTAACCAAAATATATATTGATCTGTAATTATAGATCTATGTATATTTTTGGTTAGTCTCTAAGGTGCTATAGGAACATTATTGTTTTTTAAGCTTTTGTAGTACAGACTAACAGGGTTACCACCCCCTCTGAGACTTAGACACTAGAGGTTGTAAACTTTTCAACAGGACAATGTTAAGAAAATAATCATTTACCCACAAGCAAGGTTTATTAATCTTGAATTAAATAAACAATGATTCACTGGAATCTGCCTCCAGATTAAGTAACAAATTCCTGAAGAGGGAGGGGAGTAGTGTAGCAATTTGTGAAATTGAAGATTGACTGATGTTTTTTTCAAGAGCCTGGCACAGCACTATCACCCCACACATTTGAATGAAATGAAGAGACATGTTCTTATCTTCTCTGACCATTGATTCAAATACTAATGAGTTGGAGACACTTACTAGAGCAGACCTCTGACATGAGGCTTTCGGGTTATATTGATATTTGTCGGTTACTATGACTTCTTTTTTTTCCCCCCTCAATTGCATCATACCCTTTTAAAAATGGTGGTAAGTGAGAGATCTGCATGCTTTGGAGTTTGTTTAATCTCCGCTTCAGTCTATACGATGCACAGTTCATAATGTTAACACTTTTCTTAAAGTTTCTTCATTCACGTTCACAACTAATTTGGATTTCAGTTTGCTGTTTTTAATCTTTATTTACTCTTAATTTTGTACTTAGTTTTCTGTAGTTCTGTTCCCCCTCTGATTTCTTTATTAGGGTTTTGGTCCTTTGTCTGTACTGTATTGTACTGTACAGGGGAGGCTTTTTCAGCAGTTAAATGGCTGAACAACAAGCTAGTGACATACATAGGCATTTTAATTTCATTTTATTGAAGTTATAGAATATAGATGGGTGGAAGGAAGAAGATAGTCTGTTTGTGCCTAACTGTAACTGTTCTTACAGACACAGCTCCTTCAGTTTCTAGATCTTTGCTAGGACAACATCTGCTGGTAGCCTTTATAAATCAGAAAAATGTTAGTCTAACACTTAAACTATTCATCTGGAATTTGCATCCATGCTACATGTATTTTAGTTAAGATCACAGAATGGTTACCATAACAAGGGATGGCTTGCATCCCAATAGTATAGTTTTATGTTTCTGAAGTCTAGCAACTAAACTCCCTGAGATGTTCATTATATTTGTAGAAGGCTGAGATTACAACTGATGTAGAATGTTGGCTTATATAGGGCATTACTAACCATACTAATCCTTAAATATTAAAAACTAAGGACTCACCGTCTGTCCGATTCCATTAAAAAGTTCCCATGCAGTGTATAGTTTGTAGAGTATGTAGCGCTGTCTGTTTTGAAATTTTTGTAGGAATCGAAAGATGTGTGTGCAGGCAGAACTTAGTTTTTACTCTATTGTGCTTTGTGTTTCAGTTCCTGGATATGTCTCTGTATATCTCCACTGTATATACAGCACATTGATGTCTGGTTGTCCTTACTAGTCATAGTTTTCTTTGTACCTTGTCTCGATAGTGCATTGTTGCTAGTGATGGACTTCTGTGGACACTAGTGTGTCGCTAGTGTGTTACTTTGGCTGTAAAGCTGTTGGTTTGTGGTTAGTTCTTTATTTTTTTGAAATATTTTTTTGTTCCGGTCACTGTTTGTGCTGGCGGTGGCTTTGCCTATCCGTTGCCTGGAAGGTACAGGTGGAGTAATGTCCTATTTTTGACAGACATTACTCCTAGTGTGTGCTCATGCAGATGCCTACACTGTTAAGACTGTAATTTCCATAACTGCTTCATGTGCACTTAGCCCCCTTGTGGAATCCTGCTGAGAGTTTCCTAAAGACTTCAGTGAAAAAAATTCCACCTTTATATATATATTAAAAAAAAAAAATGCTTTAAAACAATGGATTAAATGATTGCTCCTCAACAGCAGTCCTATAAGATGCAATAACACAACCTGGCGAATTAATTGTTATAACACCGTTTAAAGGTTCCCAATTACTATTTTCTCTAGTGCAGCCTGGGAGCAAAATAAGGCATTTATACAATATTAAATTGTTCATGAAAGTGCATATGTTGAAACAAAACAAATTGTTTTTTAATTTCTAAACAATGCAGCGTTTTTTCTGGCATTTTTGCCGAGAGACACAGGCAGATCAGTGCTGTCAAGTCTGTTTGTAGCTGAAGTCTGTTGTCTCAAGGGGAGTTGCAACACCATTCCCCAGTATTTTACATGAGTCCTGTCCTGATACACACATGCACAGTGCTTGCTACTATGCAAGGACTGCTTTTGTTTACACTACATTAAAGTATTGCAGCTTCCAGCTCCCCCAAAAACTGGTTCAATGTGATGTGGAAAAAGGGAACATGAAATGGGTTGTATCATTCTTGGGGGAGAAGCTATGGTATATACCTCTTATGTATATACTGGTACTTGCCCATCAAGAGTTGATGAATGTGTGGGGTTTTTTTGTTTTTAAAAATAAAATTAATTCAAGAAAACACACAGCAGGATTTTACAACTGAAATGTTGGTTTGTCTTCTCATCTAATTTATAAGATTGAACCACTGGAACTTGGGGACAAGATGAGTATGACCATATTGCAACTATCTGTCCACTACAGTTGCAGTTCTTCATGACGAGCATTCAAAGTGTTAACTCAAACCATTGAAACAACATATTTGCCATTAAAACCTGAATCCAGAAAAATAACTTCATGAACCTTTGCACTACCAAGTGGAATGGCCTTTAACGCTGTAGATAGATCAGTTTGCTGTTCACTGTCCAGCTAGACTTTAAACAGAAACTGACACCTCTTTTTCCTTCCTTTTTTTATTTTTCATTGGATCACGGTGGGACTTCTGCTGCAGATGATGAACCAGCTGGGCCAATGTAAGTACTTTTATCTGAGTATATTGAAAGGCTTTGTAGTTCAGGCACTATTACTGAATATGTAGCTTAAAATTACTTCATGGAAGAGCTTGGTGGTTTTATGGGATTTTGTAATGCATGAAACCTAGATTTAGGCATAATAGCAATTACCATTTGTATTGTAACACTCTGGATTTCTAGTGGGGATTGACATATTGTGCTAGAAGGTATTTATACAAATAAAAAAAATACTTCCTGCCCCAAAGAACCTGTGGGTTAAGGCCACCTAGTTTGGTTTTCCTTCCCCAACCAGGAAGAGCAATACAAAATCAGATAATGTGAGAGAGATGAAGGGCTTAATCATAAAGCTGGAAAAATACAGCAAAAATATTTGTAAATACTCTTACAAATAAAACCTGCTGATTTTCACTCGTGTTTGTGCTCCAAATCTTCTACTTCATTTCGGTAAGGGAAATTATATTGCAAGAACCTTCCTGCAAAAGCAAGTGTTGTGAATATTTGCTTTTGCTGATTTCACAAGATTATTCAAGACAGGTGTTCTCTTGGCTCTTATCTTTGAATGACTTAAAGATAAGGTGCGTGAGGTAATACCTTTTATTACGCCAATTTCCATTGGGGAGACAAGCTTATGCACTCAGACAAGCTTTTGAGTTTAGAGTGTATAAGATTGTCTTCCCCACTAGAAGTTGGTCTAATAAAGGGTATTACCTCACCCAACTTGTCTCTTGAGACCAACATGCCTACAATACTGCATTCTTGTGAGCAACTTGTCTCTTAACCATGCTGCTGTTACAAAAAATTGTTGATAATGTAACTTTTTCTCTTCTAAAGGAAAAGCAACTCTACGAACAATCACAAAGATAAAAACTTACGCCAGAGAAACACAAATTAAAAACAATGCGTATAATGTAAGTATGACATTTTTACTCTTCCATACATTACTGAAAAGGATACACTGCCCACGGATTTTTATAAACGATCCCTGCCATAATAGCCTAGGAATGGTAATTAATGCATATTCACACAACATTAGTCAAATGCTATCATGATTCTTACCTGTGCAGCACTTACGGCCTTAGTGGCAAAGTAAATTCGCCCCCCCCCCCGACCCCCCCACCCTAAAAATATAATGTAATATAATATAATTTCTGTAGATATGGTATGAAACTGATGTTTTACAGGTTGAAACTAGAAAAGCCTTTATCTTAATAGCAAATCTGACACTAGCAGTTTTATTATGTGCACTATGGCATACTGTATTCAGGGTGGTATTAATCATTGATTAAAACCTTTCTTATCAATTTTCTCTTTCCACAGAGCTTTAAATCTGAGAGACTGATGGCAATATAACCTGCGAAATTAATGGTTGGAACTCTTGGTTCTAGAACTCCAGTTCTATTTGATTTTTCTTTTCAAGTGAGCAACAATGACTGTCTAAAAAAGCATGCCTTATTTAGCCTGTCCTGTAAGGATGACATACCCAGATACATTTTAACAATGCTTCAGTGTAGAAGGTGTAAACTACCTTGGGCTTGATGTGCTGTGAGTGTTGCTTCCTCCCCCCAAGATATTTCAGTGTTAGAAGTAAAAAGTCAAATCATGCATGCACCATCATTTACTTTCTTAATGTAGCTGTTAAATTGGCAAATCTCTAAAATGCACTGCTGCCATCTAGTGATAACTTTTTGTAAAGTACAGCAAAACCTAAAAATATATACAGTATATATTTATATTTTTTGGGAAGAGGAAAACCAAAATACAGTAAGTGTTTCATTTTTAAGCTGCTGATATTCATTCCTTATATTGTATGTCTGAGAGATGAGAGAATTATACTGTTCTGGTACTTAGAGGAGTAATATAAATTGAATTTATTTTAAGGGCTTAACCAATATAGAAAGATTTTGGGTGTCCTATAATCAAAGACTTTGAAAGCTGGAACAGTCTGTGTTGATTAATTGTAGTAAAAACTTCAGTTTATAAATATATATATATATATATGAGATTGCTTTTTAAGTGGGGTGTTTTTTTTTTTGGTTAAATCATGTAAATTCTCAAATCCTTTTGCACTGATGTGTTCAACATATTCTTGTACATTCAATTCAGGCAAACTTTTATAATTTACTTTTGTTTTAAATGATGTTGAAATGTTACAGCATGGTGATATTCTATGCAACTAGATATATTCTTAAGTTTGACACTGTAATTTCTCATGTTGATTTGAAGATTGATTGTAGAATTACAGACCTAACAGCGTTCACATGCCGTGCATAAATGTAGATGCATGAACTTGTGTTCTGTGTATTTGTTGATGTGCAATGATGTATAAAAAGTGGATTCACCTGTTTTTAAAAATAAAACACTGACAAAAAAATACTCTCAAATTTGTGTCCACTTAACTTATTACCTGAAATACAGTATTAACTTTTCTCAACCTTCTGTCAGTTTTTTCAACTCCTTCTCCACTTCTTCCACAAATGCTGGGAAGTTCTGATCCATGAGACATAGGCGAATAAAAGGCCCTAATTCATCAGCACTCCACACAGAATGCTGATATGCCAGGGGGAGCGCAAATGTTGACGATTTCAGCACAGACTGCAAAGACAAAGGTGATTTTATTTAAGGTACATTTCATTTTCAATGTAATTAAGTATGGTTTTAAAGTAGCATTCATGGGTTCACAGAAATGCTTGTTTTACTACACATGCACACTAAGGGTGTGTATAGACTACAGGGTTTTTCTGAAAAAAAGTGGCCTTTTTTTGAAAACTTCCCCTGCGTGTCTAGACTGCTGCCGTGTTCTTTCGAAAGTAAATCAAAAGAACGTGGCAGTTTTTTCGACCGTGGAAAACCTCATTATACAGTTAAGACAGCATGTTAAACACTGATTTTAAGTATTACAAACCAGTAAAGGATTATTTGCTTGCCTAATAACAATCTTGGCGGACAAAGAAAAGCAGTAATTGCTCCAAAAGGGAGGGAGGCTATCATCAGAAAAGTCTAACAATTGTAGTAGTGGCTATGGTGTGTAACTACAGTATGTTAGAAAAAAGTCTTATTAATTGCTACTGTCCCACTACCAAAAAGCTTTGACCTGGAGCAGGTAATATAAGCCTTAGACAAGAGTGATTAGACAGGGATGATACATTTATTTTTAAAAAGTGTAGTCTGTGTTTAGACAACTCACTTTGACTACTTCGGGAGCCCATCTATAGAGCCCTGCAAATCTGCGGATATCTAACTCATTTTTGTGGATACAGCTGTGAATGCATACACAATTTTCTATCTGCACACGGCTACCCATCTAATTACTAAGTCTCATGTAGGGAAATGGGGGCAGGAAGAGAAGGTGGTCAAGAGTGTGTCTGCTGCAGTGGAATTCAGTCATGCAACAGAGCTGACTCTAAGCTTGCCTCCACACCATGCTATACAGGCATATGTAGCTATAGCACATCTGCTCTGTGAGCCTCTAATCTACCACATCAAGGCATCTTCCACAGCAACTCCTATACTGCTTAATTATTTGAGATTGCCATTGAGGAAGAATCAGTGACCTGCTCCCAGTTGTCATCTTACGCAGTGCATAGTAGCCACATCCCTCCCCTCTGATGCTACAGCTGACAAATTAGCATTAGGCTTTTAGCATGGACAGAAGTATTTTGTAATTTGCACATAGACAAGTACACAAGGGGAGAAACAGCCTATGTTCCAGATGTAGGCTGTGATACATTTGAAGCCCATATGGCATTCACCTAATGCAAAATCTCCACTGTCTAAAAATAAGTGTAAAAATGGTTGCAAAAAGTGAGTGTCTGTTTTTATTTGGAAGCTAACCTACACAGTGATGTCTGGGAATCAAAAGCTTTGCGAGAGGTGAACTCTTTGGCCCCTATTTTTGTCACTGAACTATCAATTCTGAAGCCAATGACTTCAAGGGAAAGTTTGACTATTCCACGTGGACCATGGAAATAGACTGGAAGGGTAGGAGTGAAGCTCACTGGGAAGTAGCAGTTGGTGCCATGAAGAAATTTAGAGGGAAAACAAACCATGGACAAGAATAATAATAGTTCCATATTGTCTGTCTGATACTAACAAGATACTGAAGAATACAAAATTGAGCTACTACATAATGCCATTCTATCTTATTTTTTTTAAACTTTCCATTGATAGCAGTGGCAGTTCTGGAGTTAGGTTAACAAGTGTTCAAGTAAAAATTGGAATTTGTTTCAAGGATATTAGATTGGTTAAAAGCATCTGGTATTTGTCCCTTTCTGTCAATGAGGGCCTGAAAGTTAATTATAGTGAAAACTCAGGTTTCTGGAATTCTACAGGCAATTCCATAGCTACACAATAGCAGACAGAGCAGGTCCTACCCTTTTCTTAGTGTGTACTTTGTGTACTTCCATCTTGATGCCTGCAAGTTACTGTTTCACGGAATCACCAATCTAATAAAAACTGAAAACCTCATAGCTTACCACAAAGTGTCTTTCCCTGCCTGAGAAATGCCTAGTCTTGTCATAGGAGGGTGTTTGACGTTACCTGTGCTAACTCTGTCACCGATCTCCGTCTCTCTGGAAAGCTTGTGCATAACTGAGCTGGAGGTTTATCTATAATCTGATGTGGCTGGAAAATATTAAAATAGAATATAAATTCAGAAGGATCAGTTCAATCACTGCAATAAGGACAAATGCAAAATACTCCACTTAGGAATAAACAATCAGTTGCTCATGCAAGAAAGTAACTGAAATTTCTTACAGGTATTTTCGTATTACACCCCCATTCTGGGGAGGGTACTCAGGACTGGTGGGTGGGATGTCTGGGTGAGTTCAGGGAAAGGAGTTTAGTATGGGAGACTCAGAGCAGGGGTCTGGTGGTGTGCGTTAGGAGTGTGGTCATTGTGCTGCCCAGCCACTGGATCCCCAGGGCTGGCCAGGGTGGCAACTACACCTTCCAGCCACCCAAGAACCAGAGATGTGGTGTGCTGTGACCATAATGCCCAGGGCCTATGGGTCTGGCTTAGGCCCACCAGAGCTGTGACCACATCGCTTCCACCTCTGGCCGTCCAGCCCTTGGGCTGGAGGACACAGTGGAGCAAGGGGATTGATCTCCTGTGAGCGACGAGGATAAAAGGGGTGGGGTGAGCTGCCCATGCCCAGCATGAGCACAGGCACTTACTAGTGTGGAGGCCGGTAGCCCTCCGAACCCTGCTCCATCTCTACCCAGGCTATTTTCTTACTAGTATAGTGCATAAGCAGGGCTTGACAAGTGGCGAGCCCTGCTCACCAGCCGTGCAGTTTGGCGCGCTGCGCATGCGCTGATCGCACTGTGGTGCTGGGCTAAAATCTACTTGCCACGGGCAAGTAGATTGCCCTAATTGTCAAGCCCTCTGCATAAGGGTCCACCAGCTAACTTTCACTTTTGGTTGCACACTTACAAAATGGAAGGAGTATTGCAGAAAAAGATCTGTGGGTTATAGTAGATCCACAAGCAAAATATGAGTCAACATTGTAACACTGTTGCAAAATAAGCAAACAACATTTGGGGATGTATTGGCAGGAGTACTGTAAGCAAAACACAAGAGGTAATTCTTCTCTATTCAGTGCTATTTAGGCCACAACTGGAGTTCTGGATGCCACGTTTCAGGAAAGATGTGAACAAATTGAAGAAAATCCAGAGAGGAGAAACAAAAATGATTAAATGTCTTGAAAATAATGACCAGTTAGGGAAGACTGACAAAAATAGATTTGTTTAGTCTGGAAGAAGACTGAGAAGGGACATAATGGTTAAGTACATAAACGGTTTTTACAGGGAGGAAGAAGAAATATTGTTCTTTAACCTCTGCAGATAACACAAGATGCAGCCAGGATGCCAGCAGAGCAATGGGAATGGTACAGCACACTCCACACCTTTTAGCTCTGTGGGTAAATTTGGGTATGTCTACACTACAAAGTTAATTCGAACTAACAGATGTTAGTTCGAATTAACTTTGATAGGCGATACACTAGCGCTCCACTAGTTCGAACTTAATTCGAACTAGCGGAGCGCTTAGTTCGAACTAGGTAAACCTCATTCTACGAGGACTAAGCCTATTTTGAACTTACTAGTTCAAAATAAGGGGTGTGTAGCCCCTTAATTCGAACTAGTGGGAGGCTAGCCCTCCCCAGCTTTCCCTGGTGGCCACTCTGGCTAACACCAGGGAAACTCGTCTGCCCCCCTCCTGGCCCTGGACTCCTTAAAGGGGCACGGGCTGGCTACAGTGCCCGTGCCAGGTGCAAGCCTGCCAGCACCCAGCTAGCAGACCCTGCACCTGGCATGGCTTGAGCCAGCCACCTGATGCCCCCCAGGTCTCGGCCGCTTCCCGGGACCAGGCTGGCGGCTCCTGGGAGCTTGCCCGGGACCGCAAGAAACGGGCACCTGCCTGGTCTAGTGCGGACATCATGGACCTCATCCACGACCTCCGCACTAGTCACAGGAAAGTGGCTGTCTAAGGCAGGAGAGCTGCCAGCCTGGCCACCCAGGAGCAGGTGTACATGAAAATCAAGGTGGTCCACTGAGACCTCTGACCCTGAGCTTACAATGCTTGTACTGGGTCAGACCAAAGGTCCATCTAGACCAGTAGCCTGTCTGCCGACAGCGGCCGACCCTAGGGACCCTGGAGGGTATGGACCAAAGACAGTGACCAAGCCATTTGTCTCGTGCCATCCCCCTCCAGCCTTCCACAAACTTTGGCCAGAGACACCACTCCTACCCCCTGGCTAATAGCACTCTATGGACCCAACCTCCATGAATTGATCTCACTTCTCTTTAAACTCTGTTCTAGTTCTAGCCTTCACAGCCTCCTGCAGCAAGGAGTTCCACAGGTTGACTCTTTGCTTTGTGAAGAACAACTTTCTGTTACTAGTTTGAAGCCTGCTACCCATTCCTTTCCTTTGGTGTCCTCTAGTCCTTCTATTATGGGAACTAATGAAGAACTTTTCTTGATGCACCCTCTCCACCCCACTCATGCTTTTATAGAACTCTATCATATCCCCCCTCAGTCTCCTCTTTTCTAAACTGAAAAGTCCCAGTCTCTTTAGCCTCTCTTCATATGGGACTTCTTCCAAACCTCTGATCATTTTAGTTGCCCTCCCCTCTCCCACCTCCTTTTCCCAGTCTCCCCGAGTTTTGTTCAATAAAGAGAGATTCTATTTTTGACCACGTTTTCTTTATTTTGTACATCAGGAAGGGGGGCTAGGGAAGGGTAAGTGGAAGGAGGTGAGGGAGGAATGGGGTACGGGCCCCCGATAGGGAGGACTGGGCTGGCTCTGCGGGCTTCTGGGGGTGGAAGCTCTCCTGCAGCCCCCCAAGTGCCCCCTCTCCCCAGATGGCAGCCTGCGGCAAGTGCAGCCGGTCTGATGGCCGAGTGCTTTGATGTGCCCAGTGTGGGCACTCAGGGTACTCCAAGCTAGGACTGCTTTGCAAGCGGGGCACCCCTGAGAACTGTCTGTCCGGGGTGGGGGTCGGGTCCCTTTAAGCACAGCCCTCGGCTAGCCTGAGGCAGCAGCTCCACGCTCTAAGTCCTCATCTGATGCCCTGCCGGCACTACTTCCGGCCATCCTTAACCCCGGTTCAGGGTCCACTTAATGTGGACATGCTAGTTCGAATTAGCAAAACGCTAATTCGAACTAGTTTTTTAGTCTGGATCCGTTAATTCGAACTAATTCGAACTAAGTTAGTTTGAATTAGCGCTGTAGTGTAGACATACCCTTAGTAACTGTCACTGATATAATTTTAATCTGTTATGCAGTTACTGTTTTTACGTTATTTATATCCCCAATACTTAGTGCTGCCAAGAGTGCATAGGATTGGCCTAGATGAACTCTTAAGGTCCCTTCCACTTCTACAATCCTCTAGGAAAGGTACAGTAGCAGTGACTGGGGACTCTTATGAGAAGGATGGAGGCATCCAACTGTTGCCCTGACATGGCATCCAAAGGGGGTATGCTACCTGCCAGAGGCCCGTATTCAAAACATTTTGGAGGGATTGTCAAGGATCATCTGGCCTTCTAACTACTACCCTATGCTACTCATCCATGTGGGCACTAATGAAGAGACTCTGGGAGTATGGGTGAACAAATTAGGGGCACAGATCTCTTTGATCCTTCTAGTCAAGGGTAGGGGCCCAGGCAGACAGATGCCTCTTCAGGAGGGCTTCAGCTTCCTTGACCACAGGATACTGTTCTGGGAAGGACTGCTAAGCAGAGGTGGGATCCACCTATCAAGAAATGGGAAAAGCATATTTGGCTAATCTAGTGAGGAGAGCTTTAAACTATGTTGGATGGGGACAGGTGACAAAAATCCATAGGTCAGTGGTCGCCATGGTGCCCGCCGGGGCATTTGTGTGCGCCCACCGACAACCTGGGCCGGCCCCGGCACACTGGAGGCGCCGGCCCCAGGCGCGCGACACACCGGTGCCTGGTGCGCAGCACTCGGGTGGCCCCAGCCCCGGGGCACATACAGGCACGCGGCGCCGGCCCCAGGCGTGCGGCTTGGGCGGCGGCGCCGGCTCTGGGCCCACGGCACAAGGCGCTCGGGCGGCCCCGGCGCACATGCCGGCGCTGGGTGCAAGGGCATCCCTGCCCCTGGTGTGCCCCAGGATGTGCGGCTCCGCCCCCAGGCGCCCGGGAGCCTCTAAAGTTTGGGGACCACTGCCATAGGTAATTAAAAAACTGGGAGACCTGGTGTGATGGACCAGGCCAGGTTTGGTTACAGCTGAGAGCATCCACTCAGGGTGAATTGCTCAAACTCAGGGCTCTTTATAGCCCCAGACCGGGGACCTTCCCAAATAGGCCACAAACCAGTCACACCGAGCGCTGCCAATCTGACACCAGCCAAAAGCTTCATGAGCAAAACCCCTCTGACATCCCAGCTCTCTCTGTGCCCCAATCAGCCCCGGGCCTAACAAAGGTGAGGGGTTATAGAACCCAATCTCACCTACCCTGAACAGCTTCTTCTGGTCTGAAGAAACCAGCCACAGGTCCCAGTCAATTTACACTCTGGATCTTACCCACAAGATCACGCTGAGTCAATCCTTTAGAATCTAAAATCTAAAGGTTTATTAATAAAAGAAAGAAAAGCATGAGAGTAAGGTTGTTAAGGAGAATACATTACATGCATCGAATCTCCCAGTTCTCGATGCAGGCTCTTAGCAGTTTATAACATTTCTGCTATATGTTATGTGTCAGGACAGGTCCACGGTTCTTCCCAGCTCGTTGTTCCCTACAAGGCTGCATCTGGGATGAGGAGCTGCACTCAAGACAAGATGGAGAGTGCCACATGGCATTTATATAACTCTCCTGGCATCTTCCAAGCTGTAGTAGGTCCCATGGTCAGTGGCCTATCCTTGTGTCCCAAGCCAGCAATCATTCTGGCTGGTCTGTAGGCATCCAGATTCATTCCCCAGGTGTGTCTTTAGCACCTAGAGATCTATTGTCCCTGGAGCCTCGCTCATCAGCATAGCCATATAATAAACATTCCTGGCACATTGCTCTGCCTCAGACAGAATTTTCCAGCATCAACACAGAGTCCATATTTATAACTCCACATACAGATATACAAGTACATGAATAGCATATACAGAATCAGTAGAATACAAGCTTTCATGTGACACCTCACATAGCCCCCCTTTGTATAGACTTTTGAGGCACCCCCCCATGGCTGAAGCAATGACCTTTAAAATCCAATAACGTGAAACCTTGGAGAAGGGTCCATCCTGGAGGGATATCAGAGTATTATAGCAGGGATAAGGGAGAGAAAAGAGGGAATGCTGGGAGGAAATCAAATCAGTATCACATGTCTATACTAATGTGAAATGTATGGGAAATAAGAACTTGAAATGGAGTTAGGACACTGTTGGTATCACAGAGACTTGGGATAACACACAACGGGAATATTGGTATACAAGAGTACAGCTTGCACAGGAAGAGAAAAAAGGGAGGAGGTGTTGCCTTAAATATTAAAAATGTATACAACTTGGGCTAAGGTTAAGATGAAAATAGGAGACAGAGTTGTTTAAAGTCTCTGAGGAAGAGGGAAAAAAAAGTTAAAAAAACAACCAAGGATGATTTCATGATAAGGATTGACCTTAACAAGAAGTGTATAAAGCTTTTTTAAAAAAAACCAGTAACAAAATCATCCAAAGCAGAGGAGTTTGTGGGGATTGGGGACTTCCAATTACCTTAGAATATCTGTTGGGAAAGTAACCCAGCAAGGAACAGATTATCCAGTAAGTTCTTAGAATGTATTGGAGACAATATTTTATTTCAGAATGTGAAGACAGCTACTAGGGGAGATGCTGTTCTTAATTTGATTTTGACAAATAAGGAAGAGTTGGGCAAAAATTTGAAAATGGAAGGCTGGTTAGGTAAAAGTGATCATAATTCTAAGAGAGAAAAGAAGGAGGAAAAAGAGTTACCTGTACCATAACTGGGGTTCTTTAAGATGTGTTGCTTACATCTATTCAATGTAAGAAAAGGTTACTCACCTTGTGCAGTAACTTCTGTTCTTCGAGATGTGTGTCCCCGTGGGTGCTCCACTACAGGTGTCGGGCTCGTCCCGGCGCCGCAAACCGGAAATTTCTTAGTAGCAGTAGCCCCCTCCGGAGGACCGCGCATGCGCAGAGTGTCCCGCGGCGTTCGCACCTTTTCTGCGTTGCGCGGTCCGACCCGCCAGTTCCTCCTAGCCGGAACATCTGCAAGATACAAGAGAGAGCTCCGAAGCAGGGAGGAGGGCGAGTCGTGGAGCACCCACGGGGACACACA
The DNA here is from genome assembly GCF_052426305.1 of Pelodiscus sinensis. Classification (NCBI taxonomy): domain Eukaryota; kingdom Metazoa; phylum Chordata; order Testudines; family Trionychidae; genus Pelodiscus; species Pelodiscus sinensis. The sequence continues at coordinate 7,982,293 of NC_143065.1, forward strand.
TCTCGAAGAACAGAAGTTACTGCACAAGGTGAGTAACCTTTTCTTCTTCTTCGAGTGATGTCCCCGTGGGTGCTCCACTACAGGTGAGTATGAAGCAGTTACCCCCGCACTGATTGTGCTTCGGATTTACTTGTGCACGGACGAAAGGACTGCTTGAGCGACTGCTGTTCTGCCTCCTTGAGACGGTCAAGGGCATAGTGTCTAGCAAAAGTGGATGAGGACGACCATGTCGCTGCCCTGCATATGTCCCTTAGTGATACATTTTTCATAAAAGCCGTGGAGGCAGCCATACTCCTGGTTGAATGTGCAGTTGGTGGACAGGGTAGAGACTTCCCCCTGAGGGTGTAGCAACGGGTGATGCAGTTAACAATATGTGTCGAAATACGTTGTGACGACAGCTGATGACCTTTAGAGCGATTAGCGAGTGATAATAGCAAACGCGGAGACTTCCGGAAAGGACGTGTTCTGTCTAGATAGAATGCCAACGCCCTTCTAACGTCCAGCGTGTGCCAGCGGGCTTCCTCAAGTGTAGCGTGTGGTTTGGGGTAGAAAGTAGGGAAGACTATAGGCTCATTGATATGAAAGGACGAGTTGACTTTTGGCAAGAAGGCTGGATGACATCTCAGTGAGACTCCCTGCTGAGTGAATATTGTGTATGGAGGATCCGCGGAGAGTGCTGCAAGCTCTGAGACTCGTCGAGCTGAGGCTATTGCCAGGAGAAAGGTAACTTTAATCGTGAGAATTTGTAACTCACAAGTCGCAAGTGGTTCAAATGGTGGACGGGTAAGAGTGTGCAGTACAAGGCCAAGGTCCCATGGCTGCGAGATAGGTTTATGTGGTGGACAGAGATTGGAAATACCCTTGAGGAATTTCTTCGTAAGCGGATGGGAGAAGACGGAAAAACCCTCTATGGGAGTGTGAAAAGCCGAAATAGCTGCCAAGTGTACTTTTAGAGAAGCAGCGGCCAACCCTTGGGAATGTAAATGCAGTACATAGTCTAGAATACGCTGAATCTGCACATTTAGGGGGTTAATGGCTTGCGGCTGGCACCAGGCGAAGAAGCAACGCCACTTATAGGTGTAAGACCGTTGGGTGCTGTGGCGTCTGCTTTGCACGAGTACATCCTTGACCGCTTGGGAGCAGGTTAATTCTAGGCCCTGGAGCCAGTTAGGAGCCAAGCTGTCAGGTGCAAACGGTCGACGTCCGGGTGGAGAAGGTTGCCGTTTTGTTGCGAGATCAAGTTGCTGATCCGTGGAAGACGTTGAGGTCTGGATACTGACATCTGCATGAGTTGTGTGAGCCAAGTCTGGCGCGGCCAGAAAGGAGCCACCAGGATTACTGTCGCCGAGTCGGATAGTATTTTCTGTATTACTCGGGGTATCAGCGGAATTGGGGGAAAAGCGTATAGGAGATGGTATGTTCCCCACGTGAGTAGGAAGGCATCCCCCATCGATTGGGTGCCTATCCCTGCTCTTGAGCAGTAAGAGCAGCACTTCCTGTTGTCACGAGTGGCAAAGAGGTCGATCTCTGGGTAGCCCCATCTCTGGAACAGATCGCGGGCTACGGAGTGAAGGAGTTCCCATTCGTGTTGGGAGTGGAAGGATCTGCTAAGTGCGTCCGCAATTGTATTGGTTTTGCCGGGGAGATAGGAGGCTGTGAGCATGACCTTGTGACGAAACGCCCAGTTCCAAAGGCGCACTGCTTCCGCACACAAAGTCCTGGACCGGGCCCCACCTTGCCGGTTGATATAGTATACCGTGCATATGTTGTCCGTAAGGACCTGTACGGTGGTTCCCTGTATCTGGCGGACGAAGTGGCGACACGCGTTGAAGACTGCCCTGAGCTCCAGGAAGTTTATATGGAGCAGGGATTCCTGGTGGGACCATAGTCCCTGAGTCCGATAGTGCAACATATGTGCCCCCCAGCCTATTAGGGACGCATCCGTGGTCAGTTGAATCAATGGGGGTTGGACCCGGAAGGGAACGCCTGCTAGAGTATTGGCAGGTTGAATCCACCAAGCGAGCGATTTCTTGACCCGGGCAGGGACGGTTGTGAAACTGTTGATATTGGTAATGCCCGGTTTGTAGGCTATGAGGAGCCAATGCTGCAGACATCGCATGCGGAGGCGAGCGTAGGTTATGACGTACGTGGTAGAGGCCATGTGGCCCAATAGTTTCAGGCAGGTAAGGTATGGGACTGCCGGGGCTGTAAGCAAGACGTTCGATAAGTCTCGAATGGTGTCGGCTCTGTCTGTAGGCAGATACGCCATAGCAGTGGCAGAGTCTAGCCTGGCCCCAATAAACACGATGGACTGGGCAGGAATTAGAGTAGATTTTGGCAGATTGATAATTAGACCAAGAGTCTCGAAGATGCCTTTTGTAGTAGCAACTGCGGTCTCGGCTTCTTCTCTGGAAGGGGCCGTGAGGAGGTAGTCGTCGAGATAAGGAAAGATGGTGATGCCAGCTCGACGGAGGTACGCCGCTACGACTGCCATGGTCTTTGAGAATACTCTTGGAGCTGCGGATAGGCCGAAGGGAAGGACCGCATATTGGTAATGGTTGTCTCCGACGGTAAACCGTAGAAATCTCCTGTGAGCTGGATGGATAGGAATGTGGAAGTATGCGTCCTGTAAATCGAGAGACGCGAACCAATCCCCTCTGTGTAGTGCTGGGATGATGGAGCCCAGAGTAACCATCTTGAATCTGTATCTTCGCAGGTGGTGGTTGAGACCGCGAAGGTCTAGTATCGGCCTCCATCCCCCCGACTTCTTCTCTGTGAGGAAGTATCGGGAATAGAAACCCCTGCGTTGGAATTCGGGAGGAACTATTTCCACCGCACCTATGGTAAGTAGATGTACGACCTCCTGTCGTAACAGAGTTTCGTGAGAGGGGTCCCTGAAAAGGGGTGGGGAGGGAGGGTTGTTGGGAGGTAAAGTGGAGAACGGAATGGTGAGTCCTGAGGTTACAATCTCCCTGACCCAGCGGTCCGTGGTGATGGCAAACCAACGAGGGGAGTAAGGGTACAGACGGCGGTTGAAGAGTTTGGTTACTCGTGTAGTGGGTTCCAGTTGGGGGATGGTCCGCAGACTCTCGATCAGTCCGTCAAACTTGTTGCCTAGATTGTTGTTGGTTGTTGGTCTTGTTAGATTGCTGGCGGCGACGTTGGGGGCGCTGCCTCTGTCTATGTTGCTCGTACGGTCTAAATCGCTGATTGGAATAATAAGAAGCCGAGGAGGGAGGAGGCCTCTGCCTGTTATACGGCCAAGCTCTCCTGCGCCTGAAGGGTGGGGTGTACATTCCTAGCGTTCTTAACGTATTCCTAGAGTCTTTTCCTGAATGAAACACTTGGTCCGTGTTTTGGGCAAACAGGGATGCTCGGTCGAATGGGAGGTCCTCCACCTTAGGGTGTAGATCTTTTGGCACCAAAGCCAGGTGGAGCCAAGAGTCTCGTCGCATGACGATCGACGTTGCCGTCGTGCGGGAAGCTGAGTCCGCGATATCCAGAGATATCTGGAGCGCATTACGGGCCACTGTGTAACCCTCTTGCACTATGGCTTTCAGTACCTCCCTTTTTGAATGTGGGAGATGCTGTATCAGCAGCACTAACTTCGAATAATTGTCGAAGTCGTGGTTGGCAACATGGGCGGAGTAGTTTGCCATTCTCAATGTGGCTGTTGCCGATGAATACACTTTTCTGCCGAGCAAGTCCAGGCGTTTGGCCTCTTTGTCCGCGATGGAATTTCTCGCCTGTACGGACCTCGCCTTTTGTTGGGCTGCATCAACCACAATAGAGTTTGGCACAGGGTGGGTAAAGAGAAACTCTGTGTCCTTGGCGTCGATAAAATATTTCCTGTCTGTGCGTTTGTCATTAGCTACCTCCAATATAGCGGCATCGAAAGGAAGACCCAGCTTCGATTTGTTGGACTGCTGCAAATTTCTAAGCAGGGCATGGTGTTTTGGAGGTGCCCCGGAGGTGCGTAAGTTTTGTGAATCCGCTACTCGCGTAAAAAGCTCATGAAACTGCTTGTAGTCGTCCGCCAGAGGAGGTTCGTCATTAAACACCGCGTCGTCCGGGGAAGAGGAAGCGGCATCTGTCGGGGAGGCCACGGACTGATGTTCTGCCACCGGTGACTGGGTGGTATCGTCCTGCGGGGCAGAGGTCGTGGACGCATCTCCCGTAGGCGCTGGTGGGCGTTGAGCCGGTGGAATGGAGCCCTGGGTAGTTGGTGGTGGCGAGTATATTTGTTGTCGGTCCGGGGACAAGGGCGAGCGCCTTGTGATTGATCGTGAACGCTCAGAATGCGGTGAACGATGGCGAGACCCACGATGTGAATATTGTGGAGAATAGGAAAGCGTGCTCCTCTGGCGATAGTAGCGGGAGCGAGTAGGCGATCGTGGGGAACGAGAGCGGTATGAATAACGATACGGCAATCTCGAGTAGTATGAGCGGTGATAGTGAGGCGGTGTAATGGACCTCCTCGGGGATCTGTAGTAACGGCGTGTAGGAGAGTACTCGTGATAGTGGCTCCGCCGTCTTTGAGGTGGTGAAATCGTGGTCCCGGGGAGAAGGCTGCCCTATCTGAGCCTGGAGAAGGCGTGCGGGGATGATGCGTCTTCCTTTGCGCCTTAGTCGGTACCGCCCTGGAAGCATGGGGGACCGGGCTATCTGGAATAGAGACAAGCGAGGCCACATCGGAAACTTCTCCTGGAAGGCGTGGTGATCGAGGCGCAGGAGATGGGGAAGGTGGAGGCACCTCTTCTCCAGAAACGTGAGGCTGTAGGGTCGTCGGAGCCGGTGCCGAAACAAGAGACGGGGACGGCTCCTCCACGTCCAGCGGTTGGTCGGTGCGGTGCCGACGTGCCCTGAGTGAGAGGAATAGCTGCGTCACTAGGTTTTGGATGTGACCTGGGTGCCGAGTGTTTTCTCGGTGCCGTATCCGGTGCCTTTGGCTGTTGCGGCTTAGGCTTCGGTGCCTGTTTAGGCTTCGGTGCCGGGCTGGCCACCGGTGCCGTCTTAGCTTGGGCGCGGTCATGCGCCAACGGTGCCGTTGTCGACGGCGGCTGGAGAGCCTTATTGAAGAGCAGCATTTTAAGGCGCATTTCTCTATCGTGCCTTGTGCGCGCCATTAGCTTGGCGCAATGGCCACACTTCTGAGGAATGTGGCCCTCCCCTAGGCAGCGAATGCAGCGGGAGTGGCCATCAGACACGGGCATAGCCTCTCCGCATGAGGCACATTTCTTAAACCCGGGAGAACCGGGCATGACTGGTTGTTGGAGTGTACCCCCAGAATTATAACGGGGAAATGAAATAACAGTTTTTTTTTTTTTAACAATTAACTACTCTAACTAATGAACGATATATAACTGACTAAGTTAGGAAGGGGCTAACTGGGGAAAAACAACAGAACATATGTCTAATTTTTAACTATACGATTTCTCCTCAGGAGAGGAGCGTGTTCCAAATCCGTCTGCGGCCGTGGACGGTTAGGAGGAACTGGCGGGTCGGACCGCGCGACGCAGAAAAGGCGCGAACGCCACGGGACACTCTGCGCATGCGCGGTCCTCCGGAGGGGGCTACTGCTACTAAGAAATTTCCAGTTTGCGGCGCCGGGACGAGCCCGACACCTGTAGTGGAGCACCCACGGGGACATCACTCGAAGAAGAAATGTGTGTGCCCGCCACATATACCAGAGCCAGAAGTTTTCCCCTACCCAGTACCTGTAGTGGGCACGGTTCCAGCAGCCCTGGACTGGTGTGCATATGCCACACACTATAGGATACTCCCTGTCCTCTGCCTCAGTAAGTTTCTTCTTGCCAGAGCTCCAAAAAGGGAGGAAAGCGGGAAGTTGAATGGACATGAGTAAAACATCTCAAAGAACACCAGTTACAGAACAGGTAACTGTCTTTTCTTCTTCAAGTGCTTGCTTGTATTCATTCAACATAGGTGACTGCAAGCAGAGTTTGCAGAGGTGGGTAAGAGTTAAGGATATGCAGACTGCAGTACAGCTCTGTTGAATGCAGTACCTTCCCTAGCTTGCTGTGTGATGGCATAGTGTGATGTGAAAGTATGGACTGACAACTATGTTGCTGCTTGGCCAATATCCTGGATCGGGAAATGAGCAAGAAAGGCTTGTGAAGAAGCTTGAATTCTAGCAGGGGGCCTGGATCAACGCTGGCTGCCGGGCCCTTGCCAACTCACAGCACATACGGATACAAAAGGTGATCCATTTGGAGAGCCTCTGGGAGGATATTGGGGCTCCCACTTTGCATAGGCCACGCAGAGCTGTGTGGGCTTGTAGAAGGGCTTTGTTCTTTCTAAGAAGAATGCCAGCGGTCTCTGGACGTCCAGCATGTAGAGACATCTCTTCTCGCCATCTGCACGAGGCTTAGGGTAAAAGACTGACAGAAAAATGTCCTGATCCAAGTGGAAGCCGGAGACCACTTTGGGAAGGAAAGCCGGATGAGGTCGAAGTTGGACCTTGTCCTTGAAGAACCATGTGTACGAGGCTCTGAGGTCATAGCACAGAGCTCAGACACTCTTCTAGCCAATGTAATCGCCACCAGGAAAGCTACTTTAAAAGAGAGCAATGAAAGGAGGCACATGACAAGAGGCTCAAACAATGGACCCCTGAGCCTTGCCAAGACCAGGTTCAGGTTCCACTGTGGGAGAGGATCCTGGGTTTGAGGGAAGTGTCTTTCTAGGTCCTTCAGGAACCAGGATGTAATGTCATGCGAAAAGACAGAGCGACCTCAAATGGGCGGATGAAATGTGGACATGATGGTCAGATGTACCCTGACTGTGGCTAGGACTAGCCATTGCTGCTTCAAGTGGAGCAGGTAGTTAAGAATCTCCTGAAGAGAAGATTCAGATGGGACAGCATGCCACTGCTGTGCCCATGCTGAGAAACATGTCCACTTCGCTATGTAAGCAGAATGTATCGAGGGCTTCCTACTCTTGAGGAGGACTCTCTGAACATCACCCGAACCTCCTGATTTTTTGCAAGACTCTGCCAACGAGGGGAGATGGAGGTACGGTGTAGAGGAGGCCCTCTGACCACTGAAACAGGAAGGCATCTGGAAGGGAACTCCACCTGAGACCAAACTGGGAGCAAAATCTGCTGCATCTTGCATTCTCTTTTGTCACGAAGAGGTCCACTGGGGAGAGCCCCACTCACAGAAGAGAGAGGTAACCACCTTGGGGTGAAGAGCCCGCTTATGGCGAGAGGGGAATTTTCTGCTGAGACAGTGCACAACTGTGTACCACATTCCAGGAAGGCAATCTGCCTCCAACACTGCACTATGGGGAGCAAAGAATTCCGAGAGGCACATTGCTTCCTTGCTGAGCTCTGAGGATCAGGCAAGGCCTGTTGATATAGTATATGGTGGCCATATTGTCAATGAGGACATGTACCACCTGCCTGAGAAGTGAGGAAGAAATACCACGCACAATTTCTGATCGCCCTGAGCTCCCTGTTGTTTATGTGAAGCATTGCCTCTTCTATGGACCACTGTCCTTCGGTCCAAAGGGTACCCTTGTGAGCCCCACTTCATGATTGGAAGCATCAGGAATTTGCTTCTTCAAGTGCAGTTGCTGGTGGAAGGGAATCCTGGACATGACACGTTCTTTCATGGTCCACCACTCTAGAGTCTGCAAGATGTGATTCAGAACTGTCACCACCCTTTCCAGTGAATGTCTGGCTGGAGCATATACAGACACTAGTCACAGCTGGAGGGGTCTCATCCTGAGCCTGGCCAGGGGTATGACATATGCAGGCTGCCATGTGCCTCAGAATCTGCAGACATACCCTCACCCTGGTTGTGGGCGTGTGAGCAAGTTGATGCAGGAGGGTCGCTTCAAACCTTTCTTGAGAAAACAATGCCCTGGCCTGAGTGGAGTCCAAGATAGCACCAATGAACTCTATACTTTGAGTCAGCACTAAGACTTTTTTAATCTATTAGGAGGCCAAGGCAGTGGCACATGTCCAGAAGGAGATCCACATTGCACTGGGCCTTGATCCTCGAGGAACCCTTGATGAGCCAGTTGTCCAGGTAAGGGTATACCTGCATACCCTGGTGCCTCACGTATGGTACTACCACTAACATGCACTTGATGAAAACCCTGGGTGCCATTGCCATCTGTGACCCTCGAAGATTGCAATGTGAAAGTACACATCCTTGAGGTCGAGAGCAGCATATCCTCGGATCCAACTCGGGGATGAGGGAGGCTAGGGAGACCATGTGGAACTTGAGATGGACCAAATACTGCAAGTCAGGTATGGGCCACAGGCCCCCTTTGACCTTGGAAATCAAGAAATAGCAGGAGTAGAAGCCCCTGTTTTCTAAACCAGGTGGTATGCACTCTCCCATTCCTATCTGGAGCAACTGAGTTAACTCCTGTGTGAGGAGGTGCTTGTGAGAAGGGTCCCTAAAGGAGGGACAGGGAAGGATGGTGAAAAGATGGCGCAGGGCAGGGCGCTTCATGACCTGCTCCTCTCAGACTGAGATAAGCAGGACTTGGAAGTGCTTGGTGACCGAGGATCATACTGCGGCTTCCCTCTATGCTGAGTTCCAGATAGTGCTGGGGGTGGAAGTACCACCATGGTTCAGATATCCTGGCCTGGAAGGACTCCGAAATGGAGGGGAGACAGACCTCTAGCACCAAGGATAGTGACCAAGTGGGGGAGCTCAGAGCTGCCTGGCCTTCTCCTGCGACCTGTCAGCTGACTGGTCACCTTTTTCCCCCTTGTCTTTACAAGGGCCAAGGGACTTATCCCTGCCCAACTCATTTGGGCGCTTCGTCATGGCTGGTGGTGACGAACGCTGCCAAGAAGTCAATGCCAGAAGGGCGCTGTGCACTGACACACCGGTGCTCAGTGCCAAGTCTGACTGCTGGTCTTGTGGACCTAGCATGGATTCCATCAGTAACGTCCAGAGCCGAATTCCCTTTTAAAAATAATTCTGGGACAGAAGGACCCGCAGATGCGACACTTCTCCAATAAGTGTCTTTCCACCAAAAAACAAAAAGAAGTCAGCATGCAGACCATGGACTGGCATAGGTTTGCAGCACAAGGCGCCAGCTTTGAAGGCAGGGAAGCGGGCATGCCCCATTCCCCCATGCAAAGTCTCTAAGGGTATGTCTACACTACCCCGCTAGTTCGAACTAGCGGGGTAATGTAGGCATATCGCAATTGCAAATGAAGCCTGGGATTTGAATTTCCCGGGCTTCATTTGCATAAGCGGGGCGCCGCCATTTTTAAATCCCCGCTCGTTCAAACCCCGTGCTGCGCGGCTACACGCGGCATGAACTAGGTAGTTCGAACTAGGCTTCCTAGTTCGAACTACCGTTACTCCTCATGGATTCATTTAATATTTGTTTAATATTTATTTAATATTCATTTAATATGTTGATTCATTTAATATTTTTATTTAATTTGATTCTACATTATCTTTCACATACAGTGCCACTCCGCCACCCACCCGGCCTGCTCTATCCTTTCTATATATTTTATATCCCGGTATGATTGTGTCCCACAGATTTTCCTCATTCCACTAGGTTTCAGTGATGCCTATTATATCAATCTCCTCCTTTAATACGAGGTACTCTAGTTCACCCATCTTATTAGTCAGACTCCTAGTATTTGTGTAGAAGCACTTTAAAAAATTGCCACTACTTATTGTCTGCCCTTCCCTGATGCATTGGATTCCTTTATATGCAGTTGTTTGTCTGCTCTGGCCCATGATTTGTCCTCTCCCTTCCTCTCTTTCTGACTACAGCTTAGAGAATCTCTATCAATGGATTCTCCTCTAAGAGAAGTCCGTTAGTTCGAACTAACTTTGTAGTGTAGACATACCCCTGGAGTACTGCGTCTAGTTCTGGGTCCACCGCTATAGGATGTACTGGAAAGGGTCCAGCAGAGAGCAACCAAAATGATTAGGGGACTGGAGCACATGACCTACAAGGAGAAGTTAAAGGATTTGGGCTTGTTTAGTCTGCAGAAGAGAAAAGTGAGGGGGGGATTTGATAGCAGCCTTCAACTTCCTGAAGGGAGGTTCCAAAGAGGATGGAGAAAAGCTGTTCTCAGTAGTGATAGATGGCAGAAAAAGGAGCAATGGTCTTAAGTTACAGTAGGGTAGGTCTACGTTGGATATTAGGAAAAACTATCTCCCTAGGAAGGTGGTGAAGCACTGGGATGGGTTCCCTAGGGAGGTGGTGGAATCTCCATCCCTAGAGGTTTTTAAGTCCAACTTTGACAAAGCCCTGGCTGGGATGGTTTAGTTGGGGTTGGTTCTGCTTTGGGCAGGGATTTGGATTTGATGACCTTCTGAGGTCTCTTCTAGCTCTAGGATTCTATGATTCTAAGGAGTTGTGACCTGGGGCAGGAGATTGGGATGCAGAAAGGGGGACAAAAGGTTGAGAAGAGGGAGGGGTTGGAGTCCCAGGTTCAAGGTCTGGTTGGAAGGCGCTTACCTAGGCAGCTCCTAGTCAGCAGCTCAGCAAGTCCCCCAGGTAGGCACAGTGCCTACTGCATGCTGCTGAGACTGGCCGGCTGCGGGGATCATGTCCTGCGTTGAGCACCATAAGCTCTGAAGGGGAGCAGCCCATAAAGCTTCTCCTTCTGACTCATAGCAGTATTCAGAGAAGGTCATTGGCCCCACACAACTGGACACTCTGGGCAGTGTAAGGGATGGGGCAGGCAGGGAGCCCACTTGAGGCTCCCACTGGGCTGCGGGCTGGATCCAGTGGCTTGGCTAGCTGTATTTTGCATGGCTCTGATCTAAGACCTGCCATTCAGGGCTGAAACCCTCAGACTTTGGCTTCAGTCCCAGGCCCCACCAAGTTCTTACTAGAGATGTAAAATCCAGTTTAATCAGTTAACCAGTTAAACATTAAGTTTAGCCAGTGAAGTGACTAAGCAGGATTCTGTGGGCCCGGGCCACTCCACTCTGGCTGGAACAGCCCTCAGCCTGCAGGGCTGCCGCCTCTGTGGGGCTGCTGCTCCTGGTTCCGCAGGACTGCCAGCTCTGTGGGGCTCACAGCTCCTGGCCTGCCCTGGAGGCTGCTCCTGGGCACCAGTTAACCAGTTACCATAAGGATCACCTGGGCACCAGTTAACCAATTATCATAAAGATCACTTTTTTTCTCATGACCCAATGGAAGAAAGTTGTTGCTGCCTACGACCCAACATAATTTGACTACTAAGAGTGTCGGCTCTGGGGTGGGGCTGAGAATGAAAGCTTTGGGATGTATGAGGGAGCTCTGGCTTTGTGGTGGGATTAGGGCGAGGGCAAGAGGGGCTTACTTTGAGCAGCTCCCAATCAGCAGTTACACGTTTACACACAGAGGGACAGGCAGCAGCCGGTGCTTGCAGGGCTCTGACTTTTAAGCTGGCTCCCCACAAGCACTAGCTTCCACCTTTTCCCCCTCACCTCCTACTTATGCCTCTGATATAGAGGCATCAGTGCAGAGAGCAGATGGCTCTGCGGGAGTTGGTATGCAGAACTACTTGAAAGCTAACTTCCCATGTGTCCTGGCTCCTGCTCTCCGCAGTGAGGAGCCGGTGCTTATTCTTTTCAGTCTACACATTGAAGCTGAGAGCCTTAAACAGTGACTTTCATCCTGTGGTCCATGGACACCTGGGGATCTACAGACTGTCTAAGATTTCCGAAGTGGTTTGCACCTTCAATTTAAATTTTTAGGGGTCCTCGAATGAAAAAAGGTTGAAAAACACTGCTCTAAAGGAGTCTACATGTGGCACTTTAAAGTGGGTAACCATTATTTTTGTCGTTTCCCTCCCCCTCCACACTCTACCGACTTACTCCATGCAGCACTGATGTATTTTGTTCAGAGTCCTTCACTTGACTTTCACTGTTAGCCAGCTGATTAGGACCTTGATGCAGCTCTCGGCTTTGTTCATCTGTTGTCTGAACTGTTACGTAGTCTGCAAGTTTCTGCACACAATTATAGCAGTGTTCCAGTGCATGCTCTTTTGAATTTCCACCAAACTGAACACGAAACATGCGGCATTCATTCTATTTAAAGCCAAAGAGAAAATATAATTTGAATGTGCATCCCATCACAGAATTTTCTTTTTAATTTATTTTGTTCTGGCTACAATACAAAGTTGAGATACTTACTGGATCATTGCACCAACTATAAACATAAGCTTGGTTAAATTTTTCCTTGCTGTATAAGAACATATGAACCACCATACAGAGTCTGAACCAAAGATAGCCCACTATCCAGTCTTCCAACAGCGGCCAAAGCCAGGTGCTCCAGAGGGAATGAACAGAACAGGCCATCGAGTGATCCATCCTGTTGCCCATTCCCAGCTTCTGTTAAACAGCAGCTAGGGATGCCATCCCAGCCCATTCTGGATATTAACTTTCAATGGACCAATCTTCCATTAATTTATCCAGTCCTTTTTAAAATTGTTGTAGTGTTGACCTTAACAAAACCTTCTGGCAAGGCATTCCACAGGTTAACTGTGGGGTTTTTTTTTGGGGGGGGGAATACTTCTTGGTGTTTGTTTTAAACCAATAATCTGGTTTTTAATCTGCATTTATGACAGGGGAGCTACATCAGAAACATTCTGACCCGTAATTAAAGTTGTTTCCCAGTACAAATATGGAACCAGGAAATGTGAGCAACTGGCTTTTACTTTTGAAAATACCACTATATATTGTGACAAGAATCAGAGAGAATGTGCCAGAATCTATCAGGGCAATTAAGCACCTGGTGCAAATTAAGAGGGCTTCCAGAGTCAAGTAAGCCAAGGCTAGTTGAAACATCTGGGGCCAATTAAAGAACCAGTTGAGACTGATTACGAAGAGCTTCTCTGCAGTTATTTACCACATGGAGAGCTGGGAGGACAGAGGGCACTCTGCAGAGGATCTAGGACAGTGGTCTCCAACCTTTTAACATCCAAGATCACTTTTTAAATGACAGAACAAGCCAAGATCTACCGCTCCGCCCCTTCCTCTCTATTTTCCTCCTCTCCATCACTTGCTATCCCCAACCCTTATACTGCTGCTTTTTTCCCAATTCTTCTGTAGGAAGAGGTTTTTTCAATATTTGGCCTGTCTAGACTGGACCAAATGTCAGAAAAAACCCTTCTTTTGGAAGCCCCCTTATTCCTCGTGGAAAGAGGAATATAGGGGTTACCGAAAGAGCACGTTTGCCCTTCCACTAAAAAAAGCAGAAGAACAAACGCATCCCTGGATGCAGAAGAGTTTTTCTGGGATAGCTCCGGAATCCTGAAAAACTCCTGCATTCTAGCCTTACCCTAGCTGGGTTGAGATAGGATGTGTAGGCTCTGGGGTGGGAATGAGGGATTTGGGTGTGGGAAAGGGTGAGAGATGCAAGCTCAGGGAGGAAATATGGATGCAGCAGGAGGTGGAGAAGGGGACACTAGTCAGGGAGGAGGCTTCAGGCTGGGCAGTGTTGGGGTCACATGCAGGGTTAGCGGACTAAGCAAGCTACATGCTTGTGGATACAAGGGTGCAGGAATTTGGGTTAGGGTATGTGAGAGGCTCAGGGCAGGGGGTTCCAGTTTATGATAGGTTCAGCTCGAGGGTCTGGGGGAAGGGGGAGTGCAGGCATGTTATGATGCTGTGGACAGATGGGGGCTTGACCCCAATTGGAGGTTTGTTGGCCAGGCTTAATTTTTAAATAAAATACTATGTCAAACACAAAAAGTTTCTGCATTGTCTTTATTTATGAGAAGGGCAGAGAACCCGTTTTAAGTCAGGGGTCATTGACCCACAGAAAAGTCAGTTGGGGCCACACAAGTGAGATGCAAAATAAAAACTCCTCCAAAACCCCCAAAAGCCTCACTAATGTGGCCCCAACTGTGCTGGTGGGAATAGAGGACATGGTATTGGGTAAGGGTGCCAGGGGGTACTGGGACAGGGAATAGGGTGCTGGGTAGGGTGCCAATGGGTGCTGGGGCAAGGGACAGGGGGCTGGGGAAAGGGACAAAGGACCACTGGGTTCCGGGGAAAGGGCCTGGGGCAGAGGACAGGGTATCAGTGGAGGCAAGGGACAGGGTGCTGGGGTGGGGACAGGATGTCTGCGGGGGCAGGAGACAGGGTGCCAGTGGAAGCAGAGTGCCGGTGGGAACAGGGGGCAGGGTGTTAGCTGGGGCAGGAAATCCTTGGCACGTGCCTTCCCCCCCCCCTCCCCAGAGAAGAGAAGCTCCGGCAAGAGCCTCCTTCTGGGACTCCTGCCCCCTCCCCTGCAAAGGAGGAAAGCCTCAGCACGCATTTCCCCCCAGGACTCCTCCCCCCTCCCCCGCAGAGGAGGGGAGCCCTGGTGCACGTCTCCCTTCCCCTCTCCCACCCACCCCCAGGAAGTGGCGCGCAGCTGCCAGACTTCCCTTCACCCTGTAGGAAGCCGGCACTACCTCCATTTTCGGAGGTAGGGTAGTGGGGCTTCTTGAGGGTGGGGGGAATTGGAGGGGCCCCAAACACCTCGCACTCGACTGGTCGATCCCTCCTGATTGACCAGTCCATCGTGATTGATGGGTTGATGACCACGGATCTAGGACGAGTAACCACAAGCGGATACTAGGAAGAAGAGCCTAAGGAAGATGCTAGGAAAGGTATGAGGAAGTAGCCCAGGGGTTTTATAGCTGTCTCACAGCTGGTGTTGGAGACATTTATAGGCAGCTGCTTTTACAGGGTTCTGGGCTGGAATCTGGAGTAGAGGGTGAGCCTGGGCTCCACCTACCACCCACTTCTACATTTCCACTTGGGGAAAAGACTAGCTGGGGAAAGAAAGGGGTTTACCCAGCCCTATATCTTTTTTTTGGGGGGGGGGGGGGGGGAGATCCACCAAGACTGTAGAATTTGGTTTCCCTCTGGCCAGTGATGACAGTAGCTTAACAAAAACAGCAAGCTGATGCCCTAGGTATGGTACCTAAATTGAGGACTGTTGTGAGTCTCTGAGGCAAGCAATCTGTATGAAAGCACAGGACCTATCATGTTTGAATAGGAGATTTGTCACAATATCTATATACAAAGTTCAGAAAAGGGTAACAAAAATGAATAGGGGTATGGAATGGCTGCTGTACGAGGAGAGATAAATAAGACTGGGACTTTTCAGCTTAGAAAAGAGGCATCGAGGGGAAATACGATAGGTGTCTATAAATCATGACTGGTGTGGAGAAAGTGAATAAAGAAGAGTTATTTACTCCTTCCCTTAACACAAGAATTAGGGGTCACCAAATGAAATGAATAGGTAGCAAGTTTAAAACAAACAAAAGGAAGTATTTATTTACACAATGCATAGTCAGCCTATGGAACTCTTTGCCAGAGATGTTGTGAAGTCCAAGAATATAACAGGGTTAAAAAAATGAGCTAGATAAATTCATGAAGAACAAGTCTATCAATGGCTATTAGCCAGTATGGGCAGGGATGGTGTCCCAAGCCTCTGTTTGTCAGAAGCTGAGAATGGGCGACGGGCTGGGTCATTTAAAAATTCTCTCTCCCATTCATTGACTCTTGTGGACCTGGCATTGGCCACTGTCAGAAGAGAGAATACTGGGTTAGATGGACCTTCAGTCTGACCCAGTATGGCCGTTCTTACGTATATCAAAAGAAAAATATGCAGTCTTCTGCAAGTTAATGCTGAAGTATTAAGGCATATTTCACTTCAACTTCTTGCTTTAAAATTTTTTTAAGGGTGGTGGTTCACTACATTTTTAATGCAGCAATGGTGAAAATAAAGGCCATAAATGTTTTCTTGTTTTAGTCAATAACTATAACATGTTCCTGGCTGTCAATATGATTTCCTGACAAGAAGCATTGCTCTGTCTGCAGCTATAACACCGAAGATTAATCAGCACTCTTGTCCATCTAAGCCTGGTCAAGGTTGGGTAATTACTTGAATCAGGGATTGCCAATTTTACTATATCTCTTTGTGGATCTGTTTGTTCAAGAACCCCTCATAAACAGCAAGAGATAGGGCTGCCAAATTTGGTATGCAGCTTCCTCTTATATCTTAAAGCAGGATCAGTGTTTCATTGTGCAAGAATAATGGTTTGTTTCTCATAAAATGGAAAGGGAGCGGTCTGGCAGGAGGGGCAGTTGTATGCAAAATGACCACAGGGGGACAGTAAGGGGGGACATAGATGGGGACAGAGACAGCAATAACTCCATTGGGCCAGAAAAGGGCAGGGGTGGAGACAGGGACAGCTATCTGCTACTAAGGTTACGTCTAGACTACATGCCTCTGTCACCAGAGGCAAGTAGATTAGGCTACCCGACATAGTAAAATGAAGCGGTGATTTAAATAATCGCCACTTCATTTAAATTTACATGGCTGCCGCGCTGAGCCGACAAACAGCTGATCAGCTGTTTGTCAGCTCAGCGCAATAGTCTGGACGCGCGGGTGTCGACACCAAAGGTAAACCTCAACCCAGGAGACTTACGATACCAAACATGAACACACATACTTTAGATGAACAATGCTTTTGATCCGTGGTATTTCTGAATAGACTTCTGCATGACTGAGCCAATATCCTACTTATCCTATCTTTTCTTTAATGACGAGATCAGTGGACTGTTCAGTGACCTGCATAAATTAAGAGGACTTCTCACATAACTTCCAAGCCCTTATGTCTAGTAAAGGCAAAACAACTCATCACAAAGTAATGTGCCAAATTGCACTACTAAGACACAACTATTATATGATGAGATTTAAAGGTACTGCAAGTAAATAACCCTGTCCCAATGCTTTTTAAATGGAAAAATGTTAAAGTGATGGTACAGAGTATTAACTTTCTCTTTATCCATTTTACCATGAAAAGCTTGTGGGATTTTTCTTCTTGTTTATTGAGCTAATATGGCAATTTGGTCAACTTCTCACAGTTTAGAAGTGACTCATGGAGATTTAAGGCATATTTTCAATAGAACTTACCCTTGTGACAGGATCAGAGCAGAAGGTTATAAAAAAGTAGTCCTATTGGAGTTTGGGAGGTATATTAGCCTCAAAATGAGGAGATCTCTGTTGACATGGTAACAGGGAGGGGTTGGTCTAGAACCAGTAGAGGCAAAGAGGGACAGTTGAACTATGGGGCTAATTGACCAGGCTTGATTAGGACACCTGCGGTTAATTAGGGAAACCAGTTAAGAAAGGGTATAAAAGGAACTTGATTGCAGTTGGTGGTGGGCATGTGTAGCAGAAGAGGATGGAGGAATGCACTGCTGGAGGTAAAAAGGGAAACAGTCAGCACGTGGACACTAGGGGCACGTCTAAACTATATTCCTCTTCCGAAAGAGGAATGTAAAGGAGCCCGACTGAAAATGCAAATGAAGCATGGATTTACAAATCTTGTTCTTCGTTTGCATAATCGCATGAGAGCACTTTTTCGAAAAAGAAAACACAGTCTAGGTGCTGTTCTTTCGAAAGAAACAAAACAAAACAAAACCTTTTTTGAAAGAACCCATACTCCTGAAAAAATGAGTACGGGTTTCTTCGAAAAAGTTTTTTTTTTTTTAAATAAAAGAACCCCGTCTAGACTGCGGTTTCTTTTTCAAAAACTCTTTTCGAAAAAGCTCTCATGTAATTATGCAAATGAAGCATGAGATTTGTAAATCTGCGCTTCATTTGCATTTTCGATCAGGCTCATTTACATTCCTCTTTCCGAAGAGGAATATAGTTTAGACATAGCCTAGGATAACGAGCCGAAGAAAAGGAAGGTGCTGGGGAAGGTGTGGGGGAAGTAGCCCAGGGGTCTTGGTGCTCTCTTATAGCAGGTGCTATTATAGGACCCTGGGCTGGAACCCGATGTAGAGGGTGGGCCCGGGTTCCCCATAACACCCACTTCCCCATTGCTACTCAGGAGAAAGGATAGTGGAGTTTATTCTCCCCTTTTACAATCCGCTTGCCAATGATGACAGCAAACTAATGCCCTAGACATGGTGCCAGAATTGAGGGCTGCTGTGAGCTTCTGAGGCAAACAAATCCGACAAAACTCAGGACCCACCGCGTTTACATAAGAGCTTCATGCTATATGAGAGAAAAATCAAAAATTACATCTTAATTTGGACTCCTTTTGGGAGATTTTCACAAGAAACATCTTTAAATATTTTAGTGCCCCCAAAAGACCCTAAATCCAGTCAAGCTCTGATGAGCTATTTTTAGTGTTCCCTTGCTAGGTATATATGGATCTGATTTATACAAAAGCTATCACATCTGTGCTTATCACTCAAACTACTGTTTTTCACTAATTTATGTTTGTTGTAGACATATTTTCTTCATGTAGGAGGAAAGTAGCAACATTCTAGCTAATGGGCATATATAAATGGTTGCAAGCATAAACTTCAGGTCCAATGCATAGCTCAGTGTGCTATTCAAGTGCAGAGTGTACGCTATGGGGATTTTTAAATAATCATACCTTGTTTATAGTACTTAATCACAAATAGTTTTTCAATAACAATGAAATATATTAAGGAAAATGGTTTCCTAAAACTATATTAAGAAGCACACACTACAATTTTTACATAAGAATTTTTCAATTTTATATGTGAAGATAACAGACTATATTAATTCTGGGGACAGTTGACAACCATAAGAATTACATGCCTTGAATAAATAAGCTGTAGCATGAACGACAATTACAAGTTTGCTCATAATTGCTCTCAGTATTTTAAAGTTTTCTTCATTAGCATTCATATAAATATTTATATAACTTGAGTACACTTTCTATTTATGAAGAATCAGTCCTATCATTGAATAAAGAAACTTGGAATCTGAAGTAGGGGAGACTGTGAGAGGGCCAGAGGCCTCCCATTTTTTGCTGGCTGTAAGGATGAGCGATGGGAGTAGGTGTCAGCGTGGGAGTGAAGCCTCAAAGGGGAAGGGGCAGTGCAAGGCCTTGGGTGAAGGGGCCATGTGGGGGAGGCTCCCCCAGCCACCATGATGAAGGAAGCTTCTGCTGCCCCTGGTCTAAAATGTTTATTAGTCCTGGATATAATTAAATTAACAATCACATTAAACGTTTTATTCTGAAGTGTTTACAGATACCACAGTTACAAATTTTTAAGTGGAAGAAGTGGTGAAAATAATAGACCACAATGACGACAGTCAAAAGAGCTAAAATAACTTGTAGTAATAATAAAATAAAATAAAATAAAATTAAAATAAAGGGAAGCCAGGATTAAGGACACTGATGTCCCTTTGCTTGGGTTTATTTTTTTTTTTACATATTTTTCTAATGAGGTTTTTTTTAAACAAGCAGTATTTGCTATTATTTTTTATTTGAGAAAAACACCATTATTAATTTAATTTCTAAAATGTACTATGTGTTTCTAAACCAAGAAAAAGACAATCAGATTTGAATGCTTATTATAAATTTGAGGATTTTTTCTTCTCCTGATAATTTTTAAAAAGGATATTTTACCAAAGTTGTCAACATATCCAACTTCTAGATCTCTGAGTAAAAGTCACTGAAGTGTAGCACACAATTAATGGATTTTTGTTCCAGCAATATCTCCATCCTTTCTCAAGGGGTAAAAATAAAAGCAAACATACATAACATGACTAAACCTTAAACTAACAATTTCAATACAGAACTGGAAATGGAAAATGAAAAAAAAATTGGAAATCAGCTTCTGCCCACGAAAGCTTTGAAATACAGCTGTTTCAACTGTCTGGGTTACTGAAAAATAGCTAATAATCTTGACAGCATTTCCTCCATTAGATCTTTTGATCTGAATATACTTTAATTTGCAAGGTTTTGTTTTAAATTTGATCTGGTCTGATTAAAGATATTAGACCTGGAACAAAAACTTTAAGGATGAAATAATGGCCATATTGAAGTCAGTAGGCATTTTAATACTGACTACAATGATGCCAGAATTTCATGCTAAAAGTTGAAAAAATGCGAACAATGTAGGCAATAAGGGTTACTTCTAGACTACAGGCTTTTGTCAACAGAAGCTTTGTTGACAGATACTGTCGACAAAGCTTCTGTTGACAAAGCATCTAGACTGCATAATATCGCTTTGTCGACAAAGAGCATCCAGACTGCTGGACGCTTTGTCGACAGAAGAAGGCACCCGGAAGTGCTTCTGGAAGGTCACAGGGGCAGCTTTAAAGCCCAGGCACCGCTGCATGCTCTCTGCAGAGACGCATGCTCTCTGCAGAGACGCATGCTCTCTGCAGAGACGCGTGCTTGAAGGGATCCTCCTGGACAGCCACTGCTCTGCTCCTGCTTCTAGCTTGCCTACCTCCTAGAGGGAAAGCAAAGCTGCTGCAGTTTTTGCTCTGGTTTTTGCTGAGCAGGAAGAGCAAGAAAAGGGAGTTACTCACCTTATGCAGTAACGAGTGTTCTTCAAGATGTGTGTCCCCGTGGGTGCTCCACTCTAGGTGACTACAAAGCAGTGTTCAATATATGGCTGGAGGGAGCCAGAGTCAGTGTTTAGCAGTGGTGGAGTGCACCGCTCTAGCAACTGCTGAGTCAACCTTAAGTTGTGGCAGGATAGCATAGTGTTTGGCAAATGTATGGTCTGAAGACCATGTATGGTAAATGCCTGGTAAATGTCTCTTAAGGGGACACTGTTAAGGAAGGCTGCAGAGACAGCCGTACCTCAAGTGGAATACGCTCGTGGTGGGCGCTGTAGTGGTTTATTGCCCGAAGTGTGACACTTGATTATGCATGTCGATATCCACTTTGAGATTCGCTGTGATGACATGGGTGTTCCTTTGGATTGTTCAGAAATGGAGATAAAAAGTCTTTCCTATTTATGAAATGGTTTTGTTCTTTCCAGGAAGAAGGCTAGAGCCCTGCGAATATCCAGAGTATGCAACTGGCGTCCTTCTGTGAAGCGTGCGGTCTTGGAAAAAAGGTAGGCAGGACGATCGGTTCATTGACATGAAATTCTGTACAGACCTTTGGCAAAAATGTCAGGTGGGGTCTAAGTATGACCCTGTCCTTCGTGAAAACTGTGTAAGGGGTTCTGCCATTAATGCCCCAAGCTCACTCATCCTCCTGACCGAGGTGATAGCTAACAGAAAACAGACTTTCATAAAAAGAAAGGAGAGTGGTGCGGTAGCCAGTTGTTCGAAAGGAGGTCTGGTGAGGTGGTCCAACTCAAGATTTAGGTCCCATAAGGGAGGTGGGGTTTTGTATGGTGGGTACACATTGTGGAGTCCCTTAAGGAATCTCTTCATGATAGCAAAATGCAGGACAATGTAGCACTTTAAAGACTAACAAGATGGTTTATTAGATGATGAGTGTTCGTGGGCCAGACCCAGTCTGGCCCACGAAAGCTCATCATCTAATAAACCATCTTGTTAGTCTTTAAAGTGCTACATTGTCCTGCATTTTGCTTCAGCTACCCCAGACTAACACGGCTACATCTCTACCACTCTTCATGATAGGATGGTTGAATATGGAGAAGCCATCCACAGAGGAGTGGAATGCTGCAATTGCAGAAAGGTGGACTCTTAAAGAAGAGATTGACAGTCCTGAGGCTTTAAGGTCTAGAATGTAGTCCAGGATGGTATTGAGCGGGGAGGCATGGGGTTCTACTTCGGCCCGTTGGCACGAGTGGGAGAATCGTGTCCATTTCTGCAGGTAAGTTTTGTTAGTGGATTGTCTCCTACTATGGAGGAGGATCTCCTTTACTTGCTGAGAACAGCGATTCTCTTGTCTCCAAGAACCAGAGAGAAGCCATGCTTGAAGATGTAAAGTGTGGAGCTGTGAGTGCAGTATTCTGCCGTTTTCCTGAGATAGCAGATCTGCTCTGTGTGGTAGCAGGTGGGGTGGCTGAACCGCTAGTCTGTGGAGGTATGGGTACCAAGTTTGGTGGGACCATGATGGAGCAATCAGGATGACTAGGTGTGGCGGCACGTCGTGGTCCCCCGCCCCCTGCACCCCCGTAGTGGCATGAACAGACTCCATCAGCCAGTAGAATAGAGGGAGTTTATTGCTTCTCCAGGATACAGCACAGCACAGCACAGATGTAATCTGGTTACAGGAACTGGGGCTAGGAGGCCTCAGTGCCCCCCCCTTGAGATGGGGGGTGGCTGGGCCCTACAAACCCAGCCCCTTCCCTAGCTCCTTCTCCCCTGCTTCCCAGATCCAAACTAAAGACCGTCCCTTCCAGCCCTGCCCCCCAGCCAGGGGTGGCATTCCACTTTCCTTTGTTCCTCTCTCTGGGGGGCAACTGGTAGAACAGGTTACCTCCCTGTCCCATCAGCTACTCGGCTGGGCCGTGGTACAGACAGCAGCCAGTGGGGGACACCCACAGCCCAAACCTAGCAACTAGCAAGGTACCCACACTATATCACAGTTCTCCCCACTCCGAGAGCAAACTGAGCAGGGTCACTCCGCTCGTGACGTAGGGAAGTTTGGGCCCCTCGCTACGGGACAGCATGTCAGCAATGATGTTGGCGCTCCCCTTGTCGTGGATCACTTCCATGTCATAGTCCTGCAGGAGCAGGCTCCACCTCAGCAGCTTGGCGTTGGTCCCCTTCATCTGGTGCAGCCAGGCTGGGGGCAGTGGTCGGTGTACACCGTGAAACGCCAGCCAAACTGGTACGGCTGCAGCTTTGGCAGGGCCCACACCATCGCTAGGCATTCCCTCTCTACGGTCGCATAGCTCCGCTCCTGGGGCAGCAGCTTCCCACTCAGGTACACAATGGGGTGGCGTTCCCCCTTCTCGTCCACCTGCATCAGCACTGCCCCCAGCCCAGTGTCTGAGGTGTCGGTAAACACAAAAAAGGGCTTGTCAAAGTCTGAGTTTACCAACACTGGGGCCTTGACCAGGGCTTCCTTCAGTGCACAGAGCCCCCTCTGGTACTGCTCCGTCCAGACCACCCTGTCTGGCCTCCTCTTCCTGCATAGCTCTGTGATCGGGGCAGTGATGGACCTGAAATTGGGCACAAACCTTCGGTAGTACTCTGCCATCCCAATGAAAGCCTGGACCTGCTTCTTGGTCTGGGGTACAGGCCAGTCTCTGTTTGGCCAGCTCTGGCTTCAAGCAGCCACTCCCCACCTTATGGCCCAGGTAGGACACTTCAGCCATTCCAACCTTGCACTTTCCAGCCTTTACGGTCAGCCCAGCCTCCCTCAGTCGATCCAGTACCTGGCTGACCTGGGCCACGTGCTCCTCCCAGGACTGGCCGAAGATACAGATATGATCTATGTACTCTAGGGCACAGTTCTCCATTCCCCGCAGCAGCTGGTCCACCAGACACTGGAAGGTGGCCAGCGCCCCTTTGAGGCCGAAGGGCAGGACCAGGAACTCATAGAGCCCCAACAGGGTGATGAAAGCCAATTTCAGTCTGGCCTCCTGGTCTATCGGCACCTGCCAGTAACCCTTGGTGAGGTCCAGGGTGGTGAGGGAGCGAGCTCCCCCCAGCTTGTCCAGGAGCTTGTTGGGCCTTGGCATCGGGTAGGCGTCAGACACCGTGATGGCACTGAGCTTCTGGTAATCCGTGCAAAACCGGATCGACCCATCCTTCTTAGGAACCAGCACCACGGGAGAGGCCCAGGGGCTGAAGGACAGCTGGATCACCCCCAGGGCCAACATGTCCTGGACCTCTCTCTCCAGGTCCTGGGCTGTTTTCCCCATGACCCTAAACAGGGAGCAGCGCACCCGGGGGTGAGTGCCCATCTCCATCTGGTGGACAGCCAGGTCGGTGAGACCAGGCTTGTCGGAGAACAGCTGCTGGCGGGAGCACAGCACCTCTCGGATCTCGGCCTGCTGGACCGGAGTGAGCTGGCCCAAGAGGGAAATTGACTCCAGCGAAGAGTCCCAGGGAACAGGCCTACCAGGGGATCCTCCCCCTGCTTCTTCCAGAGCTTACACACGGCCAGCACCAAGTTCTCTCTATCCCAGTATGGTTTCATCATGTTAACATGATACACCCGCTGGCCGCATGTCCGGCCCATCAGCTCGACCACATAGTTCACCTCGTTCAGCTGCTTAACAACCTTGAAGGGGCCTTCCCAGGCAGCTTGCACTTCCAAACGGGAATTAGGACCATTACCTGATCCCCGGCAGCGTAGGCACGGGCCCGTGCATTACTGTCGTACCAGATCTTCTGCTTCCTCTGGGCCCTGCTCAGGTTCTCTCTGGCCAGGCGCATGAGGTTGGAAAGTCTTTCCCAGAACATCATTCCACGACTGGCTCCCCCTCTGCGGAGACCTACCCCTGCCACACATCTCTCAGTAAGTCCACGGGGCCCCTCACTCGCCTCCCATATAACAGCTTGAACGGTGAGAACCCCGTAGACTCCTGGGGCACCTCCCTTTACGCAAATAGCAGGTGGTGTAGGTACTTGTCCCAGTCCTGTGGGTGTTTGTGCATAAAAGTCCTTAGCATCTGCTTCAGAGTCCCATTGAACCTCTCCATCAACCCATTGGTCTGGGGATGATACGCCGAGGCCCAGGTGTGCTGGACCCCACACTTCTCCCACAAGCACCGGAGCAGGGCCAACATGAAGTTGGATCCCTGGTCTGTGAGAACCTCCTGGGGGAACCCCACCCTGCTGAAAATGGTCAGCAGTGCGTCTGCCACGGCCTCGGGGTAGCGGGTGGCAAAGTCCACCACAACCAGGATGTATTTCTTCCCCATCCGGGTCGCTCTGTTGAAGGGCCCCCACAATATCCATCTCCACCTTCTGGAAAGGCTCCTCTATGAGCAGCGGTCTCAACACAGCTTTCTTCCTATCTTGGGCCTTCCCCACCCATTGGCAGGAGTCACAGGACCAGCAGTACCACTGCATGGCTGCAAATATTCCCAGCCAGTAGAAGTTTTGGAGCAGCCTCAGCCACGTGCGCCGGATCTGCTGGTGCCCCAAGAATGGGATGTCATGGGCCAGGTATAGCAGCTTGTGGCAATACCTTTGCAGGACCACTAGCTGCAGCTGGAGCCCCCACTCCCCTACTTTCCTGGGGGGGGGGGGAAGCCATTCCTGGTACAGAAATCCCCTCTCCCACCGGAACTTCTCCTGGCAATCTCCCCCTAAGGGTTGAGCTGCACCCAGGTCAGCCCAGTCCCTCAGGGCCTAGAAGGAAGGATCTGCCCGCACCTCAGCCTGGAATTCAGCAGCTGGGGCTGGGACAGGGGCGTGTTTCCCCCCACTGCCTAGGTCCGACTCCCATGTCTGCTGGGACGGGGCCCTGGGCCCCCTTTGAAGGAACCTCCTCAAGTTCCGGGCCGCCAGCCCCTCGCTGTCTCTGGCTACGGGTGGTGACTAGGGTCCTGTGGGGTCCATCTGGCCACTCCTCTAGGTCACCCCCCCCCCATCAGCACCTTGGTGGGCAAGTGCAGGTGCACCCACACTTCCTTGGGGCCCTCCTTGGCCTCCCATTTCAGATGCACCCTGTCTACGGGTACCTTAAATGAGGTGCCATCTATGCCCCTCAGGGTCAGCTGAATGTTGGGTAGCATACGGTCTGAGGCCACTATGTCGGGTTGGGCCAGCGTTACCTCCACCCCCATGTCCCAGAAACCCGTCACCTTCCTACCATCCACCTCCAGGGGTACAAGGCACTCCCTCCACAGGGGCCGCCCTGTCCCCACCCAATACACGGAGAAATCTGCCTCCCAAGGGTCAGATCTCCCAGGGGAGGTGCACTGAGCATCCTTCCCCCCACTCTGAGCTGAGGTTTGCCTGCCAGCCCCTGCCTCTGGGGCAGCCTGCCCTTCCTTCAGCCCCAGCCAGTTAACCCTGGAAAGTCCCAGGTCATGGGACCTGTTTTTGTGCCTGGTGCATTTAGCCCTCTTGTGGCCTTGTTGCCCACATCAATGGCAAGTTAGGTTCTGAGGGCCCTTTTGGGTTGACTCTGCCTGGGTCCTGACTGGTTTTCTGGGGCACCAATGAGTGGTCCTGGTCCCTGGGGCTCGCCTCGGAGGTGCCTCTCTCCGTTGCTCAGCTGAGAACCGGTCTCTGTGCGATTCCCTTTCTCTCCAGGACTACCGTTCACACCCAAACCGGCTCTCTGTGAACTCATCCGCCAGCCTCCCAACTTCCTGGGGGTTCTCCGGACTTCGGTACTTGAGCCATAGCCTCAGTCTGGGTGTGCATGCTTCATAGAACTGCTCCATCAAGACCAGCTCGAGCAGTTCCTCTGCGGTCTGGGCTCTGACTCCAGACACCCACTTGCGGCAGTATTGTGCCAGGCGGGAGGCCATATCGACATAGGTCTTCCATGGCCCCTTCTGCACCCCCCGTGACTTCTTCCTGTACATCTCAGGGGTCAGCCCAAACTTGTGCAGCAGGGCCTCCTCGACTCAGTTGTAATCCCCTGACTGTAGGCCCTCCAGTTGACTAAGCACTCCGGCAGCCTTCTGGTTCAGTGCGAGGATGAGCTCCTGCAGCCAGTCAGCTGGGGGGACCCGTTGCAGTCCACAGGGCCTCTCAAAGGAGCCGAGGAACCAGTCTATGTCGCCCATGTCCTTCAGTTGGGCCACCACAAGCTTCTCCAAGCATCTGGCAGACCTCGGGCCCCTCCCCATTCAGTGCAGCCAGGGCCCTCCACTTCTCCGCTCTGCCAGGGCCAATTCATGCTATCACTGCCTCTCTCGTTCCTGGCAGTCCCTCTCTCGATCTTGGCGCTCCTTCTCTCAGTCGTCTACTTCCAATTCCTTCATCCGCAGCTGGATCGCCAGCCACCGCAGCTCTGCTGGGTTGGACCCTCCCCTGGGCGGACTATGGTTTGCAGGGTTCCCTTGGGAGGTTGTTCCAGCTCTCCGGTGGGCTCCAGTGCTCCGCCCACCCTCAGAGCCTGACACGCTCCCAGGTGGGGTCTGGCTGCTCCCCACAGGGACAGGATCCCAGCCCCGTGACTGGTCATTCTCCTCCAGCCTGGTAATCAGCTGGGCCTTGGTTGCGTTGCGCACAGGCAAGCCCTTCTCTCTGCACCACTTCACCAGGTCTGCCTTCAAGAGTCGGGCGTAGGCCATCTTCCCACTGGTCCCCTCAGTGCAGTCTCACCAGTCTAGGGCTGCAGCGCCCCACGATTCTCAGGAACCGCTTCGCTCTGTCTCCAGCATGCCTGGCTCTAAGGACCGTGCTTCTTCTGCGCCTTGTCACTCGCCGCTGGAAGCTCCATCCACAGGCTGCAATGTATCCCACCCCTGACACCAGTGTGGCAACGCGTCGTGGTCCCCTGCCTCCTGCACCCCCGCAGTGGCACAAACAGACTCCATCAACCAGTAGAATAGAGGGAGTTTATTGCTTCTCCAGGATACAGCACAGCACAGATGTAATCTGGTTACAGGAACTGGGGCTAGGAGGCCTCAGTGCCCTCCCTGGAGATGGGGGGTGGCTGGGCCCTACAATCCCAGCCCCCTCCCTAGCTCCTTCTCCCCTGCTTCCTAGACCCAAACTAAAGACCGTCCCTTCCAGCCCTGTCCCCCAGCCAGGGGTGGCATTCCACCTCTCTTTGTTCCTCTCCCTGGGGGGTAACTGGTAGAACAGGTTACTTCCCTGCCCCATCAGCTACTCGGCTGGGCCATGGTACAGACAGCAGCCAGTGGGGGTCACCCACAGCCCAAGCCTAGCAACCAGCAAGGTACCCACACTACGTCACACTAGGGCTGTCTTTGCAAATTCTGCATAGGACTCTTGGGATGAGCAGTATGGGGGGGGAAGGCGTAGTATAGGGGAGGCTGTCCATTTGATTGGGAAGGCATCCCCCAGAGAATGTTTGCCAAGTCCCAACCGTGAGCAGAATTGGAGTCACTTGGTATTGTGGATAGAAGCGAAGAGGTCTATAGATGACCATCCCCATTGGTAGAAAATTGAATTCGTGACCTCCGTAATTCCCACTCATGGTCCAAAGTGAAGTTGTGACCGAGGGAGTCTGCTTTGGTGTTGTTCACCCTGGGCAGGTAGGATGCTACAAGGGTGACTTGGTTGCGAATGCATGAGTTCCACAGGCAGATAGCTTCCACGCAGAGGGAGCAGGCTCCACCCTGTCTGTTTACGTAGAACATACTGCACATGTTGTCCGTTAGGATTCGGACTGTATGATTGACGATGTCGGAGGCAAAATGTGCACAGGCATTCCTTACTGCCCTTAACTCAAGGAGGTTGATGTGTAGTAGCGTCTCATTTGGGGACCACCTGCCCTGAACTTTGCGACCGTCCATATGCGCTCCCCAGCCGAGCAGGGAAGCATCTGTGGTAACACTGCCCTCAGCCAAAATGCTTCTGAAATAAATGTAGTCAAACTTTACTAATTCTGGGTCACTGAGAATGAAAATGATGCTTAAAATTGTTGATTGGCTCTAGTTTTCAAGATATGCTATTGAGTCAGTATATACGACCCTTGACATCACTCTGCTGAACAAATTGCCCTATATCAGCTCTAGAAATCATACAGTGTTGTGCTCTTATTTGTCAGTGTTTGATTTGGAAAGGGACACATTTCTGTTTAGCCAAAGTGAGCAGAGATGCCTCGTACTTGTGTGAACAGTAGAGATAACTTCGGCTATGTTTGTGGTGAAGTGACTTTTGCATCACAAAAGCGCCGTATAACCACCATGGTTAAGAAAGCCTATCACCTTTATTTTGGCTGCAAAATTGGAGATCAGGACAAGAGGTGGGCCCCACACATATGCTGCAACACTTGCTTGGTCTGCAGACTGGATACACAAAGTACTGCTGTTTTCTCTGCAAATGGGATAGTCGTGCAAGAGATTTCCACTACATCAAGACAGATTGGCCACTCTGACAGTCATTGGAGCATGGGAGGAATAGTGTTCAGCATCCACCACTTGTTGAATCAAGGAAGATTTTGTTACCACCGTTACACATCAAGCTGGGTCTGATGAAGAACTCTGTCAAGGCCATGGACAAAACACAAGCAGCTTTCAAGTACCTGAGTGGAAAATTTCCAAGGTTAAGTGAAGCTAAGATAAAGGAAGGTGTCTTTGTTGGTCCTCAGATTCATGAACTTCTTTGAGGTGATGCATTTGACCATGCACTGCGTGGCAAGGAAAAGACGGCATGGAAAGCCTTCCAGTTAGTGGCAATAAATTTTCTCGGAAACAACAAGGCAGACAACTACAGGTTGTTGGTGGAAAACCTTCTCAAGGCATACAAAAGCCTTGGTTACAACATGTCACTAAAGATATTTTTTCCACCGAACTGGGGAGCAGTGAGCAACGAGCACGGCGAGTGATTTCACCAGGATATTGCAACAATGGAGAAATGCTATCAGGGCAAATGGAGCCCATCAATGCTTGCAGACTATTGCTGGACAGTGACAAGAGACGCTCCATTTAATGAATACAAGAGACAAGCCAAGAAGTGCAGAGTAGACACTGAATAGGACTAAACTATGTACATAATAGTTTTTTGCCTTTTGTTTCATAATAAATTTTATTTATATAACCATTTTACTGATTTTTAAAGTGTTACATAAACAGGACAGGTGAAATATTATCATGTAAAGCAACCATAAACACATGAAAAGACCTAGGTTTACAATTTATGATTAAAACTATCTACACAACATATATAGACATAAAATGTAAAAACTTAAATATCTTGGAAACAGTAGCCAATCAGTTGTTTTAATTGTCATATTTGAATTCAGCACATCAAAATACATAATAAATAGCACATTTTATCTCTGAACCAGACAACTTCTAAAAAATTGTAGACCAGTGTAATCTGAATAGTGGGTTCGGTTTGTTGGAATGGAACACCTGCAAGGAGATTTTTCGATATTGTCCACCATCGTAGGGATGTCAGAATGTTTGGTGGAATGGTAACCCTCTTGTTCCAAGGATGTCACTACGAGATATAAATGGTTGCTAATCAGAGTTGAAAGCATCGGAAGTGTAGGCGAGCATGGTGAACTACATATGTGGAGGAAGCCATGTGTCACATTAGTTGAAGACAGGTAAGTACTGTACTCGTGGGAGTAGTGAGCATCACGCTTATAATTTCTTGTAGTTATGAAACGTTGTCGAGGTAGGTATGCACGAACTGTAATTGAGTCCAGGAGTGCGCCAATAAACTCTATATCTTGAACTGGGTGCAACGTTGATTTGTGTTCGTTGATTAGAAGGCCCAGACAATTGAGGAAGACTGTTGTCGTATTTATCATGGCGGTGGTTTCGTCCCATGATGACCCCTTTATCAGGCAGTCATCTAGGTAGAGGAATATGATGACATTCTGTTGTCTGAAGTATGCGGCTACAACTGCTAGTAGCTTCAAAAATACCCTTGGAGCTGATGAAAGACCAAAAGGGAGAACTTTGTACTGGAAGTGTTCCAAGCCGTGCGTAAAGCATAGATAGCATCTGTGGGCTGGGTGGATGGTTACATGAAAGTAGGCATCTTGCAGGTCGAGGGCTGCAAACCAGTCCCCTTGATCTAGCGCAGGAATGATAGTTGTGAGTGTGACCATCTTGAAACATTGTCTCTTGAGACACTTGTTCAGTTTGTGGAGGTCTAATATAGGCCTCCAACCCCGTTTTTTTCTCGGTTAAGAAATATTTTGAGTAAAACCCTTTCCCGTGGAAGTCTTAGGGTACCCCTTCTATGGCTCCAATTGCAAGGAGTCGACTGATCTCATTTTAGTAGTGTCTCGTGAGAGTGGTCCCTGAAGAGGGATAGGGTAGGAGAAAGGATAGGTGGGACAGAAGTAAATGGGATGGTATAATTCGAGTAGGCTATCTCTAGAACCCAACGGTCCGATGTTATAGATTCCCATTGTGGGAGGAAAGGCCGTAAACGATGAGTAAAAAGATGGCCATGTTGCATTGGTGCTAGATCGTAAGGGAGGTCTTGCAGACCCTCGACCAAAACTTCAAATCTATTGCTTGGAGGATTAAGTAGTTGGTGGGCGGCCCTGGTTGGGGCGCCTTCTCTGAGGTTGTTGTCTTGACCTGGTGTCCTTGTAGGGTCTCTGTGGCCGATTGTATTGCCTGTATCGGTATCTGGAGTGTACCGTCTTCATTTGTAAGGTGGTGAGTACATGCCCAATGTGCAAAGTGTGATTTTTGAATTCTTGCTGGTATGGAGCATTTCGTCTGTAGTAGCTGCAAATAATTTTTGTTTGTCGAATGACAAGTCTTCTACACCTTGGGCTGGAGCTCCCAAGGAACCTCAGACAACTGTAGCCAGGATGTTCTCCGCATCACCATCACCATAGCTGTCACCTTGGCTGCGTTGTCAGCAACATCCATTGCAGTCTGAAGAGTGGTGCGAGCGATCATATGTCCTTCATGGACTATTGCTTTTAAGACCGATCTCTTGGACTCAGGGAGGTGTGGTATCAGTTCTCCTAATTTTGAATAATTGTCGAAATCATGATTTGCTAGTAGAGCAGAATAGTTTGATATTCTGAGTTGCAGGGTGGACGAGGAGTAAATTTTCTTGCCAAACAAGTCTAGCATTTTGTGCTCTTTGTTGTGCTGAGTCCACAACTAATGAATTCAGTTGTGGGTGTGTAAACAGAAAATCATTATCTTTTGATGGAACAAAGTACTTCCTGTCAATATTTTTGTTAGTTGGTTGAATGGATGCAGGTGTCTTCCACAACTCCGCCGAAGTTTCCACAACTCCGCCGAAGTTTCCATTATTGCCTCGTCTACTGGTAGGGCAATCTTGCCCTGTAATGTAGGATATAGGTTCTTTGGCAGTTGGTATTGTTCCTTTTGCACTTCTTGCAGGGAGACGTGTTGGCTTGTCACTACTCTTTTGAATAATTCTTGAAACTGTTTGAGGTCATCAATCGCTACCGTGTCTGATGGTACAACTGCATCATCTGGTTGCACACTGAGGTTATCAGAGTGCATGATGTCTATTGAGTGGATGTCATATTCATTGTCTGAAATTCATTCCTCCTCTGGATGTAGTGAAGGAGGTAGGGGCTGTGGCTGGAGCAAGCTTCTTCGTGATGGTGTGGAGTGGACTGAGGACCGTCGTTTGTATGGGTCCCAGTGATCCCAGGACCCCCACTGCGGTGGATAAGGTGCAGGTGGATAAGGCCAGTATGGGTGCCATGGACTTGGCTGTGGTCCAGTTCTGTAGTGGTAAGCATGGGACCTCCTGGGCGATGCATGCTCCAAGGAGTATGTCGTGTGCCGGTCATCATCAGGCAGGGGAGCCTCCTGAAGGGACATTGGTGACATAGACCTGGGAGGGGACAGTCCTGATGGAGACCTGCCTGGTGAGTAATCAGCAGAAGGCAGGCATGGGAGCTGCTGCCTGCTGTGTATGTGAGATGGTTCCTGGGGCTGTTCTGTTGCAGCCTCATTTGGGTGTTTATCAGTGCCTGCTGCCGGTGCCACGTCTGGGTGGACGGATGTAGCCGGTGCCAGCTTGGAGGTTTTTTTCTGATGCGGTGCAGGTTTAAGTGGCGCTGTGGCTTTAAGCGGTGCCGCAGCTTTAAGTGATGTTGGGGCTTTCGGCGGTACCGCGGTTTGAAGCTGAGCTGGCTTTTCCTGCTGAGCCAGCTGTTGAGCGTGCTCTTGGGACAGCTCCGAGGTGGTGCACGCCTGTCCCGGCGCGGAGTGTGAGGTTTTTCCCGCTGCCTTGGAGGCAGGGGTCCTTACATTTTCAGACACTTCTCCCCTGTGTTTTGGGGAGGAGGAAGCTGGAAGAGAGCGGGAACGTGAGGGGCTCTTCCTGGACGTACTTTTGGCTGGCAGGGGGGATTCCCACAACACTGTTCCCTGCTCCTCTACGGGCTGCAGAGCCTTTTCAAATAAAATCACTCTCAGGTGGAGCTCTCTATCTTTTCTAGCTCTCACCATTAGTGAAACGCAATGTTCACAGCTGTGGAATGAGTGGGTCTCCCCCAGACAGCGAATACATTTTGTGTGGCCGTCAGAAGCCAGCATGGGCTCATGGCACTGGTCGCATTTCTTGAAACCTGCAGAGACAGACGTGCTGAGTTCTCTCCTCCTTATCTTTATTCTGTTGTTTATTTCTCCTTATTTTATTTGTTTTTATCTGAAGTTATCGTCCTTCTCTTCTGTTTATTTTATTTATTTGTTTTCTTTGTTAAACAGCTAGGAGAGCCCCGCTTACTGGGGCTCCGGTGTGAAGTGAGTTCAAGTCCCCGAGGGGGGATTTTTATTAAATTTGTTTTTCTTCTCATTTGGGTTTTTATTTTGAAAGAGAACAAAACAAGGGAAACTAACTAACTTGGAGATATAACGGGAACAACGGTGCCTAAACCTAACTAATAGAAGCAGTCTGAGAGACTGACAGAGAGCTCCTGCTTGTTCCGTCTGCTGATGAGGGAAGTTGAAGAGGAAAAGAACGGTTACTTACCCGTAACTGTTGTTCTTCGAGATGTGTTGCTCATGTCCATTCGAATTAGGTGTGCGCACTGCGAGCACTGCATCTTCCGGAGCGTTTTCCTTAGCGGTACCCATAGCGCCGGTTGGGCACCCCTGGAGTGGCGCCGTCATGGCGGGGCATAAGTACCCCTGCCGGTGCTCCCCCATCTCAGTTACTTCTTGCCGGACGCTCCAACAAAGGGGAGATAAGGGGGGAATTGAATGGACATGAGCAACACATCTCGAAGAACAACAGTTACAGGTAAGTAACAGTTCTTTTCTTCTTCAAGTGGTTGCTCATGTCCATTCAAATTAGTGATAGAAATGTAGCCGTGTTAGTCTGGTGTAGCTGAAACAAAATACAGGACTATGTAGCACTTTAAAGACTAACAAGATGGTTTATTAGATGATGAGCTTTCGTGGGCCAGACCCACTTCCTCAGATCAAATAGTGGAAGAAAATAGTCACAGCCATATATACCAAAAGAAGACATTCAAATCTGCACTTGAAAGGGAATCCTCTGAACTGGCATTCATGCTAAAATTCGACACGCTCCGCAGGGGACTTAACAAAGACTCCAACTATCTTAGCCATTACAAAGATAGCTTCCCCAATTATCACCTCTAATACCATTAGCTCACAGACCTCGCACTCTCCCCACCTCTAATATCATCAATTCACAGACACTTACCTTCCTTCCTCCCCCCCCCCCCCGCATCCCCCTCCTATTCTGAAATGTGATTTGTCCTTTTCATATGTGTTCATTTTTTTTAATTGTATCCTTTGGTATATATGGCTGTGACTATTTTCTTCCACTATTTGATCTGAGGAAGTGGGTCTGGCCCACGAAAGCTCATCATCTAATAAACCATCTTGTTAGTCTTTAAAGTGCTACATAGTCCTGTATTTTGTTTCATTCAAATTAGGTGACTTCTAAGCCAACCCCAATTCAAGGAGGAGGGGTCAGAGCACTCAGAAAGAGAAGCCCACGAAAGTTGAACATTCCAAACAAATTTATTCAACTAAGCAAACACAAAAAACTTTAGAAAGTGCAATGTAACGCAGATAAACAAACATATTTACAATACAGAGCTGAGGACCGCAGAGCCCAACCCTGCGTCCTCCCTAGCCTACTGTGCCAGCGTGTAGTGTGCCGTAAAGGTATGGAGCGACGACCACGTGGCTGCCCTGCAAATTTCAGTGATTGGAACCTGCGCCCCAAAAGATACATTCAAGCATGGCGTACCACATATGTACATGCCGCCATGTGTCCCAGCAACCTCGACCAGACCCGAGCGGTCGTGATGGGGAACCGGGTTAACTGGGAGACCAGCCCCACTATGGACAGAAACCTGGTTTTGGGGAGGAGTGCTCTCGCCACCCTGGCATCCAGGAGGGCACCTAGGAATTCGAGGTGCTGGGAGGGAGTCAACGATGACTTTTCCTCGTTTAGCATGAGCCCCAGCCTTACGAAGAGGGCCCTTGTGAGGGAAACATGGGCCTTCACTTGTTCGTAGGAACAACCACGAATCAGCCAGATGTGTACCCCTTTTTTGCGGAGAAATGCCACTACGACCGCCATGCATTTTGTAAAGACCCTGGGTGCTGTTGAAAGGCCAAATGGGAGCACTGTAAATTGGAAGTGACATTGGGAAACAATAAAATGGAAAAACCTCCTGTGGCTGGATCTTATTGCCGCATGGAAGTAAGCGTCCTTGAGACAGATTGCGTACCAGTCTCCCAACCGTAAAACTGGGATAACCGAGGGCAGGGTTACCATTCTGAACTTGGATATCACCACCATCTTGTTGAGGTCCTTGAGATCTAAGATGGGACGAACCTTGCCCTTGGGTTTTGGGACAACGAAATACTGGGAGTAAAACCCTCTGAACCTCAGATGTAAGGGGACCCTCTCCACGGCTCCCTTTTCAAGGAGCGCTAGCACCTCCTGACAGAGGATGGCTTCATGAGAGGTGTCCCTGAAAAGGGACGGGGCGGGCGGGTTGGAAGGGGGCAAGCCCAGGAAGGGATGGTATAGCCATTTCTGACTATTTTTAGAACCCAGGCGTCGGTGGTGATTTCTGTCCAGGGGTGGGCAAACCGGGATAACCTGGCCCCAAACGGGGGGCCAGGGTGGAAGGCTGGTGCACAACTCTCTAGCAGCCCATCAAAACTGGTGCTTGGGCTGCTGGGAGGAGCCTTCACCAACCCCACGGGGGTTGTCCCACCTCAGGCAATGTCAATGACCCCTTGTGGACGAGAGGCCTGCAACCGCCCCCACACCTCCACTGGGGGCACGAGGACAGGGGTCCTGGGACTGCGTTCTCCCCTGATGTCTGTAGGGAAGCTGACGACGCCGAGGGGCCGGCGTGTGGATCCCCAAGGACCGGAGAGTAGACCTTGTGTCCTTAAGCGTATGGAGCCTAGAGTCTATTTGCTCCGAAAACAAGGCTTTTCCATCAAACGGCAGGTCCTGGACCGTGGTTTGGACGTCCAGAGGTATTCCAGACACCTGCAGCCAAGCACCACGGCGCATAACCACACCTGACGCCATGGTGCGGGCTGCAGAGTCAACAGCGTCCAGGGAAGCCTGAAGGGCCGTGCGGGCAATGGTTCTGCCCTCCAAAGTCATAGCCGCAAACTCCTGACGGGTCTCGGCAGGCAATTTATCCTTAAACTTATCCATGGTCTGCCAAGTATTATAAGCATAACGACTCAGCATCGCTTACTGGTTCGCAATGCGGAGTTGCACCCCACCAGTGGCATACACCTTACGACCCATCAGGTCAAGGCGTTTAGGCTCCCTAGCTTTCGGGGACGGCCCCAGGTGGGGAAGCCTCTCCCTTTGAGCCACAGCCTGAACGACCAAGGACCCCGGGACAGGTTGGGAGTACAGGTGTTCGTGCCCCGACTGGGGAACGTAATAGAGCCTCTCGACTCCCTTTAAGGTAGAGGTCAGGGACACCGGGGTCTGCCACAGGGCATTAGTAATCTTGGCCACGGTTTTATTAAGTGGCAAAGCCATGAGGGAGGGCGCATCGTCCGAGAGGATGTCAATCATGGGATCTGTGTCCTCCACTACTGGCTCCATTGGACACCCAGACTGGAGGCCAGACGCCTAAGCAGATCCTGATGCACTCGAGCATCCATAGTAGGCAGAACCGGTGCAGGATCTGCCAAAGCTTCACCAGGAGACGATGATGATGACGACTCCTGGACAGGTATCGGATCCAGCGTAGGGCCTGATCGAAGAGCCAGCTGGGCAGGCGGCACCGTTTGCGGAAGCGGCTCCGGCACCGAGGCCTGTGGCTCAGCAGCGGCATCTGTAGCAACCTACTTCTGGGGGGAAGGAGGAGGTTGTGACAGCGACGCCGACAGTTGCGCATGGTGCCCCGAGCCACTGGACACCACCGAGAAGTGCACAGGCCCCTGCCACTGATGGTAAGCCCACGGCGTCCAAAAAGACCATTGCAGTAGAGGCGGCCAAGTTTGCTGCACCCGTGAACAATCATGCTGGTGCCGGGAATGGGATCTATGAGTGGAGGAAGCTCTCAAGCACTCTGACCTGAACGACGACACAATCGGCATCTGGAAACTGACGAGTAGTCTGACTCAGGCCAGGGAGGCGCAGATGACGAATGTCCTACCACCAAGGGGAGGGAAAACCTGGCCATAGACTCGGGTTTGCCCACGTGCGCGCAATGAGGGCATGCCGGCATCGGGAAAACCGGTCCCAGTGCCATTTGCGGTGCCTGTTGCGGCACCAGAAGGACAGATCCCGGTGCCCGGATTGGAGCCAGTTGCGGCACCGAGAAGACGGGTCCCGTGCCGGTTGTGGTGCCGAAGTCAGAATCGGTTGCGAGATGAACCCTGAAGAGGCCGTCACCGGTGATGGTGGCACCGGCATGGCCCACGGGGTCAATGCGGGTGCCTGTAAAGGTGCTGAAACTTGCATCAGTGCCGAAGAGGCTGATGCTGAAGGGCCTGGTGCCAACGACTGGAATGGCACCCTGGGAAAGCTGCTCAACGCTGGTACCAAAGATGGTGTCGCAAGGCCTGGGTGATACGGCACCGGAGCAGCCAAGACGGGGTCTGGAAGAGGTCCCAGCATCGAGGGAGGTCAACTCCAGTCGAGCGCCGAGTGAAGCCTGGCGGCCTGCGTCAAGGGTGACACTGATGTGGAGGCAAGCGGTGCTGATCCCACAGGGGATGGTCCCACTGCATAAGTGACCGGTGCCGTCCACTTGTGCCGGTGCTGAAGCGAAAGCAGTGCCAACATGGCCTCCAGCGTAGGCGACCTTGACTTCTCTGCCTCAATCGACGATGGAGGGGAGGTATTGAGGCTAATAAGATCATGTGACGCCTCAAAAGTGTCTGGAACGGAGGGGCAGTGCGAGGGTAGTTGCCCTGGACTGGAGGGGCATCCCGCTCGCTTATGCCGCACTGTGGTGGATGAGGACGTGCGCACCGGAGACTTGGCACTGCGCTGTAGGCCCGACTTGGACTTCCGGCTCGGAGACCTACCACGGGATGCTCTTGACCTCTTCAGTGCCAGGGAATGAGATTGGTGCTGAACCCTCGACACCAAGGCCCGGTCTTGAGATGGGGCATCGCGCGTGGACGCTGGTGCACTGCGCACCGCAGAATGTCCAGCTGGTGCCAGCTGTAAAGCCGCCTCCATGAGGAGAAGTTTTAGACAAGAGTCTCTCTCCCTCTTAGCGCGTGGCTTAAACGACTTGCAGATCTTACAGGCGTCTGTAAGATGGGCCTCACCGAGACACTTCAGACAACTTTTGTGAGGGTCTCCTTCGGGCATAAATTTTGCGCAGACAGCAAACGCCTTAAAGCCTTGCAGTCCTGGCATTCCTCACCCCCAAAGGGGGAGAAGAAAACAAAGGGTATGTCTACACTACAAAGTTAATTCAAACTAATGGACGTTAGTTCGAATTAACTTTGATAGGCGCTACACTAGCGCTCCACTAGTTTGAACTTAATTTGAACTAGCGGAGCGCTTAGTTCGAACTAGGTAAACTTCATTCTACGAGGACTAAGCCTAGTTCGAACTTACTAGTTCGAATTAAGGGGTGTGTAGACCCTTAATTCGAACTAGTGGGAGGCTAGCCCTCCCCAGCTTTCCCTGGTGGCCACTCTGGCCAACACCAGGGAAACTCTATTGCCCCCCTCCCAACCCCCTTAAAGGGGCACGGGCTAGCTACAATGCCCGGGCCAGGCGCAAGCCTGCCAGCACCCAGCCAGCAGACCCTGCACCTGGCACGGCTCGAGCCAGCCACCCGATGCCACCCAGCCCTCCCCCTCTTCCCGGGACCAGGCTGGTGGCTCCCGGGAGCTTGCCCAGGACCGCAAGAGGCGGGCACCCGCATGGTCCAGTGCAGACATCGTGGACCTCGTCCACGACCTCTGCACAAGGCACAGGAAAGCGGCCGTCTAGGGCAGGAGAGCTGCCAGCCTGGCCACCCAGGAGCAGATTTGCATGAAAATCAAGGGGGTCCCCTGAGACCCCCGACCCTGAGCCCTGAGCTTACAATGGCCATACTGGGTCAGACCAAAGGTCCATCTAGCCCAGTAGCCTGTCTGCCGACAGCGGCCAACCCTAGGGACGCTGGAGGGGAGGGACCGAAGACAGTGACCAAGCCATTTGTCTTGTGCCATCCCTCTCCAGCCTTCCACAAACTTCGGGCACGGACACCACTCCTACCCCCTGGCTAATAGCACTCCATGGACCCAACCTCCATGAATTAATCTCACTTCTCTTTAAACTCTGTTCTAGTTCTAGCCTTCACAGCCTCCTGCAGCAAGGAGTTCCACAGGTTGACTCTTTGCTTTGTGAAGAAGAACTTTCTGTTATTAGTTTGAAGCCTGCTACCCATTCCTTTCCTTTGGTGTCCTCTAGTCCTTCTATTATGGGAACTAATGAAGAACTTTTCTGTATGCACCCTCTCCACCCCACTCATGCTTTTATAGACCTCTATCATATCCCCCCTCCATCTCCTCTTTTCTAAGCTGAAAAGTCCCAGTCTCTTTAGCCTTTCTTCATATGGGACCTGTTCCAAACCCCTCATCACTGTAGTTGCCCTTCCCTCTCCCAGCCTCTCTCTTCCCCTCTCCCACCTCCTTTTCTCAGTCTCCCCGTTTTGTTCAATAAAGAGATTCTATTTTTGAACACAATTGTCCTTTATTTTGTACATCAGGAAGGGGGGCTAGGGAGGGGTAAGTGGAAGGAGGTGAGGGAGGAATGGGGTACGAGCCCCCGATGGGGAGGACTGGGCTGGCTCTGCGGGCTTCTGGGGGTGGAACCTCTCCTGCAGCCCCCCAGTTGCACCCTCTCCCCAGATGGCAGCCTACGGCAAGTGCAGCTGGTCTGATGGCCGAGTGCTGTGATATGCCCAGTGTGGGTACTCCGGGCAATCCAAGCCAGGACTGCTTTGCAAGCGGGGCACCCCTGAGAACTGTCTGTCCGGGGTGGGGGTGGGGGTTGGGTCCCTTTAAGCATAGCCCTCGGCTAGCCTGAGACAGCAGCTCCACACTCTAAGTCCTCATCTGATGCCCTGCCGGCACTGCTTCCGGCCAACCTTAACCCTGGTTCAGGGTCTACTGTGTGTGGACATGCTAGTTCGAATTAGCAAAACGCTAATTCGAACTAGTTTTTTAGTCTGGATGCATTAGTTCGAATTAGCTTAGTTCGAATTAACTAATTCAAACTAAGTTAGTTCGAATTAGCGCTGTAGTGTAGACATACCCAAAGAGACACTAACTATCTAACTAATTGAACTATTTAGAACTATCTACAATGCTAAGAGAAACGGGAACCATTAACTGAACTAACAGAGACACACACTCCAACAACCGTCACGGGCGGTAGGAAGGAACTGAGGTGGGGGAGCACCAGCAGGGGTACTTATGCCCCACCATGGCGGCGCCACTCCAAGGGGCGCCCTGCCGGCGCTACGGGTACCGCTAGGGAAAATGCTCCGGAAGACGCGGTGCGCACACCTAATTCGAATGGACGTGAACAACCACTCGGAGAAGAACTGAAAGGGAGGGGGTTGAGCCACGCACTGCAGGAGGCGGGAAAGGCTCAAGATACCTCCTGCGCATGCTTGGCTCAATGGGGGAAACTGCTTTTCAAGGTTCCGATCTGTGGCTCAGGGCGACCTTTCACCTAGAGTGGAGCACCCACGGGGACACTACTTGAAGAAGGTCAGGCACAGGGCCGGGAAAGGCCATGGCCTCCCGGATCACAGCACAAATTTCGGTGCATTGCTGGGCAAATTCCTCCAGCAATCGCCTGCGCCATTCCGCCTCTGCCTCCATCCTGCGGTTCATGGAGTCCTGCATCCCCTTCAGTACCAAGATGTGCTGGCGCACCAGGTGCAGATATGTGCGCCAGTGCTGACGGGTACCCTGCAGCCATCTGAGTGGTGGGGCAGGTGTGGCGCCCCCTTCTGGTCAGCGGGTCCAGCTGTGGTGGACAAGAGGGAAAAGTCGTCAGTCACGCATGCTCACACTTTTCCTGAGAGGGCATGCCCCTCCCCTTCTTCTCAGCAGGCAGTGCCTGTCCTAGGGTCAGAGGATGCTCATGTTCATCTCAGTAAACCATGGTGTGGCCTGGCCAGCAGCCACGACCTCTCTAGAGCCCAGAAGATGTGCAGGCCACCATTCTGCCCCCCCCTCATACACCCCATAGCCAAACAGCACAGACAATTGTCAGGCCACGGTTGGGGTTCCCACAGAGTGCTGAGAAGCCTGCAGCTATGAGGCAATCCCAGCATCCCCAACCCATCCCTGCACCTGGCATCACTGCCTGTAGGAGCAGGTGACGCCTAGCAGCTGTGCGGGTGCAGGGGTAGGATGGCCCTTCCCGAGGGTGGCTATAGGTGTGCCTTCCCCTTGCCCCTAGGCTATGATCAGCATGACATGTCACAGAACTGCACCATCCACTTGAATCCCACTTGCCCTACCCTGTGTGTGTTGGACCCTCACAGCACTCACCTGATGTTCCCTCCCTGGTGTTTGAGGTTGTCTGCGAAGCATCTTGAGTGTGGACGCCTGGCTCCTGGGTGCTCCAGGTGCTGTTTTCCTCCTCCTCTTCCTCCTCTTGGAGTTCCTAGTCATCTGGCTGGTGTTGCGGCCACTGCTGACCACGGATCTCCAGCCCAGACTCCACAAGTCACTTGGGAGGCAGGGGTTCTCTTGCCCCCAGGATCCGGTCCAGATCCTCATGGTAGGCACAATGGTGTGCCATTTCCCTGGAGTGAGCTGCGTTCATGGGCCCTGACATATCCCTGCCTCAGCTCCTTGACCTTGGCTCTGATCTGTGGTGCCATGTGGGGGTGGTGGCCTTTACTGGCCAGGCCATCAGCCATTCTGGCATATATGTCCGCATTCCTGTGCCTGGACTGTGGTAGCTGAAGAGCCTCCTCCTTGGCCCACAGCTGCAGGAGAGCTTTGATCTCAGGCCTTGACCAGGAGGGTGCCCAGAATATTTTGCCCCTGGCTTCCTGGGGGGATGTGTCCCTGGAAGGGCCAGGAGGTCTTGGGGGGCTTGTCCCTGGGACATAGCTGCGACTTGGCTGACCAAAAACAGAGCTGCGTAGTCAGGATCTTGTCTGGAGCTGGCTTGCTGCCAGAATGCTGATCCTGGGTACCTGTGCCTTTTAAAGATGGCTACAGGCAGGAACAATAGAGTTGAAAGCAGTGGCAGGAGTGTCCTCCAGGGCTTCTTCCTGGATGCCTTTACTGTCAACATAAAATCTTCCCTGCGTCCACACTTACCTTCTGTTGACAGAACTCTGTCGACAAAGGCATTATTCCTCATAGAATGAGGTTTACCGCCGTCAACAAAATGTTACATCGACAGAACTCAGTGGCAGTATAGACGCAGGTTTAGTTTTGTCGACAAAAGGCCACTTTTGTCAACAAAATCCTGTAGTCTAGACACACCCTAAGATTGGTGAAGCAGTGAAGGGAACTCAATATCTAGCATGGATTATAATAAAACAATGCTTTTGTATATATAATATTAGGATTTTCTTTTTAAAAAAATCAATGGTTTCTAAAATCATTGGAGTTATTTGAAAAAAAATCGTTATTTTCTAAATTCCCTTACCAAATTTTGCCTCTTACTTCATGTTCTAAAGATACTTTTTAAGTTTGTCCATCTTAAATCACTGTCTAATTCAGCAACATGGGCTAGAATACCACAGGACTGTTGATCTATTATGATTGCAGTATTACATTTATAGATAAAATGTTAATGTCAGATAAAATTAGTACTTAAAATCAAGAAGGAAATTAACATTTTGCCCAAAAATTCACTTATGCCATAAGCTTTCAAAATATTGTGTTCTTTTTGACAGAACTGGAACTTAGAGACCTTTTAATTTTTTTATTATAGAAATACTAAAGTAATCCTTTTAAAATAATTTGTCCAAAAAGAAGCTCATTTACATTAAGATGATCTAGCTCCCAAAGAAGATATTTTGGACAATTCTTCATTATCACACATGGAACAATATGCAATTGATCTTGATTCTAAACTGCTAACACTTTTTAAAATTTTTTCCCTTTTTTCTGTTCCTTTCGGTATATTTAGTTCACTTTGATAAGGCCACTCAGTTTTCTTTTGAAATTATGAAAAGTATTTATCCTTCTTTGAGTCTCCGTATTATAGTTAGAAAATATCAATAAATCAAAAATAATAAAATGGGCTTTTTCAACCATGCCAGACACATTCATGACTGTTTGTTAGGATATTCTGATCATCACTTGATTTTTCTGTAATGGTTTCCTTCAACTCTTCCCTGAGATCCTCTTTTCACTTTTAC
Organism: Pelodiscus sinensis; assembly: GCF_052426305.1. Classification (NCBI taxonomy): domain Eukaryota; kingdom Metazoa; phylum Chordata; order Testudines; family Trionychidae; genus Pelodiscus; species Pelodiscus sinensis. The sequence continues at coordinate 8,025,404 of NC_143065.1, forward strand.
CAGGAAGGGGGAAATTATATTTGATGAATACCTGGTATTTTGCCCCAGCGTTACAGTGAGGCAGGAAAGAAGCCACGCACTCAGACAGATCTTGCTTTTTGGTGTCCTTGTCTCTGTATCTGCCTTGTTTTAATTTTGAGTTTTCCTGCACAGTAACAATTACCATCTTGGATTGAGTGGGAATAAAAGTGTTAAATATTTTGATGATACTTGATCCTGCTTCTCCATTTGTTTAAATAGAGGCTGGATGATAAACGAGTTTTGCCAGCACTCCTTGGCTGGTTCTACATTCTTCACACTATTTCTAAAACATGAGTTCGAAGCTAGGAGAAATATAGTACAGGCAGAAATATAGTACAGGCAGTCCCCGAGTTATGCGGATCCCGTACGCAGTTACGAACGGGGATTTTCTCGCCCCGGAGGACTGGAGCTGCTCCCAGTCTCCCTGGTCTGCTGATCTGGAAGCGCCGCGGGTCCGGCCCAGGTCCTCCGCCGCTTTGCTCAGCGTCTCCCTGGTCTGCTGGGGGGGACACAGCTAGTGCCCCCCCCAGCAGACCTGGGAGACGTGGAGCAAAGCCCAGGGACTGTGGTAGAGCAGGTGGGGCGCTGCCGGTTGGTCCCGCAGCACCGCTCCTTGGCGCTACTGGACCAACCCGGCAGCACCCCAGCTGCTCTGCCCCAGGCGTCCCCAAGTCAGCCACTGCTGAAACTGACCAGCGGCTGACTACAGGAAGCCCGAGGCAGAGCTGCTCTGCCCCGGGCTTCCTGGAATCAGCTGCTGATCAGTTTCAGCAGCAGCTGACTTGGGGACCCCTGGGGTTCTTAAGTTGAATCTGCATGTAAGTCAGAACTGGCATCCAGATTCAGCCGCTGTTGAAACTGATCAGTTTCAGCAGCGGCTGAATCTGGATGCCAGTTCCGACTTACATACAGATTCAACTTAAGAACAAACCTACAGTCCCTATCTTGTACGTAACCCAGGGACTGCCTGTAGTTAGACTTTTGCCAGATTTCATTTTGTTGCTACAGATAGTAAGGAAAGTAACGGAATAGTCATCATGGCTACTCCACTCTTTAGGGTACATCGACACAGCAACATTATTTCAAAATAACTAGTGCTATTCCAGAATAACTTAGTCTGCATCTACACAGCAGGCAGTTATTTTGAAATAGTGTCAAAATACTGTCAAGCTGGAGGACTTCTTATTCCAACGCCTGTAACCCTTATTGTATGAGGAATAAGTCGGAGGAAGAGTGCTCTATTACTAAATAAATGCTGTGCAGATGCTCCCTATTTCGAAATAATATACGCAATTGATGTAGCTCAATTTGCATAGCTTATTTTGAGTTAAGCCCTGCAGTGTAGACGTACCCTTAGAGAGTACAAGGTGACACGACTTCCACTCTCCAGGTAATCCAAACCACTATCAGTATCATGTGGTCTGGTTTCATATTCTTGCATGCCTCGAGTCACAGAATTCATCTTTCAAAGGTTGGCTGAAGCATCCCTATGTGAGGACAAGCCTTTTCCATAGTCACTGTCTTTTGCTGATGGGCCATTTCATTTGAATACATACATATATAATGTGCTGGCTAGCCTGAATACAAACTATTGGATGTTACCCAGGGTGAACTCATTTCAAATATATAGTCAATATTCATAACTTCAGATACAAAAATGATACAGCACAACTGCTTGAAGTAAATAGGAGAAAAGCAAAAATAAATGAAAGTGAAATTCTAGTGTAAAGATGTAAATTATAACCACTAACATACTACCACATGGAACTAACAAATCTCAAAGGATCTTTACAAAGGTAGACAATAATTAATCTTATTTTATGGATATGATAAGCCACAGAGGGTTTTGATGATTTGCTTTAAGTCACATACAGTTAGTAACCAAGCTAGTCTTCTAATTCCCAGTCTTGTGCCCTTTCTCCTTAAAGGGCAACAAAGCCTTCTGAACCACTAATTGTGCAACTGCTACCCAGATTTCTTTCTACCATCAGTGAGAATGTCAAACCTGAAATGGTTATATAATTGAGGGCATGAGGAAATATCCATTCAAAACTAATATACCTGTGGTATAAAAAAAAATATCTGCTTTACATTTCCTGCTTTTGTAAACGTTCTCATCTAAATGAAGAAGTTTCCAAACTAAATTTCTTAATTAAAACTAGTTGAATGGGTTTCTGAACAATCTTTGACCATTTGGCAAGGCATTGTTTAAAAACTATTTCATTAAAAATGAGTACATTTCACTAAAAATGAAATACTAAAAATGAGTGAATGTCAACAGATGGGTTTTCATAAATCTTTTCTAAAGTACATAATCCCAGTGATTAATCTCCATGTTTCTTTGATGAGGATCATTCTTTACGTTCTATACAGCTGCAAAGTAGGTAACTGGGAACATGGAGAAGAGAGAAGCAGCAAAATAAATGAAATGTTATTCGTAGGAAATGAAAACAAGGCAACAAAAGAAAAACCAAGGAGCTCAACAATGGAAAAGCAAGTTTATCTGTTTACTGAGAAATAGAAATCCTGCTTTTGAAAAGTAATAAGCAGCTTTTCCCTATTGAAAGGGATCTTGCTTCTCTCTCTGTGTCCTGATATTTTACAGAAACTTTAGCGTTTGTTGGTTTAGAATCACAGAATACTAGAACTGGAAGGCACCTCAAGCAGTCATCATGTCTAGTTCCTCACATCATCTAGATCATCCCTGACAGATGTTTACAAAACTAGAGAGACAGACCATAACAATGTGTGACTGGATTCCAAAGTACTTTAAAACCTGAACTATGCACAGGATTATCTTCTCTCTCAGTGAAACACAGGCATTTCTGGTATGAAACAGGGCAATTGCTTAACAAGACATACCAAAACCCTCATATCCTATAAAAGTGGGGGAAGAATTTAGGTAAAATGACCAGGGCTCGACAACCCGGAAGAGCCAGGTTTGGGCGATCTGCGCATGTGCAAAACGCCGGACAGCACGGCTGGTGAGCGGGGCTCGCCATGATTCGGCGAGCCCTGAAAATTAGTTTAGCTGTCTTCACTGAATTTACCCAAGACACTAGTGTTAATAGAATCTTAGAATCCTAAGGCTGGAATAAACCTCATGAGGTCAATGAGTCCAACCCCCTGCCCAAAGCAGGACCAACCCTAACTAAATCATCCCAGCCAGGGCTCTGTCAAGCCGGGACTTAAAACCCTTTAGAGGTGGATATTCCACCACTGCCCTAGGTAACCCATTCCAGTACTTCACCACCCTCCTAGCGAAATAGTTTTTCCTAATATCCAACCTAGACATCCCCCACTGTAACTTGAGACCATTGCTCTTTGTTCTGCCACTTCCTGATCATTTTCCCTTCTTCCAAGTGCTTCAAAATGGATTCCTTGAGGATCCCCTCCATGATTTTTCCAGGGACTGAGGTAAGGCTGACTGGTTTGTAATTTCCTGGATTGTCCTTCTTCCCTTTTTTAAGATGGACACTATATTTGCCTTTTTCCAATCATCTGGGACCTTTCCCGATCTCCACGACTTTTCAAAGATAACGGCTAAAGGCTCTGCAATGACATTTGCCATCTCCCTCAGTACCCTTAGATGCATTAAATTCAGACCCATGGATTTGCGTATGTATAGCTTTTCTAAATAGCTCTTAAATAGTTCTTAACCTGTTCTTTCTCCACCGAGGGCTGCCCACCTCCTTCCCATATTGCGCTGCCTAATGCAGTAGTCTGGGAGCTGACCTTGTCTGTGAAGGTCACAATTAGAATTGCAGCTAGCAAGGGATGTGATTGGTAATAGGAAAGGTTTATACAGGCATGTTAGCAATAGGAGGGTGATCAGAGAGGGTGTGGGGCCCTTATTGGATGAGGGACGTAACCCAGTGATAGATGATGTGGGAAAAGCTGAAAGTACTCAATGCTTTTTTTATTCTGTGAATGGCCATCAGAGCTTTCTTGCGCAAGAGCGTCCATGCCATGAGGTGTGGACATGCTCTTGAGCAAGAAGTTTTTGCGCAAAAACTCTGCGTGAAAGGCTTCTTGCGCAAGAAGCATGTAGTGCAGACCGTAGCCTTAGTCTGAAATCATGTTCATGTAACAGGTTAAAATGAACATAAGAATGGCCAAACAGGGTCTTACCAAAGGCCCATCTGTCCCAGAATCCTGTATTCCACAGTGGGCAATGCCAGGTACCCCAGAGGGAATGAACAGAACAGGTAATCAGCAAGTAATCCATCATGTTGCCCATTCTCAGCTTCTGGCAAAGGCTAGGGATACCATTCCTGCCCATCCTGGCTAACCTTCATGAGTTTATTTAGCTTTCTTTTTCAACCCTATGTCTTCACAACATCCTCTGGCAAGAAGTTCCTCAGGTTGACTATTCTTTGTGTGAAGAAATACTTCCTTTTGTTTGTTTTAAACCTGCTGCCTATTAATTTCATTTTGTGACCCCTAGTTCTTTAAACTAAAGTAAATTTTCCTTATTTACTTTTTCCTGGTCATGATTTTATAGACCTCTATCATATCATCCCTTAGTCTCCTCTTTTCTAAACTGAAAAATCCCAGTGTTCTTAATCTCTCATCCTATGGCAGCTGTTCCAAACCCCCATCATTTTGTACCCTTTTCACAACTTTTTCCCCACAGTATCTTTTTTTGAGATGAGGCAACCACACCTGCACATAGTATTCAAGATGTGAGCGTACCATGTATTCATATAGAGGCAATAAGATATTCTCTGTCTTAGCTATCCCTTTTTAATGATTCCTAACATTATTTGCCTTTCTGATGACTGCTGCACATTGGATGGATTTCAAAAACTGACCATTTATTCTTACCCTTTGTTTCCTGTCTTTTAACCAATTATCAGTCCATGAAAGGACCTTTCCTCTTAACCCAGAACAGCTTACTTTGCTTAAGAGTCTTTGGGTGAGGGACCCTGTCAAAGGCTCTTTGGAAATCTAAGTACACTATAACCACTGGATCCCCTTGGTCCAAGAAAGGCCCAGTACAGATGGGCTCAAGCTTAGGTCATGCAAAATTAAAAGTATTGGTTACACAGATCACAAGATACATAAAGTACCTAAACAGCATTGCTCCAAATTAAGATGTATGAGTTATTAAGTGGCATAGAACAATTGTTCCGGGGCACACCACCCACAGAGAGTACAGAGTCAAAAGCAGTAAAGCAGGCACATAAGTGAAGTGTGCCCCCTAGTCCACTGGTGTCCAGTGGGTGTTCTACAATAAAGATACGGTCAGTGAAGGAAGTGTGTTATTTCTTTGACCATTTCCTGGTTGGCATTCTTATTTACTCATCGTGGTATTGTTGATGTCCTGTAACGTGCTCCATGCAAATATCACTTGACCACCTGAAGGTGTTAAGACACCACCAGCTGCATCATGAGCTGGGCATAGAGTTGAACAACTCTGCCCACTTAGCACTGGCTTGTTGTGGGAGTCCCAAGCACCTAGGGCTCCCATGATCAGGGCATGGATCTGGACCTCATAATCCCAGGCTCCCCAGACATCTACCATGAGGGTGTATTTCTCCACCTTCCAGTTCAATGGAAGGCCAAGATCTTATTCTTGAAGGGCACCACAACATGCATCATTAGGACCCTCTTCTGCTCCTTGTTGGTCCTGTCTGTCAGGTCATAGCAGGCTACCCATTCTGGGGATGGTGGAGTCCATGGCAATCCTTTCAGGGATCACTTTGAACAACCAATCCTGAAAGGTATTATGGCAAAGCTGACCATCTCTGGAGAGGTCTAGCAGCCATATAGAACATGGGCCAGTGTCTCACTTCCTACAGCACTTGTCCCAGTAGCAGGTAGCTCTATTGAAAGGAAAGCAGTTGTTGGGCCCAATGGATGAACTGTCAGGTCAGTGAAACGCGTGAAGCTGCCCCCTCGGAGGAAGTGGTTGCTGGCATCCCATTTACTGGTTACCACAAACATCTTGCCCTAGTTTTGCTTCTGCTTAAGGTTCTTGGTGTAGTGACAGGAGACGGCATCCTTCAAGGTTCTTTCTAGCATCGTTCTGGCAGTTGGGGTGATGATGATGTGGTCTGAGGTCTTTGTTGACTCCCAGATCCTGGAACTCTTCACTCCACATCCAGTGGCAGCTGATCCTCTTCTCCGGTTTTTGCAAGACGTTGCAGATGTGGGACCTGAAAAAGATAGGTCTCCCCCATCTCTCCCAAACTCGCCCTCCTGAGAGCTGCTGAGTTAAGTGGCGATGTCCTGCTCAGAGGTGGTCCTAGTGATGCACTTCCTGACCACATCCCACACAGTGCTCTCTGAGGTACTCCTGACCATTAGGTCCAGACATGTCAGGAAGCAGAAGAGAGAGTGTGATCACTGCCTCATTGCACAGGTCGCTTATCTGATGCACAGTGGACCACCCTGCCTGTGAGAGATGTATATGATGCTAACCAGGTATGGCAGGGCCTGAGGTAAAGGAGGGCACTCTCAATCATGTATGTGCATGCCATCATGACCCAGTAGCCTCATGCAGCTCCTAGCTGTCGTGGTGGGGAACTGAATAAGGCTCTCAATGAGGAAGTGAAGGGCCTGAAAGTGTGTTTCTCGTAGGATGCCATGGCGAGTTGCAAGACTAATAGAGCCCCTACAAACTCTATCCTTTGCATATGGACCAGTGTAGATTTGGGGACATTCAGTATGAGACTCAGGGTTTGGAACATGGTGCATGCCAGAGCCACATGTTCTAAATTGGCCTTGATAAGCTAATCTTCCACATATGGGAACACCTGAACTTGTCATTTGTGGAACAAGGCTGCCATGAACAACATACATTTTGTGAACACATGTGGTGCCATCAAAAGGTCAAATGGGAGCACACAAAACTGATAATGTTGGCCCTCTCCATATAGTATAGGAATAGCCTGTGGGACGGGATAATGGAAATATGCATCCTTCATAACGAAGTTGGCGTACTAGTCCCCTGGATCCACAGAGGGAATGATGGTGGCTAACGAGACCATGCAAAAGAAGAAGTTACTCACCTTGTGCAGTAACGATGGTTCTTTGAGATGCATGTCCCGTGGGTGCTCCACTGTAGGTGTTGGGCTCGTCCCGGCGTCGCAGATCGGAGATCTTTTCTAGCCGTAGTCTGCCGGACCGCGCATGCGCAAAGTGTGGCTCGTGGCTTTTCGCGCCGTTTGAGCATGGGCGGTCCGGCTCCCGCCAGTTCCTCCTGCCTCTTGATCTGAAAGACATAAAATAGAGAAACTCCAAAGAGGGGAGGAGGGCGGGTCGTGGAGCACCCACGGAACACGCATCTCGAAGAACCATTGTTACTGCACAAGGTGAGTAACTTCTTCTTCTAGCAGTGTCCCGTGGGTGCTCCACTGTAGGTGAATATACAGCAGTAGCTCGTGAATGGAGGTGGGTTCGGAGCTAGTATGCAGTAGCTGAGGATAACACCGCTGATGCCACCGCTGAATCCGGTATTAAGAGATTGGGAATGGCGTAATGTGTAGCGAAGGTTAAGTTGGAAGACCATGTAGCAGCTCTACAAATATCTCTCAAAGGAACTCCCTTGAGGAATGCAGTGGACGTTGCGACAGCCCGAGTCGAATGGGCCCTCAATGTCGATGGCAGTGGTTTGTTCCGCCGGTTATAACAACTCCTTATACATTGTACAATAATGGAGGAGATACGTTGCGCGGATAATGGGCAACCTTTAGTACGGTCCGCTATTGATATTAGTAGTGAGTCCGCCGCTTGAAAAGGTCTGGGTCTCTCGATATAGAAGGCGAGAGCGCGTCTGACATCCAAAGTGTGTAGGCGCGCATGTTCAGGTGAAGGATGTGGTTTGGGGTGGAAGATAGGCAGAACTATAGGTTCGTTGATGTGAAAACGAGAGATCACTTTAGGGAGAAAACGCGGTGGCAGTTGCAATATCACCCCTTGGTGTGTAAAGATCGCATAGGGAGGAGAGGCTGATAGAGCAGCTAGTTCACTGACTCTCTTCGTGGAAGTAACTGCTAGCAAGAAAACAACCTTCATGGACAGGATACGTAGACTGCATGTTGCTAGTGGTTCGAAGGGTTTGCCCGTCAAAGTATTCAGGACATTTCGAGATCCCAAGGGTCCGCAGGTTGGGTATAATGTGGGTACAAGTTGGCCATTCCTTTCAAGAACCTTTTCATTGTCGGATGGGAGAATACTGAGCATCCGTCGACAGGTTGGTGAAAAGCTGTTATTGCAGCGACATGTACTCTAATGGAAGCGCAGGTAAGGCTGGAATTTTTGAGGTGCACGAGGTAGTCTAGGATGCCCTGTATGGGTGCAGAGATCGGATCTAGGCCCTTTTGGAAGCACCATGATGAGAAGCGGGACCATTTTGAGAGGTAAGTAGTTCACGTAGATAATTTTCTACTGTTTAGTAATATGTGTTTGACAGATTGCGAGCATTCTACCTCTGATTGTTGGAACCAACTAGGTACCAATCTGTGAGTGCGAGATGGTCCACCTGCGGATGGAGCAGGGAACGATGATTCTGCGATAGCAGATCGTGTTGTACTGGTAGAGGATATGGAGGACGTATCGACATACGATGGAGGTAGGGATACCACGTTTGCCGCGGCCAAGAGGGGGCTATTAGGATCACCGTGGCTCCTTCCCAAATAATTTTCTCCACGACCCTGGGTATCAAAGGTGTGGGTGGAAACGCGTATAGTAGGTGACGCCCCCAGTTGTATAGGAAAGCGTCCCCTTTTGAATCTCGCCCAATTCCCGCTCTCGAGCAATATTGAGGGCATTTCGCGTTGCAATGAGTGGCAAATAGGACTACTGACGGAAATCCCCAGCGTTGAAATATCGTAGAAAGCACTGTGGGATGTAACTCCCACTCGTAGTTGAGAGAAAAATGTCTGCTGAGGGCGTCAGCAGTAACATTGTGGTGACCTGGGAGATACTCTGCGATTAAAGAAACGTTGTGACGGTTGCACATGTTCCATAGATGTACCACTTCTGCACACAAGGAGCAGGATCTGGCTCCACCCTGCTTGTTTATATAATAAACAGTCGTCATATTGTCTGTAAGGATTCGTATGACTTGTCCTCGAATGATGTGAAGGAAATGTTGGCAGGCTTTGTACACTGCCCTGAGCTCCAGAAAGTTGATGTGCATCAACGATTCGTCGGGAGTCCATAGACCTTGTACTTGTTCGTGCCCGAGGTGCGCACCCCATCCGGTGAGTGATGCATCTGCGCTGATGGCTGAGGGCGATGAAAGGGCACGCCTGACGTTAGATTGTTTGGAACTGTCCACCAAGCTAGTGACGCTTTGACATGGGTGGGAATCATTACTGTCATATGGACGTCGCGTACATTGGGGGGACAAATCCCCGCCATCCAATGTTGAAGGCAGCGAAAACGTAACCTTGCGTGTTTGACTACATACGTTGTGGAAGCTATGTGTCCCATAAGTTGTAGGCACCGTAGTATGGGAACCATTGGGCTGATGAGCAAGACCTGGATCAAATCCTGAATCGTCTGGAACCTATCGGTAATGATGCACGCTTGCGTGGAGAGTCGAGACGAGCGCCTATGAATTGTATTGATTGGTACGGTTCCAAGGAGGACTTCGGGATATTGAGAATGAGACCCAGCTCCTCAAAGACTATGCGTGTGGTCTCTGTAGCATGGCGTGCTTCCTGCAATGATTGGGCTCTGATTAAGCAATCGTCGAGGTATGGAAAAATCATTTCGTGTAGACGACGAAGATATGCAGTCACTACAGCAAGGGTCTTGGAGAAAACCTGTGGAGCCGACGAGAGACCAAACGGCAGGACCTTGTACTGGAAATGGTCTGTACCAATTTGGAAGCGTAGGAATCTTCTGTGTGTCGGATGAATCGCAATGTGAAAATATGCGTCTTGAAGATCGAGGGATGTGAACCAGTCCCCGTTCTGAAGTACTGGGATGATTGTAACCAAGGTAACCATTTGGAATAGTTGTTTTCGTAAGAAACGGTTGAGACCGCGAAGATCTAGTATCGGTCTCCATCCCCCTGATTTCTTTTCTGTTACGAAATATCAGGAATAAAATCCTCTGCCCTTGAACTCGTCTGGAACAGGCTCTATTGCTCCAACAGCGAGTAGACGAGTAACCTCTTGCCTGAGCAAGAGCTCGTGAGATGGGTCCCTGAAAAGGGACAGGGCAGGAGGGGAAGGGGGAGGGTAGCGACGTGAATGGGATGGTGTAACCAAGGCAAATTGTTTGAAGAACCCATTTGTCGGTGGTGATGTAGGCCCATCGGTGGAGGTACGGTCTCAAACGGTGGTGGAAGATCGCCTTCGTAGCACTTAGACTGGTAATGGTAGGAATGGTTCTCAATCCCTCGACTGGCGTGTCAAACCTGCTGTCTATTACCCTGTTGGGAAGATGTTTTGGGCGGTGGACGTCTTCGCTGTTGATGTTGTCTATCCCTTTGTTGTTCGTGTGGCCTATATGGAGGAGGTTGCCACAGAGGGGGTCTTTGCCTTTGGTAGGGGGTATATCGTTTCCTACGTTACGAAGGCGTGTACATGCCCGTTTTTAAAGTGGTTCTGGAATCTTTCCCCGAGTGGAGGAGTTGGTCCGTCTTATCGGAGGAGAGATTCTGTCTGTCGAAGGGTAAATCCTCGACCTTTGATAAAAGGTCCTTGGGGGCAGACGACTGCTGCAGCCAAGATGCTCTGCGCATAACGACTGATGTAGCAGTCGTGCGCACTGCAGTGTCGGCTGTATCCAGGGCAATATGTAGAGCCATTCTAGAGGCTGCGTACCCCTCTTGTATTACCGCCTTCAAAATGTCCTGTTTGGCCTCTGGAAGGTGTTGAAGCAGCAATATAAGTTTGGCGTAATTGTCGAAATTGTGATTTGCCAACAGTGCTGAATAGTTGGCCATATGCAGAGTGAGTGTTGCAGAGGAATATACTTTGCGACCAAATAAGTCAAGGAGCTTACTATCCCTGTCTGCGGCAGTAGGCTTATGTTGAGGCATCTTTGCTTATTGTTGTACTGCATCCACAACCAACGAATTGGGCCGTGGATGAGTAAAAAGGAATTCCATCCCCTTAGCGGGGACGAAATACTTTTTATCCGCCTTTTTGTTCGTGGGTGGGGCGGATACAGGCAGCTGCCAAATATCGTCGACTATTTCAAGAATAGCTGCATTCAATGGCAACGAGATCTTGGGCTGGTGAGATTGCTTAATATTACGGAGGAGGTGGTGTTGTTTCTGTTGCACCTCTCCCGTCTGCACGTTTTGACTCTCTGCCACTCTCTTAAAAAGCTCTTGAAACTGATGTAGGTCAACCAAGGGTGAGGTGTCTCCTTGAAAAACTGCATCGTCTGGGGACGATGAAGATTGATCCATAGGTGATCGATCAGGTTCGGGATCTCGAGTGAGAAGACATTGTTGAGTGTGAGAAGGAGACCCAGAGGGAATTGGTGGTCTTGAAGAAGCGGGAGGAGCAGAGTGCTCTCAGGTGAGAGAGGAGCGGGAGTGTGTTTGAGGGGACCGATGATGATGAGACGACAACCTATGGTGATAGTAGGGCGACGTGGAATGACGGGACCTCTTGGAATATTCAGAATGGGTCGAAAACACGGGTGATCTTGGAGACCATGACCTCTCTCTGTAATAGGTGTTGTAGCTGGATGAGCGACGATCATAGTGGTAAAAATGCCCTGATCGTGGAGAAAGATGGCTGGTACGGGAATACCCAGAGTACACTGGAGATGGTGACCGTATTTCAGGAGAGAACTCCGGACTTGGTGACAGAGAAGGTAATTTCCTGGATCTATGGGTAGGTAATGCCAGCAACTGTTCCGGTGGAGAGGAAGTTGGGGTGGAGAGTACAGAGTGAGGGATCTCCACTGGTATTGAAGCAGATGGTGCCAAAGTGCTCTGTGTCATCGCAGTAGATCGTGTTGGCACCGACGATCGTGATGGGCCGGAGTGATGTTTGGAAGGAGGTGATCGCCTCGGTTCCGGGGAGCGTCTCAAAGGGGAAGGTCGTCCCGGTGCCTGTTGGCGCTTTTCTAAAGAAGGAAGCCTCTGCACCGACGATCGTACCAGTGCCGAAGAGCAACTCGGTGCCAGCAAACGTGGCAGTGAAGAGGGACGCTCTGGTGCCGCTGAACGTCTTGCCGGTGATTGGTGTCTCGGTGCCCTCAAGTGTGAAGGGGGCGACGGACTCCTCGGCACCGATGATTGACTCGGTGCTAGCGACCTCGTAGGAGAGGAGGGGTGCTCAGGTGTCATCGAGCATCTCTGCGCCGAGGGTTTTGGTGCTGTTTGTCTTGTAGGCGCTGCAGGTGCCCGGGGCGAAGAGTGACTCTGAGTTGGCGATCGTGCCAGAGAATGAGTCGGTGCCGAAGAGCGCCCCTGTGCCGAGGGGTGGCTCGGTGCCGCAGGACGCTTTGAGGAGCGGCTCGGTGCCGAGCGTCCCGCACCAGCAGAGGTTCTCGAAGCCGTGGAGGTCCCTGGAAGCAGTTTGGAGACCGAGGGAACGGCTGAGACCGTGGAGCCCGATATAGAGGGGCTCGGAGCCGACTTACTCTGGCTGCCTTTCGGCTCTACAGCAGCACGTGCGGCAGGTGCCGCTGATGTTCCTGGCTTATCACCGATGCTCGTTTGTGAAGGTGAGAGGGATCGTGCTGGAAACGGTTTCCTCTTCGTTTTCTTAGTTTGTTCCGTATGCCCCTTTGGTTGTTGGGTTTGGGGCGGCAAGGCTTTGTCAAATAGGAGGATCTTCAAACGCATGTCCCTGTCTCCTCTTGCTCTGGCTGTGAGTTTAGAGCAATGGGGACATTTTTGGGGTATGTGGCCATCCCGAGGTACCTGATACACAAGGAATGGCCGTTGGAGGCAGGCATTGCCTCACGGCACTCGCCACACTTCTTAAACCTCGGCATTGAGAACTAACAGTATAACTATTGAAGAAAAATCTTTTTTTTAAACGACTAGAACTATTAATTATAAGTAAGAAGAACTAGAACTATAACTTTTAACTACGTATATAAAGACTACTGATAAGCTCTCTCTGTCTTTGTGAAACAGGAGTTCATGAGAGAGCAATTAATCCGTCCGCGGCTGAGGACGGTCAGGAGGAACTGGCGGGAGCCGGACCGCCCACGCTCAAACGGCGCGAAAAGCCACGAGCCGCACTTCGCGCTTGCGCGGTTCAGCAGACTATGGCTAGAAAAGATCTCCGATCTGCGGTGCCGGGACGAGCCCGACACCTACAGTGGAGCACCCACGGGACACTGTTCGAAGAAGAATCATGTTTTCTTGACAAAATTCTCAGAACTCCTCTATCTGAAGGTGTAATTCCTGAGCCACAGGCCTGAGGAGATCTTGATAAGCCTCATTGATAAGCCTCACTTGATAAGACTCACTTGATAAGCCTCACTTGATAAGACTCATTCTCTGGCATGATCGCCAACTCAGAGTCACTCTTCGCCCCGGGCACATGCAGCGCCTACAAGACAAACAGCACCAAAACCCTCGGCGCAGAGATGCTCGATGACACCATGACAGGCAGCGTGGTCATGGAGGTGTCTGCCACCACCTTATCTGAAGATGAAGAGAGGAGGTACACAGTACCAGAACATCCTGTTCTTCAACATCTCTATAGAGCAGTTCAGTGGCTGTTGCTGCTTGAGAGAGCGGAGGCAAGAAGCTGGACTGAGGCACAGACATGGGAGGTACTACACCTTTGAAGCCAGCTCCTCATGATGGTGTTGCACATGCTCAACACTAGTTCCCCGTGTTGGCAGTGTGTGGCCAAAAGGAGAGTCTCGCAGTGCCACAGCAGCAATGCAATTTGTGAGCCGAGCCCTAGGGCTTGGTGGTAGGCACAAGAAGTTCTAAAGGGCCAGCTCACTGGCAATGTTCCCTCTAATTTTTCCCACCCACATGTGGAATAAATTTTACTTACACCAAGCATGTGTGGATGTGCACCACCAGTAGAAACACATGCTGCGGGCTGTGGGTGCTCTGCCTATCAGCTGGGCAGCATCTGAATCTCTCCTGGGTGGCTGCCCAATTGCTCAGCTTATACAGAACACTGCTTACTGGACCCTGCCACTGACAGGGACAAGAGACCAGCAATGCTGATGCCTTCTGCAGTCTGTGGAGCCTGGAGCAGTGCAGAGAACAGTGCCGTGAGCAGAATCATTACTGGCTATGGGAGGACGTCAAAGATTCATTTCTGGGGCCTGAGGAGTATTCCATGCTGGACCACAGAGGTGCTGAGCCTGATGTTGCGAGGAAATGGCAATGTGAGGTGGAGTCATGGCTCAGCATTGCAGGCTTGCCCCTAATCTCAATAGGTGCTGCCACTATCAGTGCCGTGAACACCGTATCATGTTGCAACAGCTCTTGCAGAGTGTGCACTAGGTATCTGAGGAAGTGGTTTTTCCTTAAGGTATAGCATGTCGTAATGCAGGAGACTATAAGCTTGGAGATACGTTATGATGACAGAGGGTGCCACTTAGTATGCTCCATTGTGGAAATGAGTAAATGGTCAGACTTGGAGAAAGATCGAGTCCTAGCTATATAAAAAGCAAGGGCTCTACGTACATCCAGCAAATGAAATATCGCATCTCTAGTAGTTAAGTGTGGCTTAGGATATAAGGAAGGGAGTATAATTGGTTCATTTATATGGAAGTCCAAACAATAAGGTCTTGGATCACTTGAAACCTTTGCAGAGGTAGGTATGCCCTTGCTGATGCAGAATCTAGTCGAGTACCTATGAACTCTAGAGTTTGTGTCGGTTGTAGAGTTGATTTTTGTATATTTAGTATAAGGCCCAACAGCTCGAATGTTTGCCTGGTTGTTGCTATCATTTGGTGTGCCTCTATTTCTGATGGGCCCTTTTACCAAGGGATCGTGTAGATAAGGAAAGATAATCCTGCCTCGTCTGCGAAAGTAGGCCACGACAACAGCCAGCATCTTTGAAAACACTCTGGGTGCGGAAGAAAGGTCAAATGGTAGCACCCGGTATTGGTAATGATCTGTTCCCACCACGAAACGTAGGACTCGTCTGTATGTGGAGTGAATAGTTAGGTGAAAATAAGTGTCCTGCAGGTCGAGGGCTGCAAACCAGTCTCTCTTCTCTAACACTGGGATTACTGATGCTAGGGTAACCACTTTGAATCATTGTTTCCAAAGATATCAATTCAATCTGCGGAGGTCTAAAATAGACCTCCAGCCGCCCATCTTCTTTGGGGTGAAAAAGTAATGGGAGTAGAACCCCTTTCCTTTGAAGCTTTCGGGTACCAACTGAACTGTTCCAAAGTTGAGCAGACGCTGCACCTCATTTTAGCTGATCTTCGTGAGCAGGATCCCTGAAGAGGGGCAGGGAGGATGTGAAAGTGGCAGAGACACAAATGGGATGGTATACTCTGATGTAATGATTTTGAGGACCCAACGGTCTGACGTGATAGTGGCCCAGCAATGACGAAAAGGCCTCAAACGACAGTGAAAGGCAGGAGTGGGATATGATGGTTGGTGCGTGATGGGGAAATTTTGCAGACCCACAACCAGCATGTCAAACCTGCTGCTTGCTCGCCTGCTTATTGGTATTATGGGCACTCTGAGGACGTCTCCTCTGAGGACACTGTTTATTCCTTGTTTGATCGAAGCTGCATTGCTGATAGCCATTGATGGACCTAACCTCCATTAATCTATCTAGCTCTTTTTTGAACCCTGTTAAAGTCTTAGCCTTCACCACATTCTCTGGCAAGGAGTTCCACAGGCTGACTCCAGCTTCATAGCAGAGTGCTGTGGTGTCCAAAAGCAGGTCAACCAGACCACACAGAGAAAATGCTTTGCTGTCCCTCAGAGAGGTAGGCAAGCAAGCAGGAAAACCTGAGAAATGGCTGTCCAGGGAGGTCCCTTTAAGCATGAACCTCAGATAGCCTCAAGCAGCACCCACACGATGCCCTGCCTGAACTGGTTCTGGGTGGCCTTAAATGTGATTTAGTATCCAATCAGTGTGGACGCTCTATTTTGAAATAACTAAGCGCTATTTCGATATGCATTTTGTGTATAGATGTGCTATTTTGAAATAAGCTATTCCAGAAAGTCTCTTCTGGAATAGCTTATTCCAAAATAAATGCGTAGTGCAGACGTAGCCTCAGGTGCTACAAGACCATTGTTGGTTTTTAATCTTATACAACTATAAGACTGAGCAGTAACTGTAACTAGGGTACTGAGACACCAAGAGGCCAGAGCTGTTCCAACAACTATCACAGACCATATGAAGGAACTGAGAGGATGAGGGTCAGCAGTGTCTTTATGGCAGTGTCTATAAGGCACCACTCCAGAGACTCCACAACTGATCTGATGGATATCTTTAGGGTAAAAGATCATGCACATGGTAAGTGCATACACCTACTGGAATGCACATAAGCAATCACTCAAAGAACAGCTAGTTCTGCACCCTCATAGGATTTTGCAAAGGTGATATGCTGCAACAGATCGAAATGCCCCAATAATTTTGCACCTGAATGACAGAGGCATAATCCATGCCCCATAACACAGCACAGTTCTGAGTTTACAACTTATAAATCCTAGGAAATTTATGCACTTTCTACTAATAATCCTGTTAAGATATCTAGGACAATCTGGAACACTTTTAATTACATCAAATAAGCACATATATTTAAAAATCATATCCATGGTTGTTGTAGGACGAATCCAAAAGTACAGAGGCTCTAAACCATCTACAAGTAAGAAAACCATAGGTCCATCAGCTAGAGGAAAAATTTCCTTCATCTTCACCTTATACATATAAATTACTCTCCGCTCCTTTGAACTTCCTGTTGAATTTCACCAAAATCAATACAAAAAAATGAAACTGAAGATATTTAAGTCCTGGCAGGACATCCATATTTTTCTATCACAAACATTAACAACAATGCAACTTACTTTCAACTTTGAACCAAACAACAGACAATCTGCCCTTCTTACTATCTTCAACCATTTATGAGCATCAATTAATGAAAAGCCTTCCTGAAATTAAGAAAAAAAAAAGGGTGACTTGTACAGAAAACCTGTAAATCAGTAGAACCCAATTATACATGCTAATAAATTGACCCTGTTTAATCAATAAGAAAATATTTACAACATGAATTTAAGGCAGAAGAAATCCTTTTACCAATAAAGATTGCAAATACAAATATTAAATTTTTCATTCAATATGTAATAATATTTCATACATAAACATAGTTTACATGTACAATATACAGTTTTCGGGGTGAATTAAGTCTAATTTTTGCGGTGAATTTTATCAGCAGTACCAGAACATTAAACTAAAATTATTTTTTTAAATGTCACAATTCATACTTAATGAAAGGGAAATTTGACCTGTACAATATGAGAGTTTTGAATTCTACTCAGTCCCATAAAGTATCCCTAGAGGGCAGCAGAGCGCATGCAAGTCTTGAGAAGATACCAGTTCGCTTCTCTAAAGCAGAGAAAGATACTTGGGTATTTTCTTAAGAAATATTTAAAGAAAACAAAAATATTCTATTAAATTATTAAATGTTATGTTCCAATATGTTGACTGTGAACCTCACATAATCAGAACACTAAACTAAAATGTTTAGTGTGTGGTATATTAAGAAACTGATACACTGACAGTATACAAATACTGCATATAAAACTGGCTATGCATATCAAAGCTACTTCACAGAGTACTGTATACTCAGCACTGGACTTCTACCATGGAAATCTAGTGTTCTGCTGTGCAAATTAAAAAAAAAAGTTTAAACAACTGCCTGAAATACTCTAAACCGCATGGGGGAAACACTCAATGTATTATCTCCAAGCTATTACCATCACAGACTTCCCTTGACCGTTAGCTTCTTGGGATATAGCAATGAAAAAAGTTGAAGTGTTTATTTTTTGAAGTTATGTAGAACTGATATTTTAAAAGCTGTGTCAGCAAAAGAATTAATGTGAAATATCTATGTATTGTAAATTAAATTAGATTACTCAAATACATAGTAGCAGGATCTCAAGTGAAAACCTTCAAAAAATTTAATGGAGTATGAAGGCCCTCCCCCCCATTTCTCAAGGATTTCCACGGCAGACAAAGATGAGAATATCAAAAGGGAGTAAATGGTAATAGAGCTCAGAAGAATATTCAGAGAGGAAGAAGGAAGATGAAACAAAGGCAAAGATGGAGGATAAAATAAAAGTCAGCTCAGAGAGAGTTAGCTCAGCATGATGAGAGCTATACAAGATCTGAAACAGTAACAAGTGTAGGCTTCCTAACTCAAGCCAAGTGTTTCTATTGAGTTTATTGTATACATTTTTATTGAAACAGCATAAATTCCAAAGAACCAGGATTATCATAGTTTTTTCATAGTGAGGACCATACCCTTAATAGAGAGATGGCCCATGAGACAATCTCTTCTCTTCCTCCCGCCATTCCTGAATGTATAGCATTCTTTGGCAACTAATAGAGGTACTTACATGCAAAGGTAGTCTCAGGAAAGATTTTAATGTATTTTTAGCTGCCTTTCAGCAAAGATCAGCATCCAGAAACAAGGAAAACTGCCAAAACATTTTATCAGCCAGATTTCCTTGGACTTTTGATAAACTGGGCAGACACTCACACACAGGGTGGTATATTCTTTAATAAGATTTAACCATGTCAGCAACAATTGTGTACTCCTGAATTACTACACTAACTTAATGGAACTACAAACAGTCCCCTTGTGGAACCACAAACACTCCAACCTATTTGTACCCCCTAAGAAGGAATTTGGCTCTTGTGTTCCATGCACTAACTACCAGTATGAGGTTTGCCATAAGGCTTTGATAGGCTACACAACTGCCTAATTTATAGGAAGAACAAATTTCCCTGCTATAGTGGTGAGTAAACTGTCTATAAAATAGTGCAGATTTTCCTCTAGAAGCTACACAGGTATCTCTAGGAACATAGATTTTTTTTCAGGAACTCCACGTAGGACTTGCTCTTCTGGTACTGCAGAAGAAAACTCTAGTACCAGGACTGGGAGGACCTTTCATTGAGGTAGAAGAGATGTTCAGATGAGGCAGGTTATAACCTTTCAGTGTTGAAGGTCTATCTGAAGGAAGTAACAGTGACAATCCTTGATGCACCAAAGAAGCTCAAAACCAATATTGAGCAAGTCTACCAGTACTGCTGGAGAAAAATCCAGCAATAGATTGGAGATAGGTTTCCACAGTGATTGCTCAGCACCAACTTCAGCTAGTCTATCAGTACCAGCAGGGAGACTTCCTTTCTTGGGGAATCTATTTCTGTAATGCAGCAGAGATAAGGAAGTAGACAATCAAGGCATCACCAGCAGTAACCAGTAGGCTAATGATACATCTGATATGTTACAAGAGGCTGTGTATTGACAACTGACTCCATTCCCTTGATCTCATCTTTCCAGGACATTGCCTACAAGAAAGCCTTATTCTCTGAAATGGGAGACATAGGAACTCACTTCAGACTCTGGAAAGGAATAAGAGTATTCCAAAAGCCATGATGAAACTGTGCCCAGGCCATTCCCGGAGTGAGGGAGGATTGGGACTACACCCCAGGCCTGTCCCCCATTCTGCCTCTTCCTTCCCCACCCTGATCCAACTCCATCCCATTCCCTAAGTCCCAGAGCCTGCTCTGCCCCCATTCCACCTATTCTTCTAAGCACCTTCCCCCAAGAAATGCAGCCAGAGGATTAGCAGGGAGCCTGGTACTGGCAATAGGGTTTGGATCAGCCCCGCACTCACTGGCAGTGGCAGTAAGTAGAGAAACTTGGCCCCAGCCTGCTCCACTCTGCTGTCTCCCATTGCTCCGTTTCTCACTGTGAGTGAGCATGAGGAAAGTTCTACCCTTTCCGCTATACCACATGGCTGGGAGTTGTGAAAGCAGACCAGGCTGGGGCCAGGCTGCTCTGCTTCCCAATGTTCCTGGTGAGTGCAAGGGCAGTCACAACCCCTGCTATCAGTGCCAGGTCCCCCGCTAGTTCCCCAAGCCACCCTGAGCTCCAGGGTGCCTCCCAAAGCACAGAGCCAGGGTGGAAGCCCTGTTTGGATGGGATAGATCTGATTAGGGGGACACTGCTGAAGATCAGGGCTGAGATTCCTGATGGACCTATAGTACGAGCAGCAACTATGAGGGCACCTGCTTTCTTGCTTCTGGAGCTCCCCACCACCCTGTCCTGCTAGGCCAGATCCTCTGGTCTTCCCCAGATAAGGCACAGAGTTGGGGTAACTGCCCCCTGAAGAGCAATGCAGACATTGAACCACTTCAGCTCTGGAAGAATGCAATTCTAGGGCACAGCACTCAGGAAACCAGCCCCCAAAAGGGACCAAAATCACAAATAAATCCATCTTTCTCTGTGTAACAGTTTTACACACTGAAAGGTAATTCAGGTCTTCCCCTTTTATCAATGAAAGGATATGCACACTGATTGTTCCCCCAGGTAACAATTATTTACACTGAGTTTGATAGTAAAAAAAAGTGTTTAAGTACAAACAGTAAGATTTAAGCGGTTGCAAATGAAATCACACCAAAGTAAGTTATAAAATGAAAATGAAAATGCACAGTTAGTTCTAATACACTAAAACTTATTGCAAACAGTTTCTTACCCTAAAAGCTATTATTTCAGGCAAGCCTTAAAGTCTAAGATCATCTTTTACTCTGACTTTGGTCTCCAGTTGTCTTTGTTCCCAAGCCAGCTAAAGACAAAGGGACAGAGTTTCCCATTGCTTAAATATACTATTCCCTGGGCAGGAATCCTTTGTTCTACATCCCCCCCCCCCTTCCATGGAAAATTACTTGATCAAACGGGAATCCTGGTGCTAGGTGGTATGGTCATGTTTCACCAATCATCCTTGGACATACGGGACAATCAAGGCTGTTCACAAGTTAGGGCTTCTGCAGCACTATCGATGGCTCTCATTAGCACATTTAAAACCATAAACTAGGGACATTAAAAAGCATGTAATTTTGTAACAAATTTTGTCAACTACACGATTGATAAAGGTTAGCACTACAAGCACTGATAAAGGTTAGCACTACAAGTCCCGGCTTGTGCTAGGTCCGAGATAAGGATGTTAAAGAGTAGTTGACTCGTCAACTATCCGATAAGCAAATGCTAGCAGACAGAGACAGCAAAGTGGGGGAAAGGGGTACTTCAAAGCACCCGGGATCAGCTATGCGGTGCTGCCCCTTTGAACGCCACCTAGTTATTAACCGATATTTAACATCCTTAGTCCGGGAGCAACCTTGTTCTGGCTCGTCACTTAAAGTCATTTACGAGCTGGGTGGGCAGACTGCCCAGCTCAGTCCCAGCTTGTCCAGATCCTGCCAGCCACACCCACTGCTTGCAGAGCTGCAGCGGGGGTAGTTCCTTGGACCCAACACAAGCAAACTCTGAGACAGGTTGCCTGCCTGTCCACCTCCTAAATGACTTTCAGGGCAGAGCCATAGCAGTAGTAGCTCCTGGACCCAGTGCAAGCCAGGACTGAGCCAGGCTGCTGGCCAGCCTGCTAAAATATTTACTGTCAGAAGGAAGGGAGATGTGTGTAGCAGATAGCATTAACCGACAAGCATCCACTAGTTTAATCAACTACACTATTACATCTCTACCATCAACACTTATACTTCATATTTCTAATTTTATGTACAAGAATGATACGTGCACCAAAATAGGAAATACAGATCCAGGAGATTGTAACATTAAATTGGATAGGTTATATGAGGGATTTTGTCCAAATCATCTCGAGTTATCCATATTTATATTCATAAACCAATTTCATAAAGCATGAGGGGGGAACTATCACAGGCACTATCTATACTGTGACAGTAGCCTTCCATCCTCGATCTACAAGGAAGCAAAGGAGAAGAGGAAAGAGGCAGCTGAACTGAATTCAAAGGCATAACAGCTGGTATAGGTTAGTGGAACTCAGGTAAGATCTTCCATTTGGCACACTGTTCTGGCTTTGTCTGCCTCAAGGAGACGGGGGAGAGGGGCTCACTGTCCTGGAGCCAATTCTTTCCTAATTTTTTCCTAGCTGTCGGGGAAAAGGGCTGAGACAAACCCACTTTCCCTTGGACTGCATTTGGCTTAGCAGAGTTGGCCACTTCAATCTTGCCTGGTTCCTTTCCTGCTCAGAGAAGGAGGACCTAATCAACCCCACCTAGACTGCGCTGCGAGAGGAGAATGTGCATCCTATCACAGACTTCCCAATAAGATAATCGATATAAGATTGGTGGTTAGGAGTCAACCTTTCCTTTTACCTCTGGATTTTCTCAGGGTATGTCTACACAGCAAAGTTATTTCGAAATAACAGCCGTTATTTCAAAATATCCTAGCGTCTACACAGCCATTCCGTTATTTTGAAATTAAATCAAAATAGCGGAGGGCTTATTTCAAAATTGGTAAACCTCATTCCATGAGGAATAACGCCAATTTCGAAACTGCTATTTTGAAATAAGTGCTGTGTCGAAATTTATTTCAAAATAAGGGGCCTCCAGCCTTCCCAGGGTGCTCTGGTGGCCACTCTGGCCTCAACCAAGAACACTCTTCTCCCCGCCCCCCCCCGGAACCCTTAAAGGGGCAGACTCTGGCCACAGTGCCTGTGCCTGCTCCAAGCACTGCCAACCCAGAGCCAGCAGTCACTGCCCCTGACTCAGTGGCCCCAAAACATGAGCCAGCAAGCCACTGGCAGCCAGCCCTCCACCGCTCCCCAGGACCAGTCTGCCAGTTCCCAGGAGCCTGCCAGGGCCTGGAGAAGGTGGGCACCTTCCTGGTCCAGGGTGGAGGTCATGGACCTTATTCAGGTTTGGGGGGGGGGGGACACCCCCAATGTCCATGATCTCCATACTAGATAGAAGAACGCGACCATCTATGGCAGAATATCTGCCAGCCTGGCCACCAAAGGCTACATGCAAACCCAGGAGCGGGTTCACATGAAAATCAAGTTGGACTGGCAAGACCCCTAACCTGAGCTTCCCCTTCCCCTTGTTTCCCTGTTCTAGCTACCTCCCCTCAGGTTTCCCCCTTCCCTCTCTTTCCCTCTCCCACCTCCTTTCCCCAGTCTCACCAGAGTTTCATCCCCCCCCCCCCAGTTTTGTTAAAGAAAGAGTGTTTGTGTTCATGAAAATACATGTATTTTATTTTACATCAGGAAGGGGGGCTAGGAAGGGGTAAGTGGAAGGATGTGAGGGAGGAATGAGGCACCAAGCCCCTAGTGGGGCAGACCAGGGAGGCTCTTAGTGCTCCTCAGGGTGGAAGCTCTACCACAGGGCCTCCTGGATACTGACAGCCCCCCCGATGGACCTCCCGGATTGCAGCCTGCAGAAAGTGCAGCCAGATTCGCAGCAATGTGTCCAAGAGAAGCACTAGAGTGCCCAGAGGCAGCTCTGGCTCCATGTTGCAGATTGCTGTGGTGTTCCCAGTGAGGGCAACCAGAGCACGCAGAGACAAAATGCTTTGCTGTCCCTCAGAGGCAGGAAAGGAAGCAGGGAAACCTGAAAACCAACTGTCCGGGGGGGGGGGGGGGGTCCCTTTAAGCACAGGCCTCAGATAGCCTCAGGCAGTGGCCACACAAAGTAACTCCTGACCTGATGCCCTGCCGGACCTGGTTCTGGCCGGCCTTAAATGCTATTCAGCGTCCACTCAGTGGACACGAAATGCTATTTCGAAATGCATTTTGTGTGTAGACGCATTATTTCAAAATAACTATTTCAAAATTAGATATTTCGAAATAACACTGTAGTGCAGACATACCCTCAGTCTGACCTGCCACCTGAAGCTTGCAGGGTCACCAGCTGCTGCAAATGTCTCAGCAAGGGAAGCAGAGTAGAGGAAACAATCTCCCCAGATATCGAACGTAACCATAGAATATAGCCAAAAAGGGATTGACACACTGAGCAGAATTGTTAATGTTTAACGAATGGAAATAAAGTTTTGAATTCTCCTCCAAAAGGGACTGGTAGAATTTGTCTGCCATTGTGGACGCAGCAGGGAAAAGAAAATAGAAGAAACTTCAAAAGGCAGAGCATCCTTCTCCTGTCTGTGACTAACAAGTGTAGCTGTGTCTCCTAGCTACAATCAAGCTGAGATACCCATCATTACACATATGTGGACCTTAGGACTAAAAATAAATGCTGAGCCCATATTCATAGAGTTCCTAGAAGACAAGGTTGGTGCTACTTAAGTGCATTTTTCTGCTCTTCTGCTGACTGCGCAGTCCCACTCTGATCTGTACTCGTGAAGGCTTCCTTCCTTTCACATGCTATGGTTCAGCCCTTTATTTGCCAGAATTTTTATATTTGAGTTTCTTTACTTAGAAACATTTTTGTAAGTCTTTTCTTATCAATTCCCAGTAGGGTGTTAATGTCCCTTTCAAATCCACAGCCTTATATTTGTATATCAATTACTTAAAACTTATCTACAAGCCTATATTGTTTTTGATTAATCCACACTAAGTTTATTCATTTAACGGTTCTGATCCCTCAGTCGTTTTGCATCTGCTAGAGGTGAGGAGGGAAGGAGTTCCACAGCAGTCAGTAAACAGAAATACAAGTGTGACAGTGTAGTGACATACCCTCCAGGGAGACAGCGAACAGACATTGTTGCTCTCTAATTCTAGTAGGATTGTTGGCAACATTACTTGAGCAAACAGCAAACTCTGCCCTTACATGCCAGAAATAGTTCTATTTCAAGAGGTGAAAAAATTAGAGCAAAAATTCAAAAATTTCCAGCTTATTTTCTGGACACTTCTCATCTACGCTCCAGGATGTCAGTAGTATCACTAAGGAGCAAATCCTAAAGCAGCATGCAAGTCCCTCACTCCAACGTAGGGAAGAGTCACATGTACATTATGCCTACTGTTCTCCCCTCTCCTCCAATTAGGCCAGTAACACATTAAAGACAAAAGCGACGAAGAGTCCTGTGGCACCTTATAGACTAACTGAAGTGTAGGAGCATAAGCTTTCGTGGGCAAAGACCCACTTCGTCAGATGCATGTAGTGGAAATTTCCAGAGGCAGGAATAAATATGCAGGCCAGGATCAGGCTGGAGATGACCAGGTGGATCCAATCAAGGAGGATGAGGCCCACTTCTAGCAGCTGATCTGGAGGTGTGAATTCCAAGAGAATAGAAGCTGCTTTTGTAGTTAGCAAGCCATTCACAGTCTTTGTTTAATCCAGAGTTGATTGTGTCAAACTTAAAGATGAACTGTAGCTCAGCAGTTTCTCTTTGAAGTCTGGTCCTGAAGTTTTTTTGCTGCAGGATGGCTACTTTTAGATCTGCAATAGTGTGTCCAGGAAGATTGAAGTGTTCCCCTACAGGTTTTTGTATGTTGCCATTCCCAATATCAGATTTGTGTCCATTGATTCTTTTACGTAGGGACTGTCCTGTTTGGCCGATGTATATAGCAGTGGGGCATTGTTGGCACATGATGGCATATATTACGTTGGTGGATGTGCAGGAGAATGTACCAGTGACAGTATGGCTGATCTGGTTAGGTCCTGTGATGGTGTTGCTGGTGTATATATGTGGGCAGAGTTGGCACCGAGGTTTGTTGCAAGGATTGGTTCCTGAGTTCGAGTTATTATGGTGCGGTGTGTAGTTGCTGGTGAGAATATGCTTCAGGTTGGCGGGTTGTCTGTGGGCAAGGACCGGCCTACCTCCCAAGGCCTGTGAGAGCAAGGGATCATTGTCCAGGATGGGCTGAAGATCACTAATGATGCGTTGGAGAGGTTTTAGCTGGGGACTATAGGTGATGGCCAGTGGTGTTCTGTTGGTTTCTTTCTTGGGCTTGTCCCGTAGCAGGAGGCTTCTGGGTACACGTCTGGCTCTGTCAATCTGTCTCCTCACTTCCTCGTGTGGGTATCGCAGTTTACAGAATGCTTGTTGAAGGTCTTGTAGGTGTAGGTCTCTGTCTGAGGGGTTGGAGCATATGCGGTTGTACCTCAGTGCTTGGCTGTAAACAATGGATCGTGTGGTGTGTCCGGGATGGAAACTGGAGGCATGCAGGTAAGTATAGCGGTCGGTAGGTTTTCTGTATAGGGTGGTATTGATATGACCATCACTTATTTGTATCGTGGTGTCCAGGAAATGGACCTCCCGTGTAGATTGGTCCATGCTGAGGTTGATGGTGGGGTGGAAGCTGTTGAAATCATGGTGAAATTCTTCCAGAGTCTCCTTCCCATGGGTCCAGATGATGAAGATGTCATCGATGTAGCGTAGGTAGAGAAGGGGTGTAAGTGGACGAGAGCTGAGGAAGCGTTGTTCCAGGTCAGCCATAAAAATGTTGGCGTATTGTGGGGCCATGCGGGTGCCCATAGCAGTGCCACTGGTCTGGAGGTATATGTTGTCACCAAATCTGAAATAGTTGTGTGTGAGGATAAATTCACAGAGTTCAGCCACCAGTTGTGCTGTGGCATCATCAGGAATACTGTTCCTGACAGCTTGTACTCCATCTGCATGTGGGATGTTTGTGTAGAGAGCCTCTACATCCATGGTGGCTAGGATGGTGTTTTCTGGAAGATCACCTATGCATTGTAGTTTTCTCAGGAAATCCGTAGTGTCACGAAGGTAACTGGGAGTGCTGGTGGCGTAGGGTCTGAGCAGAGAATCCACATAGCCAGACAGTCCTTCAGTAAGAGTGCCAATGCCCGAGATGATGGGGCGTCCGGGATTTCCAGGTTTGTGGATCTTGGGTAATAGATAGAACAACCCTGGTCGGGGCTCTAAAGGTGTGTCGATTTGTTCCTGTGTTTGTTTGGGGAGTGTCCTGAGCAGATGGTGCAGTTTCTTAGTATATTCCTTAGTGGGATCTGAGGAAAGTGGCCTGTAGAATATGGTATTGGAGAGTTGTCTGGCAGCCTCCTTTAGGTAGTCAGGCCTGTTCATGATGACAACAGCACCTCCTTTGTCAGCCTCTTTGATTATAATGTCAGAGTTGTTCCGGAGGCTGTGGATGGCATTACGTTCTGCACGACTGAGGTTACCAGGCAAGCGATGCTGTTTTTCCACAATTTCTGCCTGTGCACGTCGGCGGAAGCATTCTATGTAGAGGTCCAGACTGTCATTTCGGCCCTCAGGAGGAGTCCATGTGGAGTTCTTCTTCTTGTGCTGTTGGTGGGAAGGTATCTGTGTGTCAGTGCACTGTTCAGTGTCGTGTTGGAAGTATTCCTTGAGACGGAGACGGCGAAAGTAGGCTTCCAGATCACCGCAGAACTGTATCATGTTAGTGGGGGTGGCGGGGCAAAAGGAGAGTCCCCGAGATAGAACAGATTCTTCTGCCGAGCTGAGTGTGTAGTTGGAGAGATTGACGATATTGCTGGGTGAGTTAGGGGTACCATTGTTGTGGCCCCATGTGGCAGGTAGGATTTTAGACAGCTTACAGTCCTTTTTCCTCTGTAGAGAAGTGAAGTGTGTAATGTAGATCTCCTGTCTTGTTTTAATAAAGTCCATTTGTGCAGAAGGTTGGTGTTTTATGAGAGACTCCAGATTGGAGAGCTCTTTTTTGATGTTTTCCTGTTTGCTGTACAGGATGCTGATCAGGTGATACTTGACATTAAAGACAGAAATTTAATTAGTTTGCCATAATT
The DNA here is from genome assembly GCF_052426305.1 of Pelodiscus sinensis. Taxonomy (NCBI): domain Eukaryota; kingdom Metazoa; phylum Chordata; order Testudines; family Trionychidae; genus Pelodiscus; species Pelodiscus sinensis. The sequence goes on from NC_143065.1 coordinate 8,053,045, forward strand.
TATTCTTGATAAATCTATATTACATATAACCCTATTAGCTTCTAGCTGCTTACAAACTGACTGTTTAATAATTTATTCTATATCTTTCCAGATATCAAAGTTAGGCTCATTGGCCTACAAGAAAAACCCCCTCAAAACTCACTGACTTGGCTCCTAACAAGCTAGAGGCTTTCCTCACACTCCAGCCTCACCCTCAGCTTACTTGGATTTAGTCCATGGGGCAAGTAGACATTCGCACTCCAGCCTTGCAAGGGGGCCCAGAGCTTCAGAACTTCCCCCGGCAGGAAGGTGAGCCAGTGCTTGCATTCCAGTCCCATGGGATGGGGGAGGGTGCACTGAAGTTTAGAGATTTGCCATGGAGCTGAAGCACAAATGCCAGCTCACCCTGCTGCGGAGGGACGCCCCTAGCCTTGCTGTGGACCAGATTCAAGTAAGTTGAAGGCTGGATCCATCCCATGGGCTGTAGGTTCCCCACTGCTGATGTATTCTGACCTCCCGCATATCACAGGCCACAGAATCTCACTCACCCATCCCTGCTTGACTCATAGCCTCTGAGAAGTCTGATGACTGATAAGACTTCAAATTACAGAGACGCCACCACTTACTCTAATCCTAAGCAGCAAGTACCTGAAGAACTTAGTGCAGAGATGAAGCAGTGGACTTTGAGTTATGACATTAAGGTTTACTTTAAACTTGTGGGTAGAGTTATTTGGAATATTAAGAAATAAACATACAACAAGGGTGATTTTATGTTAAAAAAATGCCAAAAGAATATCTGCCAAGACTCTCACGGAGAGGACATAGCTGTAGCTTGTTGGGCTGTGCTTTGAGACATAATCCTCTCTGACCATTATTTGTAAGTTCTTGTAATATATTTATATATCTTGTAAAATATTTTTTCTGGGCTGTTGACAACATTTTCTAAAATGTCATCTTCAGATTAATCACAGGAGGTTCCAAAGAAAAATCTCATTCATATGTAAACTTAGGAATTGTGAATATTAGGCTGAGAATGGAACTCTAGAAATTGGGGTTAGTTCTGCTTTGGGCAGGGAGTTGCACTTTGTCACCTCGGCTGTGTCCAGACTCAGGGGTTTTTTCGGGAAAGTAGCCTTTTTCCGAAAAAACTTCCCCTGCGTCCAGACTCAAGCCGCGTTCTTTCGAAATTAAATCGAAAGAACGCAGCTTTTCTTTCGATGGCGATAAACCTCATTTCACGAGGAAGAACGCCTTCTTTCGAAAGTTCCTCTTTCGAAAGAAGGCGTTCTTCAATGTAAATAGGGCTTCTTCGAAAGAGAGCATCCAGACTCACTGGATGCTTTCTTTCGAAAAAGCAAGCCGCTTTTTCGAAAGTTCAACGTGCAGTCTAGACGCTCTCTTTCGAAAGAGGCTCTTTCGAAAGTATCTTTCGAAAGAGCCTCTTTCGAAAGAAGCTTGCAGTCTAGACATAGCCCTCCTGAGGTTTCTTCCAATCCTATGATTCTATGCTTCTAAGTAGGCATAGAGTAGGGAGCCATGAGCCAGATCTTCCCTAATCCTGCCTCCTACTCCCCAGCAATGTAACCCTTTTCTGTCTGCCATGGGTCCCCAAAACATACTGCTGGAGAGGATGTATTACTGCTTTTGTTGTTTCCCTATCAAAGTAATTTTTCTGCAGGGAAGCAAAGAAATCTGCAGTGGGACATAAAATCTGCATATATACAGTAATGCAGAATTCCCCCAGCAGTAAATTATGGATGGATAACTAAGGGTATGTCTACACTAGCCCCCTAGTTCGATCTAGGGAGGCTAATGAGGGTGACTGAAATTGCAAATGAAGCGCGGGATTTAAATATCCAGCACTTCATTAGCATGTTCCCAACCAGTTGCCATTTTAAAAATTGACTAGCCCGAAGTAACTGCCCACGTCTACAAGCGGCAGTGAAACGGGATTCCGAATTAAAGCCCTAAGTCGAATTAGCTGTTATTCCTCCTGCAATGAGGTTTACCAGCTAATTCGATTTAGGGCTTTAATTCAGAATCCCGTTTCACGGCCGCGTGTAGACATGGGCAGTTACTTCAGGCTAGTCACCTTCTAAAATGGCGACCGGCCGGGAACACGCTAATGAAGCGTGGGATATTTAAATCCCAGGCTTAATTTGCAATTTCAGTCGCCCTCATTAGCCTCCCTAGATCGAACTAGGCGGCTAGTGTAGACATACCCTAAGTTTCCTCTTTCTCCCTTGTGAATACCTGGTGCTCCGTAATCCGCTACCTGGGAAGTAGCCAGCTGTAAAACAAATCTCCATAAATGGGAAGGACAACTTGAACATTAAGAAAATTGAACCAACAAAACAAAAGCTCCTATATGAAGAATTGTTTGTTTACTTGGTTGTTTTTATTTTGATTCTTTCTTCTCCCTTCATAAGAAGGGTTTTAATAAAGGAAAATCAAGAAAGGCTGCAGAATCCTTTGACCAAAAGCTTTATCAAAGACAAATACATTTTAAAGGGATACAACTACAAAATTAATGAAAACCAGATGTCAAAATAACTTGAGCAAAACACATTGCTGCTTTGCAAAGGAAATTGCAACCTGCTGGATATACTTACCGTACACACAAGAAGGCTGATCTTAAATACACAATTTGTAAGTCTGACAAATTACTGAATTTATCCCTCAGAAAATAGTGACTAATGGATTATTTGCATCTCTTGATAGGTCACCCTACTAATCCTGAAATTGCATCCAATTTTCTTCAAGGATTAGTTTTATGTAAACAGAATTTGAATGACCTTGTGACATCTAAAATGTGCAACTATTTCTCATAACTGTTGAAGGGATTGGTATGCAAAGAAGATAATCAACTGGTTCAAGTGAAACAATGGGGGGGGGGGAAGAATTCAAGAGCAGACTTGTGAATTACTTAATCTGGGGGGGGAAACTGCATATAGAGAAAAGTCCCTGATAGTATTTATATTGACCAGGAGAGCTAATTCTAAAAAGAAAAACATTAAATAGAAAGTAAAGAAAAGATTCCTCCATTTTGATTGCAAGTGCTTTGGAAGACAGAATTAGGATTCAGAATGATCTGGACAAACTGGAGAAATGGTCTGAGGTAAATAGGATGAAATTCAATAAAGACAATTGCAAAGTACTCCACTTAGGAAAGACTAATCAATTACACACATATAAAATGTCCACAGTACTGCTCCAGGACTGGGATTGGCACAGATTCTCTGGGCGACACTTTACTTCTCAGTTAGATAAGGCCACTCCTCTACGCCTACCCGCCCACCACGCTCATTCCCAGAGTTCTGGAAAAAAATCAAACTTTAATTAGAAGCCAACAATTTCCACCTGCCAATCACAACACACACTCCATGAAGGGGAGGGGGAGGGCAAAGGGGAAGTGGAGGGGAAAAAAAAAGCCTCACTCACAAACACAGGGGGGAAAACAAACAACTACCAAAAAAATACACACCAACCCTCATTCACAAACACAAGCTCAGCATATAGCAATAAAGCCCAATCACAATACACACTTCCCTCAAGAGTCCTGTATCTGCTTCTTCTCTGCCTGGAGAACTCCCTCTCAAAAGCCTCACTCACAAACACAGAGAAAAAAACTCCCTCTGCTGATTGGCTGGGCCTTGGTAGGGGGAGGGACTTTCAGGCACTCCAGGGCTTTATAAGGCAGTGGGCAAGTGACCAAGGAGCTTGCCAACAGGTGAGTGCTGAGAGGGAGTTAGGAAGGGGAGAGGGACGGGGGCGAGGTTCTCTTGCCTTTCTTTTTAAATCCCTTCTCCAGGACAGCAGCGATGGATGGTGAAAGGTCTGCTGTTGTTACCTGCACGGAGTGTGCCATGTTTGTCTTCCTCCCGGAAGAAAGAACAGATTTCATCTGCACAAAGTGCAAGCTGGTCACCATTTTGGAAGAAAAAATTAGAGGACTGGAGGCCCAAATGTTGATCCTATGCTCGATCAGAGAGGATGAACACTTCCTCGATAGAAGGCAGCGTTTAATCCTTCAAGCATGGCAGGCAGAAGAAGAGCCAGAGAGGGCAGTACGGAACCAGGAAGAGAACTGGCAGCATGTAACTTCTAGAAGGGGGAAAAAGGCCACTACGGGAATCCCCCAATGCTATAGAGGTAAGTAATCGCTTTCAGGTTCTCTCCACAGGCTCTGCAGTGCTGAATGCTTTGGAAGGGACCTCACAAGGAAGAAACCACAAGGGAACACCATCTACTGGAAGGCATGGGATGCGTAGTCCTAAGGATGAGGGTTCCATGGCCACCACCCCCAAAACAAAACGACGGGTGGAGGTGGTCGAGGACTCCCTCCTAAGAGGAACTAAGCCAGGAAGAACTGGAGGCCCTGGCTCAGTCCAAGAAATATGATTTAATTGGGATAACAGAGACTTGGTGGGATGACTTGCATGACTGGAGCGCTGTCATGGAATGGTATAAACTGTTCAGGAGGAACAGGCAGGGGAGAAAAGGAGGAGGAGTTGCACTATATGTAAGAGAGCACTATGATTGCAATGAACTCCAATATAAAGAGGGAGAAAAACCTGTTTAGAGAGTCTATGGGTTAAGTTTAAAGGAGCAAACAACAGCAGTGATGTTGTGGTTGGTGTCTGCTACAGGCCACCAAATCAGGTGGATGAGGTAGATGAGGCTTTCTTTGGACAACTGAGAGAAGCTTCCAGATCGCAGGCCCTGGTTCTCATAGGGGACTTTAATCACCCTGACGTCTGTTGGGAAACCAATACGGCAGTACACAGGCAATCCAGGAAGTTTTTGGAGAATGTTGGGGATAACTTCTTGGTATAAGTGCTGAAGGATCCAACCAGGGGCCATGCGCAGCTTGACCTTCTGATCACAAATAGAGAGGAACTAATAGGGGAAGTAGAGGTGGGTGACAACCTGGGAAGCAGTGATCATGAGATGGCAGATTTCAGGATCCTGACCAAAGGAAGAAAAGAGAGTAGTAAAATACACATCTTGGACTTCAGAAAAGCAGATTTTGACTCCCTCAGAGATCTGATGGGCTGAATCCCCTGGGATGCTAACATGAAGGGGAAAGGAGTCCAGGACAGCTGGCAGTATTTTAAAGAAGCCTTATTGAAGGCACAGGAAGAAATCATTCACATACACAGCAAGAAAAGCAAATATGGTAGGCAACCAGATTGGATTACCAGAGAAATCCTTGGTGAGCTTAAAAAGAAAAAGGAAGCTTACAAGAAGTGCAAAATTGGACAGATGACTAGGGAGGAGTATAAATATATTGCTTGAGAATGCAGGGGAATTATCAGAAAGGCAAAAGCACAATTGGGATCAACAGGGCCTGTGATCTGGAAGCTTCTCTCAGTTGTCTGAAGAAAGCTTCATCTACCTCATCCACCTAATCCGGTGGTCTATAGCAGACACCAACCACTACATCACCCCTGTTGCTTACAGCTCTAAACTTAACCCATAGACTCTCAACAGGCTTTTCTCCCTCTATACTGGAGCCCTGAGCAATCATACTGCTCTATTACATACAATGCAACTCCTCCTCCTTGGCTCCCCCACCTGTTTTTCCTGAACAGTTTATACCCTTCCATGACAGTGCTCCAATCATGCGAGTCATCCCACCAAGTCTCCATTATTCCAATCAAATCATAGTTCTTTGACTGGGCCAGGGCTTCTTATTTTTCCTGTTCGTTTCCCAGGCTTCTTGCATTTGTGTACAAACACCTTAGATAACCAGTCAATCACCCTATCTTCTCCATTCGAGTCAAGGGTCCTTTTTTGTTGCTCATTGCTCTTTGTGTTTGTTCCCGGTATCCGACTTCCTCACTTACCTCAGGGCTTTGGTCACTATCCCCCAACGAACCTAGTTTAAAGCCCTCCTCACTAAGTTTGCAAGCCTGCCCGCAAAGATGCTCTTTCCTCTCTTGGTTAGGTGGATCCAATCTCTTCCTAACAATCTTTGCGCCCAGAACAGAGTCCCATCGTCAAAGAAATCAAAGCCCTCTCTCCGACACCACCTGCGCAACCATGCATTTACTTCCTCAATTCGACGATCCCTACCTGGATGTTTTCCTTCAACCGGAAGGATGGACGAGAACACCACTCGTGCTTCAAATTCCTTGATCCTTCTTCCCAATGCTACATAATCTGCTGTAACCTGCTCAAGGTCATTCTTGGCCGTATTGTCGCATGGAGAAGCAGGAAGGGGTAGCGATCCAAAGTTTTGATCAGTTTTGGAATACTCTCAATCACATCCTGAATGTGAGCTCCTGGTAAGCAGCACACTTCTCAAGATTGCCAGTCTGGATGGCAGATGGATGACTCAGTTCCTCTTAGGAGGGAGTCCCCAACCACCTCCACCCCCCATCTTCTTCTTTGGGGGAGGGGAATTTGTGGAACCCTTATCCCTAGGACTATGCATCCCATGCCTTCTGGTGTTCCTTTCTGATTTCTTCCCTGAGAGTTTCCTGCCAAAGCATTCTCCACTGCAGTGCCTGTGGAGAGAGCCTGAAAGCAGTTACTTATCGCTACAGGAATGGGGGATACCTGAGTTGGCCATCTTCTTCTTCTAGAGGTCACATGCTGCCAGTTCTCTTCCTCGTCCTGTACTGCCCTCACTGGCTCTTCAGCCTGCTGTGCCTTCCGGATTAAATGCTGCCTTCTATCTAGGAAGTCTTCACCCTCTCTGATGGAACATAAGGGCGATACTTAGGCCTCAAGTCCTCTAATTTTTTCCTCCAAAATGGCAACCAGATGAAACCTCTTCTTTCTTCCGGGAGGAAGACAAACATGGCACATGCTGTGCACGTAACAACAGCAGACCTAGCACCATCCATATCTGCCTTCCTTCTGAGAGATTCCTCAGATGTTATTAAATGCATCCTTAAAGGGCAGGAGAGAGAAAAGAAAAAAAAAATTTCTTCAAGGAAAAGAGCACCAAACACTATGGGGGTTTCCCAGGGTGAATTCCCAGGCAAACATCCGTGTAGGCTGCTACCCTGTTCGCTGCTCTCTGTGTTCGCTCTGGCTGCCTTTTTTAGAAGGCTGAGGCTAGGTCCGGATCAAAGCCTTGCCTCTGATGTAATCAACCCCTGAAGGCCCACTAGAGCTCAGGAAGTTTTGATAATAGTGTAGTGAAAAGATTTTAAAGAATGGCTAGTGTATCGCGCCTCCTTCCAACTCCCCTTCCAAACTCCCTCTCAAAACTTCCTGTTATCAGCCCCTGTTCGCTGACTCACTGCTGTATGAAGCTCTGGACTGCCTGATAGCTCAACCAATGAGCAGAGGCTTCTATATTTCAAACCTTTATTAGAAGCTCACAGCTTCCACAGGCCAGTCACAGGACACACTCCTGGGGGCGGGAGGAGGAAAGGGAGGGGAAGAGGAGAAAAACACACCCAAACCCTAGACAGACAAACACAAGGTCAGCACACAGCAAGAAACCCCCAAATACAACCACACACTACAGTCAGCCACTTCCCTCAAGGGTCCTGTATTAGCTCCTTTTCCATCTGGAGAATTCTCTCTCAAAGCTCCCTGTTATCAGCCCCTGTTCACTTGCTATCCCAAGCCCTTATACGTTCTCAGGGCACAGTTACACCGTAACTTTTTTTTCAATTCTTCTGTAGGAAGAGGTTTTTCCAACATTTGACCTGTCTAGACTTGGCTAAATGTCAGAAAACCCCTTTCTTTTGGAAGCTCCCTTATTCCTTGTGGAACGAGGAATACAGGGGTTGCCGAAAGAGCACGTTCACTCTTCCGCTAAAAATAGGGGGAAAACAAATGTGTCTCTGGACGCGGAAGAGTTTTTCAAAAAACTCTTGTAGTCTAGCCATACCCTCATTGGTTGAGACAGGATGTGTGGGCTCTGGGGTGGGAATGAGGGATTTGGGTGTGGGAAGGGGTGAGAGGTGCAAGTTCTTAGAGGGAATCTGGATGCAGGAACGTTATGATGCTGCGGCCAGATGGGGGCTTGGCCCCAATTGGGAATCTGTTGGCCAAGCTTTGCTTTTAAATAAAATATTATGACAAACACAAAAAGTTTCAGCATTATTTTTATTTATGAGAAGGGTGGGGAACCAGTTTTGAGTCAGAGGTCACTGACCCTCAGAAAAGTCAGTTGGGGCCACACAAGTGAGATGCAAAAAAATAATTCCTCCAACCCTCCCTCCTCCAGCCTCACTAATGTGGCCCCAACTCTGCTGGTGGGAGCATGGGACATGGTACTGGGGAAGGGTGATAGTGCGTGCTGGGGCGGGGACAGGGTGCTAGTGGAAACAGGGTGCCAGAGGAGACAGGGTGCCAGAGAAAGCTAAAGCAGGGGACAGGGTGCCAGCAGGTGCTGGGGCAGGGAACAGGGTGCTGCGGCAGGGGACAAGGTATTCGTGGGGGTAGGGACAGAATGATGGGGCAGGTGGCAGGCTGGTGGGGCAGGTAGTAGGCTGCCGGTGGGTGCTGGGGCAGGGAACAGGGTGTTGGTGGGGATAGGGAGTCCCCGGCATGCACCTCCTCCCAGGACTTCAACCCCTTCCCCCACAGGGGAAGGATGTCCTGGCGTGCGCCTCCTCCGGGGACTCCTATCCCCTCCCACCCCCAGCAGGGGAAGGACATCCTGGCACGTGTCTCCTCTAGGGACTCCTTCCCTCCTCTGTGGGGGGGGGAGGAGTCCGGGGGCGCCTCCTCCAGGGACTCCTACCTCCTCCACCCCCACCCCCCGGAGAGGAACAACGTCCCCAGCACACCACAGACCTGGCCTATCAAGTACTGTACTGGCTGTTTGGGGCAAGGGGAACAGCCAGCGCACTTCCTGAAATCCCGGAAGTGGCGTGCAGCTGCAGGTCTTCCGTCCACCCCACGGGAAGCCGGTGCTACCTCCATTGTCGTTGGAGATACGCAGAGGGGCTTCTTGGGGGTGGGGAAAGTGGGGGGGCCCTGAACGCCTCGCAATCAACAGGTCGGGCCCTCCCAACTGACAAGTCAATCACAATCAACGTGTTGGTGACCATGGCCCTAGAGAAAAGGCTGGATGGAATAGCTTTCCAAGGAAGTGACCCAGAGATGTGACAGCAACCAATAATTTTGAGACGCAGCAGGTAAGAAGTTACTCACCTCCGTGCAGTAATGATGGTTCTTTGAAGTGTGTCCCCGTGGGTGCTCCACGTCTTGTGTCGGGCTCATCCCGGCACCGCAAATCGGAGGCTTCCCATAGCAGTGTTCCGCTGGACCGCACACGTGCGAGCAGCACTAGAGGCCATTTGCGCCTTTCATCTGTAGCACGCGGTCCTGCCCCGCTCAGTTCCTTTACCGCCAATCTGAAACAAGAGACGAGATTCCGTAGTTGGGAGGAGGGCGGGTCTTGGATCACCCACGGGAACACACCTCAAAGAACCATCGTTACTGCATGGAGGTGAGTAACTTCTTCTTCTTCTTTGGGTAGTCCCCACGGGTGCTCCATGTCTGGTGACTCCGGAGCAGTAATCCCAGCTAAGGGTGGGCTACAGAATCATGGTTGTGGTCGCGTGAGAACACTGCTGAGGCTACAGCAGAGTCAGAGGCTAGGTGTAGAAAAATCGCATAATGTCTCATGAAAGTAATGTTTGAAGACCAAGTAGCTGCTCGGCAGATGTCCTACAAAGGGACTCCTCTTACGAAGGCCGTTGAAGTAATGACTGCACGTGTAAAATGAGCTTTAGGTTGTGACGGCAGCGATTTGTTGCAAATAGTATAACATGTGGTAATACAAGAAACAATCAGCTTTGAAATACGTTGGATAGAAAGTGGTTGACCTCTAAAATGATCTGCAACAGATATAAGGAGATGATCAGTCTTTCGTATATCGCGAGTTCTATCAATATAAAACGCCAGGGCTCAGCGAACATTGAGTGTGTGCAAGTGAGCCTCGTGCAGCGAGGTATGTGGTTTAGGACAGCAGGAAGGTAAAACGATTGGCTTGTTAATATGAAAATCACTACAGACTTTTGGTAGAAAGGTTGGGTGAGCCCTCAATGTCACAGAGTCTCGACTGAAAATAGTATATGGGGGCGATGCCATAAGCTCCGCCAGCTCGCTGATTCTACGTGCAGAGATTATGGCAAGGAGAAAGGTTACTGTCGTTGTTAGTAGCTTCTAGGGAGGCCGTGGCCAGAGGTTCAAATGGCAGGCGTGTCAGGGCATCTAGAACGAGGTCAAGATTCCACATAAGTGGCGGGGATCTGAGTGGTGGGTTAAGGTTAGTGAGGCCTTTGAGAAACCTCCTTGTGGTAGGATGGGAAAATACAGACCGTTCCTCAACGGGATGATGGAATACCGTGATGGCTGCCAAATGAACTCTCAGGGATGGTATCGAGAGCCCCGCTGTCTGCAGGTGAAGAATATAGTCAAGTACAGCATGTAATGGTGAGGCGGAAGGATTTAGATCATTAGCGTTACACCACTGTGTAAACTAGACTATTTTGCTAAGTATGTTTTTCTTGTGGAATCCTTTTTGCTATGCAGCAGAATGCATTTCACCTGCTCTGAGCAAAGATTCTCGGATGCATGGAGCCATCTATCATCCAGGCAGTCAAGTGCAAGTGGTCTCTAGCTTTGGGTGGAGTAGGGAGCCATTCTGTTGCGTTAGCAAGTCTGGGAAGAGAGGAAGTCGGTATGGTGTTTGAGCGGACAGTTGTAGGAGGGTGGAGTACCATGGCTGTCAGGGCCAAGCTGGGGATATCAACAGTACCCGAGCCTTGTCCATGACAATTTTTTCCAGTACTCTTGGAATGAGAACAACAGGGGGGAATGCATATAATAGTGACTTCCCCCAATGGTAGAGAAATGTGTCTCCCAAGGAATGTGCGCTGATTCCCGTTCTCAAGCAGTACGCCTTGCACTTCGCGTTGGCATACGTCGCAAAAAGATCTATTGTGGGGCGGCCCCAATGGTGAAAGATATGTTGAAGAACATCTGTGCGGATCACCCATTCGTGGTTGTGGGGGAAGTATCTGCTAAGTGAATCCACGATAGCATTGCTCACACCGGGCAGGTATGACACTATAATGGTAATATCGTTGTGGATGCACCAATTCCATAGCCGAACCGCCTCTGCACAGGGGGACCGAGATCTGGCCCCTCCTTGCCTGTTGACATAATATATGGCGGCAACATTGTCCGTGAGGATCCTAGTGATCTTGTCCTTTATGTGTGCTTTGAAGTGTCTGCAGGCATGGAATATCACTCTGAGCTCTAGCAAGTTGATGTGCAGCAGCATTTCTGTTTCGGACCACCGACCCTGAGCTATTAACGACAGATGTCTCACTCACCGGTTGGGGCCGCACATGGGGACGTTATCTGCCTCGAGGGTTGGGTTTGGTGAAAGGGAACACCTACCAACAGGTTCTTGGGTTTGCTCCACCAGTGGAGGGAGTCTTGAACATACGGTGGTAGCACTACCACTTTGTGAATGCTGTGCCTCACGGGATTGTATACCGTGCTCAAGCACTGTTGGAGGCATCAAAAATGTAATCTTGTGTTGCGGACAAGTACCATGGTGGCAGCCATATGACCCAGAAGCTGTAAGTGGATGCACATGGGAAGTGTCGGAGATTGCAGCACTGTCTGTATCAGATTGCGCATAGCTTGGAAGGGCTCTGCAGGTAGCTAGACTCGTGCTGATAATGAGTCGAGTAGAGCTCCTATGAAGGTCAGTGTCTGAGCTGGTTCTAGATGCGACATTTCCATGTTTGTAACGAGGCCTAGGGACTTGAAGAGACTTCTCGTTACGGCCACCATGTTGTGAGTCTCCGACTGAGTGCGACCCCCAAGCAGACAATCGTCGAGGTAGGGGAAGATTGACATCCCTATTCTGCGGAGATGCGCGGCAACAACCGACAGTGTTTTGGAGAATACCCTGGGGGCTGAGACCAGGCCAAAGGGAAGTACTCTGTATTGGAAGTGCTCATCTCCGACTACAAAACGCAGGAAGCGTCTGTGTGCTATGTGTAGAGTAATATGAAAACATGTGTCCTGCAAATCGAGGACCGCAAACCAGTCTCCTTTGTTCGGTGATGGTATAATTTTTGTCAGCGTGACCATCTTGAAGCGTTGCTTCTTGATGTAATGATTTAGGCCTCTTAGATCGAGAATCAGTCTTTTTGGGGACGAGAAAGTACCTGGAGTAAAACCCTCTCCCTCGGAATTTCATAGGTACTTTTTCTATGGCTCCAATGGCAAGAAGATGACAAACTTCTTCCTGGAGCAGGGTCCCATGAGATGGGTCCCTGAAAAGGGACAGGGAGGGTGGGGAGGTGGGAGGCAGGGAGATGAAAGGTATTGTGAGGCCTGATGTTATTATTTTTAAGACCCATCTGTTTGAGGTGATGTTGCGTCACTCATGGCAGTATGGCCTCAGGCGATGATGGAACAGGAGGGTGGGAGGTTCTTCCACACTGACCACTGGAAATGTGTTCATGTCCTCGACACAGGACTAAAATTTGCAGCTTTGTGCTAGGCCGAACTGGTGCACAGTTTGACTGTTGACGCTTGTGTTGCAGGCGCTGCCTGAATCAGGGCTGATCAGATGAACACTGCTGTTGCTTGTGGAACATGTAATCATATCTCCTTTGGAAGGCATAATAATGTCTATGCTTAAAATGAGGTGTATACATTCCTAGGGTCCGCAGAGTGGTGCGGGAGTCCTTCCCGGAATGCAGGATGTCATCCATTGAGGTGGCAAATAACTTCTTTTGGTCAAATGGGAGATCCTCTACTTTACTTTGTAACTCCCTTGGTGCTCCCGCAGCCAGTAGCCAAGAGGCCCTGAGTGCATGGCGATGCCTGTTGCCATGGCGCGTGCAGCAGTATCCGCGACATCAAGAGTGATTTGGAGAGATGCTCTGCAAGCAGTGTAACCTTCATGAGCTATCGATTTTAGCAGAGGTCTCTTAGCCTCAAGGAGAAGTTCCGGTAATTTAGCGTAATTGTTGAAATTATGATTTGAGAGAAGAGCAGTGTAATTAGCAATTCGCAGTAGTAGGGTTGACGAATACATCTTGCATCCAAAGAGATCAAGCTTCCTCGTGTCCTTATCTGGAAGGGAATTTCTGAAGTGAGGCGTCCTGGTCTTGTGATGGACTGCATCTACTATCAAGGAGTTAGGTTGGGGATGATTGAAGAGGAAGTCTAAGCCTTTAGATGGAACAAAGTATTTGTCTGCTTTTTTACTGGTTGGTGGGATCGATGTAGATTTTTTGAGCAGCTTATGTTGTTTCACCTGGGCTTCAGTCAGTTGGCTCTTGGCTCTGTGCCACATTTAAAAAAGATCCTGAAATTCCTTCAGGTCATCTGGAGGTGAGGTGTAAGCTGGGGTTACAGCTTCATTCGGTGAAGGAAGTGATGAATGCGCATTAGCCAACATGTCTGTCTCAGTTTCCGATAGCTGCCCCTCCTCCGGTTCTGAATGTTCAAGTGGGCATCTGGGCTCCTTGGAGGAGGCGAGGGTTGAGCTGCCGACTGTCCCCTAGGTTCGGTATGCAGCGAACGTGGGCTGATCGCAATGCTCCTGCCATTCTATCTTCGATAACAGTGTGACCGGCTGTGATGAGATGATACATAGTAGTAGGGTCTATGATAATGACTGTAGTGATGGTCCAAACGACCAGGGGACGACTGCCTAGACGATATGACACTGCCATGCCTAATGTAGTAAGTACGGCATGGTGAACATACAGGTGAGCACAGGTGCTGGGAAGGAGACCGTGATCGAGAGTGCTTTGGGTGTGCCCAGCTAGGTTCTCTATGGTGGCGATAATAAGGTTCACTACGCCGTGAACGAGTCACTTGCTCCCTGGTGTGGCCAGATGGTGCAGAAGAATGAGGCTGTGGGGATGGCTCTAGAGAAAAAGACCGTGAAGGGGGAGCGTGAGACAGCGTGAGTGTGTGATTTAGAGATTGCCTTCCTCGGTGCCATTGCTGGCAGATCTGGGCGTGCAGGCAGCTGAGAGGGCACTGGTGCTGAAACAGCTGCAGACTGAAGAGTGGAGAACTTGCTCTAGCTCAGGCACCTATGGTGCCAATGGTGCTGAGGACAGCTCCTGAGCTGACAGAGGCAGGCACTGCAGCTGGAGGAGCTGAGGAGACCGGTACTGGAGCTGCCGGTGCCGGCTCCTTAGAACGGCATGGCAGTGCCGTGTGGGGTCGGGCTCATGGCTCGGTGCGGGCTGGCTTCTTTGCACCCTGCATGCGTGTGGTGCCGGAGGTGGAGCCCAAAGTCCTGGGCTTAGTAGTGCTGGAGGTGGAGCCCGAAGTGCCGGCTTTATCTCCTGCACTAACCCGTGTCTGCAGGAGGGCTGGCAGGGATCGGGAGAGGGAGACTCTTTTCCTCTTTAGGGAAGCCGTCGCCGGAGAGGTAGCCCGCCTTTTTCTCATAGCGGGGTCAGGCGCAGCCGAGGAGGAAGCATCGGAAGGCATCAGTGCCTTGTCAAACAAAATCATTTTTAGGCGTCTTTCACGGTCCTTGCGGGCTCTGGTTGTTAATTTAGCACAATGGGTGCATTTTTGGGGCAGGTGTGCCTCCCCCAAGCATCTGATACAGGCAGCTTGGCTGTCTGAGACAGGCATTGCCTCCCGGCACATAGAACATTTCTTAAAGCCTGGGGAGCCAGGCATTTTCCCGCTCCAGGTGTATGACACACTCTCGTTTCCTTTAAATATGTTTCTGTCAGTTTTCTATTTTTCTTTCCCTTCTTTTCTTTGTTTTTGCTGTTGTGTGTGGGGTGGTGTGTTGTGTTTGGTTTTTTTGTTTTTGAGGCGGCTAATCTGCCGAACTAAGAACTACAAGGCTAACAGTAACTAATGGAGATAAACATGTACATAAAGTCTGTCTTTTTTTTTTTTTTTTAAATGACTGAAAGTATGTAGAAGGAGGAACAAACAACAGCTAATTAGTATTTCCCTTAATTATTCATAGGTAGCTTGAATAAGGCTGAAGAGAGGGGAGAGCTCCGTCTGCCACCAGGGGCGGCTGAGAGGAACTGAGCGGGGCCAGACTGCGCACTACAGATGAAAGTCACAAACAGCCTCTAGTGCTGCTTGTGCATGCGCTGTCCGGCGGAACATGGCGATGTGAAGCCTCCGATTCACAGCGCCGGGACGAGCCTGACACCAGACGTGGAGCACCCACGGGGACTACCCGAAGAAGAACTGCTACTTATAGGGTTCCTGGGCTGGGACCCAAAGGAGTGGGCGGGTCTGGGTCCTCCCCACATCCTAGCAACCACACCAGGGGCCAAAAGAAGAGACCTGGTCCCAGGCCATATACTGGACACTTCCTCTCTGCAGACAGTCGAGTAGAAACTACAAGACTCCCCTCCGCCACCGAGGGGTGCTCATAAGAAGGGCAGAGCCCTTTACAGGTTGTAAGAATTTTTTTTTTTAACAAGTAACTACAAACTAATTAACTAACTATGCTATGAACTATAAACTATGTTACAGGAACAGTAAACTAACTAATAGAACTCTTAATTTTGTGATCAACAGTTGAGGAGAAGAGCTTGCTCTGTCTGTGACCGAGGGTGGCAACGAAGGAACTGGTGAGAGCCAAGCCGCGCACACGAGAGAAAGGGTGAGAACATGACAAGACGCTGACTACACATGCGTGGTCCGGATGACTACTGCTATTGAAGACTCTGATCTGTGGCACCGGGACGAGCCCAACACCTACAGTGGAGCATCCACAGGGGTATCTCTCAAAGTAGAAGTAATTATTCCACTCTACTCACTTGATTAGGCCTCAACTGAAGTACTGTGTTTAGTTCTGAGCACCACATCTTAGGAAAAATATGGACAAATTGGAGAAGGTCCAGAGAAGAGCAACCAAAATGATTAAAAGTCTAGAAAATATGACCTACGAGGAAAGACTGAAAGAATTGGATTTGTTTAATTTGGAAAAAATAACGAAGAGGGAACATGATAATAGCTTTCAAGCACCAAAAAGGTTGCGACAAGGAGGATCAAGAAAAATGATTCTCCTTAACCTCTGATGGTAGGACAAGGACCAATTATCTTAAATTGTTGTAAGGGAAGTTTTGGTTGGCCATTAGGAAAAGCTTCCTTCTTGTCAGGGTATATAAGCACTGGAATAAATTGCCTATGGTGTTTGTGGAATCTCCATCGCTAGCAAAATTTAAGAGTAGGTTGTTAGACAAATACCTATCAGGGATGATCTGGATGATGCCTGATACTGCCATAAGCTTCAGAGGGGTAGCCGAGTTAGTCTGTAACAGGAAAAACGACAAACGGTCTAGTAGTGCCTTAAAGACTAACAAAACATGTAGAAAGTATCATGAGTTTTCGTGGGCACAATCCACTTCTTCAGATAACCATAATAGCAGGGGATTGGACTTCACCTCTCAAGGTTTCTTCCAGTTCTAGTATTTTATATATATTCTAAGTATCTTAAAGGATGTCACAAGGAGGAGGGAGAAAAATTGTTTGGCCTCTGATGATAGAACAAGAAGCAATGGGCTTAAACTGCAGCAAGGGAAGTTAAAGGCTGGACATGAGGAAAAACTTCCTGTCAGAGTGGTTAAAACTGGAATAAATTGTCTAGGAAGGCTGTGGAATCTCCATCTCTGGAGATATTTAGGAGCAGGTTAGATGTACCATTCCTGATAGATGTCTTCAGCTTGGTCCTGCTGTGAGGGCAGGGGACTGGACACAATGACCTTTACATCTACTGTCATTAAATTGTCTCACCTCATTCATATTTTTGCTCTGATTTTTTTCTTTGTAAAGAAATGCTGCCATTAACTCCAAGTTTATGATAGAAGTTCAGCATATTTACTTTTTATTTACAAACCTTGAGATAATATTTTAGACCTTAACATGTGTTAAATTCAGATTTCAGTTAAACAGATTTCTTCTTAAAAATTATAATTAATGTTTTAAATGATTTTTAAACAAAATAAGTAACCAATATTCACCCTGACATCTATAGTAAAAACTTGTGTAAAAAAACGTTACCCTATAAAATAGGACTCCAGATGAAAAACTTAACATTGGAAAACTGGATTTGAATCACACTTTAGGAATTTTCTGTTAATTATAGAATTATAAAACAGGCAATCATTATGCCAATTCATGGAACATCCATTTACCCTCATTTAGGATCTGTTAGATGCTTCTGTTTTCATCAAATTTTAAAAGGAAAATGACTGTTCTCTATTACTGTGCAAAGTGGACGAGGGAATGCCTTTTCTTGGACCGATTTATTTTTGTGAGTGGTAGATTCAATGAAATCTTGGGCAACACCACAGAAGAACATGTACAACAAAACAAATTTTGAAAGCATAGCCATAATAAAGATGTAAGTGATTAGTCAAGTCAACTACTCAACTACTAGCATTTCTTCCCCCTCCCCCACTTGCTGCCTCTGGCAACAAGGCAGGAGGGAGGGGAAAAGCAGGAGCCAGTGCTGGGAGGAGCCAGCTTAAAAGCATTCTCCATCACAGAAGAGAAACACTAACATTCAATATGGAAAGAAAAGTGCACTTGAAGTATTATATAGATAAGTTCAAAGGGTACTACTTCTACCATGTGAATTTTTATGTGCTAAGTAAAAATTTGGTACAGCTTGCTTTCAGTAACAGACATTAAATTGAGGAAGGACAAAAGAATTAAGACTGATACTAACACGAATTGAGAAATTTAAACTGAAAACCTACCTGTACCGCCCGTCTTTGGGAAATGAATAAATGGCCAGATACAACAATGGTGAGAATAATATGGCCTGATTCTTCATTTGACTCCAAAACCTTTAAAAAAAATCAAATTTCATGTAGATAACTGATTGCTATCTGCCAGTATAATAGATACAGGTAAAACCAAAGTTTTTAATCTTGGGTGCCAAGAAATTAAGCACCTAAGGCTGATTACAGTGATATTGAGCACTTCACTCCTATTGATAATGACAGTAGGGATGTTAAATATCTGTTAACTGACAAGTTGAGTAACTTCGTGAATTATCAGTTAGGGTACGTCTAGACTACATGCCTCTGTCTCCAGAGGCATGTAGATTAGGCTACCCGACATAGTAAAATGAAGCGGCGATTTAAATAATCGACGCTTCATTTAAATTTACATGGCTGCCGCGTTGAGCCGACAAACAGCTAATCAGCTGTTTGTCGGCTCAGCGCGATAGTCTGGACGCTCCCCTGCCGACATCAAAGGTATTTGTTGACCACCCAGGTAAACCTCATCCCAGAAGGCGTTACCTGGGTGGTCGACAAATACCTTTGATGTCAGCAGGGGAGCGTCCAGACTATCGCGCTGAGCCGACAAACAGCTGATCAGCTGTTTGTCGGCTCAGCGCGGCAGCCATGTAAATTTAAATGAAGCGGCGATTATTTAAATCGCCGCTTCATTTTACTATGTCGGGTAGCCTAATCTACATGCCTCTGGCGACAGAGGCATGTACTCTAGACGTACCCTTAGTTAACTATTAACTATAGTCCCTGGAGGTAGGGGTGGCAGCCAGTGCGCTTTGGCCTCATTCCCAAGGAGCCCTTGCCACTCTACACTACTGCCTCTGTATCAGAAGCAGCAGCAAGGAGTACCAGGCAGGAGCTAATCTGCAAGGGGAGCCAGTTTAAAAACCAGCTCCCCTCACGGAACGGCTGCCTGTCGTCCTATGCTGCTGCCTCTGATAAAGAGGAAGCAGCACAGGGTGGCAGTAGCCCCTGTCTAGGGGAATTCTGAGCCCCCCGACCCAGCACGAGCCAGAACTGAACCGGGCTGCTGGCCAGCATGCTAAAAAATTTACTGGCAAGTAGGAGAGAGAAGAGGAGGGAAGTGTGTGTAGTTCATACCATTAACCTATAAGCTTTTGCTTATAGGTTGACTACACTATTAAATTCCTCGTTGAGAGTGCTCACTAGCTCTGAAAATAGCCTCTTATTTAGGCAACAAAATATAGATTTGATACCTAACCATAGGTAGCCAAGCTTGACATTTTTTTCATCTAAACCAGTGGCTCCCGGTATTCTTGATATCAAAGACCACTTGTGAGGGAAGGCTAAGAGAGAATGATGGACCGCTATTTCATTATTTTTTAGTATTTATGGTCAATCATAATTTCATGTACAATTCATTTAGATATTTAAATACAGTGGTTGCTGCTCAGTTTAATCAATTTTATACGAGAAGTTAATGACAGTACAAGTGAATCTTCAAACTCTATAATAAGTAGGGCTGCAGCAAGCAAGATTCACACTGAGGGCTGAAGGGAAGAAAGTCAATCTGTCTTGTAAACAGATTGATACTCCATATGAAATTTCTTTTCTTTCACACTAGAAGATGTTAGGCCAGCTTGATTCTATTAATAAAGTTTCAGCAACTATCATATTACTATCATATTAAAGCTCCTAATTCGAACTACCATTAAACCTCCTGCACCCTAGTTCGAAGTAGGGTGGCAGTGTAGACATACCCTCAGTTCTTAAAATCTCACAGTAAAAGGAATGCCACAACCTCCCTTGGAAGTCTATTCCAGTACTTAATTTTCTAACTAAAAAGTTTTTCCTAATAATCTTACCTAAACTTAATCCGCAGCAAGGAAGAGTTATTTCTTATCCTACCTTCAGTGGACATGCAAAATAATCAATTACAGTTCTATTTACAAAAGCCCTTAATATATTTATCAAGTTCTCTCCTCGGTCTTCTATTCTCAAGATTAAATACGCACAAATTGTAACCTTTTCTCACAGGTCAAGTTTTCTGAGTCTTTTATGATTTTTGATGGGCACAGTCCAGCAAATCTTTTATCTTCAGATTTTCCTGGGCTCTCTCTTACATTTAATTTTGCTCCTCTAAAAATGCCATACTGATTTCAGCTTGGTTTTGCTAAATGAGACTTTAGTACTTAAACTTCAATTTTCCAAGGTATAAAACTAAACATTTATGCAAGAATAAATATTGAATGCATATAGGATATGGCACTCCTGCTCAGAGCCATAACATAAAAATATATAGTGCTTTCCCAAATAGTTTAACATTCCCAGTGTATGTTTAGGAATATCATAGACATTTGACAAAAGTCTACTGATCTTGACCAAGTTTTCAGATCAACTGAAATAAAAAGTAGTATTTATTCCACTGGCACTCATTTTGTACAGCAAGTTACACACATGTCAAAGGCTTAGTTCTTTTAATTTTTTGTCCCCAGTTTATTACCTTTCTTGTTGATCTACTATATATGTGGGAGTTTGTCCATAAGTCTGTCTATTCAAGAACTCCTCCTAACCTAAAGGGTAAGAGCTAGGCTAGTCAAACTCGGTCTATAGCTTCCTCCTGTCATCGCTTAAAGCAGAGGGAAGGGAAGCTGTGCCAGGACGATGGGCTGTGTCTGGAATGGGGCTGCGTTTCATACAATCCTAGGAGAGACACAAATCACCAGGCAGGTGAAGGGCCCTGTCTGGGCGCATGCTCCTCCCCCCCCCGGTCCCCTCACACACACTGGGGGGTGGGAGGGATCCCCGATTGCTGCAGGAACAGGGCGTTGGCTGGTCACCTTGGCAGCAAGGGGGAAGGCGGCAGCCTGCGCCGCTCCTCAGCGGGCCGGGAGCGGGGCTGAGGCGCGCGCCGCGGTGGCGCGTGCCGGTTGCTGGGCCGCGCGCCCGCCCAGGCCCCGTCTGTCTCCACAGAGAGGGGCGGCGGCCGCCACGCGGGCCGGAGGAAGGTGCTGAGACGGCGGCGATGCCGCTGGACGCGGGACACACAGCGCCGGGCCTGGCCTCACCTTCCAGGAGGCCGAAGCTCCCGCCTGGCCGCGAGGGGCTCCCGGGGAGACGAGGCGGCCGTAGCGCTTCAGCGGCCACGACCCGGCGCTGCGGAGGGGAGGCGCGGCGACGGCGCCGCACGTCTCCTCGGCGGGGGGACCCTGGGGCACCCCGGCCGGCTCGGCGGCGGAGCCCGGAACCTCCCGGCTCAAGCTGAAGCGGCCGCCCTCGTCCGCGGCCGCCATTGCAGCGCTAAGGGCCGAAACGGCGACACCTCAGAGCCGCCGGCCGCGAATCGCAAGGTGAGGGACAGACGGGAGCCAATGAGAAGAACCGTGGGGCACGCAGCCGCCAATCAGGAGGTGAGAAGGAGGCGTCAGCCAATGGGGCGGCGACCTGCCTTTCCCGCTCTAGACTTCGCCGCCCAATGCGCGAAAGTGCGGGAACAAGCTGCGGGCGCGCTCCTCGTGCTCCCCCGCCCCCCGCCTGTCCCTTCTCCCGGGTGGGCAAACGCCCTGGCCTCAGGGCCTCACGGGCGGGCTTCCCAGGACAGCCACGTGTGGCCAGGCCTGCCTCCATCAGTACCACCTGGCACCGACTCCACCTAGTACTGCATGCCCCAGTCTCCTGTCCACCCCCAGCACCGCCTACCTGCTCCCCTCCCGCTGCCTGGAGTATCATGGCTGGTGGTGAGGGACTGTGCCATCCCAGCACTGAGGAAGATTGGGGGGGGCAGCCACTGCTGCTTGGCATGCTGCCCAGGAGTAGCTCTGGCTTCTCCCAGTAAGGGTGTCCTGACCCCACTCCCCAGTAGGATCGCAGGGCAGACTGAAAGGAGAAATGGGCTGTAGTTTTGCTCCATTCTGCCTTAGCCCCATTTGCTGCTCGGAGGGGTTGAAAGTACTTTAGAAGACAGGATTGTAATTAAAAATGATCTGGACAAACCGGAGAAATAGTCTGTGGTAAATAGGATGACGTTAAATAAGGACAAATGCAAAGTACTCCACTTAGGAAAGAACAGTCAATTGCACACATACAAAATGGGAAGTAACAGCCTAAGAAGGACCACTGTGGAAAGGGATCTGGGGTCATAGTGAACCACAAGCTAAATATGAATCAACAGTGTAACACTGGGTAAAAGAGGAAACATTCTGGGATGTATTAGTAGGAATGTTGTAAATAAGAAACAAGAAATAATTCTTCCACTCTACTCCACTCTGATTAGGCCTCAGCTGGTGTATTGTGTCCGTTTCTGGGTATTACATTTCAGGAAAGATGTGGACAAATTGGAAAAAGTCCAGGGAAAAGCAACAACAACAACAAACTTATAGAATCACAGAACACTAGAACTGGAATGGACCTCGAGAAGTCATCAAGTCCAGTCCCCTGGCCTCACGGCAGGACCTAGTACCATCTAGACCATCTCTAGTAGATGTCTATCTAACCTGCTCTTAAATATCTCCAGAGATGGAGATTCCACAACCTCCCTAGGCAACTTATTCCAGTATTTAACCACCCTAACAGTTAGGAAGTTTTTCCTAATGTCCAGCCTAAACCTCCCTTGCTGCAGTTTAAGCCCATTGCTTCTTGTCCTATCCTCAGAGGCCAAAGAATAGTTTTTCTCCCTTCTTCTTGTGACAACCTTTTAGCTATCTGAAAACTATGAGGGAAGACTGGAAAAAAATTGAGTTTGTTTAATCTGGATGGAAAAGAAAAGACAAAGAGGGGACATGATAGCAACTCTGAAGGTTGTTACAAGGAGGAGGAGAAAAATTATCCCCCTTAATCTCTGGTGATAGGCTAAGAAGCAATGGTCTAAAATCGTAGTATGGTAGATTTAGGTTCTGACATTAGGAAAAACTTCCTAACTATCAGGGTGATTAAGCACTAGAATAAATTACCTAGGGAGTTTGTGGAATCTCCATCATTAGAGATTTTAAGAGCAGGTTAGACAGACACCTGTCAGAAATGGTTCAGATGGTGTTGGTCCTACCATGAGTGCAGGGAACTAGACTTGACGACCTTTCCAGGACCTTTCCATTCCTGTGATTCTATAATTCTTAGTCCAATTCAGAGACAGCAGTGATTGTGAATTGTGGTCTATGGCTGTATCTGCAGAAGAAAACATACTAAGAAACATTCTATGCAAGGCCCCACGCCTAAAAGGGCTTCACGCCCTAAAACCAGAGGGCCCCACACCCTAAACCCGGAAGTGTGCCAGACACGCCACGGAAGGGGGCGTTGGCCCCGGAGGAGTAGTGCGGCAGCTTCTGTGCGCCGCAGGAGGGGAGTCGGCCCGTGGGTTTAGCTGGAAGGTGGGACTCTGCTCTGTAGCTGGGGATTTAAAGAGGCTGTGAGTTGTTTCTTTGTGTGCTGGGTTGGTTTTTTTTCTCAACCAAAATTTGGTTTGAATTGGGCCCTGCACTTCCTAAAGCCAGACCTGATTCTATATCCAATGAAAATCATCTGTTTTTCTGTCATAATATTTGGAATTGAAAGAGCATTCCTCATCAATTTTTTACATTCCTAATGTAATCTGGGAGTTGTATAGCATTTGTTCCACAGATAGTATCTCTGCATAGTAGACAGCTACAACTATAAGGAGTGGGGTTTTTTTAAGCTTATCCCAGCAACTCACTCGACTCTTTAGCGGCTTCAAGTAGCTGCATGTGTACCAAATGCCATGCCCTGGTGGAACCTTGCCTCCGTTGCCTCCGTTGCAGCGAGAAGTGCAAGTGAAGGACACGTAACATATGACCCTGCTGCACCTAAAGACTTATGATGATACATTTGGCAAATATTAGTCACCTAGAATATTTTAAATAGAGAGCCGAGGTAAAAATATTTTAAATGAAGAAATTTAAATAAATAAATATTAGATTTTAGATCTAAAGAATGGAAAAGATTTAATTTGTTCTCATCCTCATTGTTGAGCTGACAGAGAGGAATCAAAGAATATAATCTAGATCAGGCTTGCTGAGCTTTATTCTTCACCATTTTCCATAGGTATCACTTCAGTGAGAAACACCATAAAACACCAAGGCTGTGTCTACACTGCACCCCTTTTCCTACTTGCACTTTCAAGTAGGAATAAGAAATCCTCAAGAAAAGGGCTTATTTTCCGGAGAATCGCGTCTAGACTGGCGCTTTTCTCCGGCTTATCCCCAAGCCGGAAAAGAGCAGCAGCCATGTAAATG
This sequence comes from Pelodiscus sinensis, assembly GCF_052426305.1. NCBI lineage: Eukaryota > Metazoa > Chordata > Testudines > Trionychidae > Pelodiscus > Pelodiscus sinensis. The sequence goes on from NC_143065.1 coordinate 8,076,989, forward strand.
CAAATGCCGCGGGGGATATTTAACTCCCCCACGGATTTGCAATTCCGAAGTGTCTAATCTGCATCCCTTTTCCGGAAAAGGGGTGCAGTGTAGACACAGCCCAACAGAAAATTGACCATGAGTCAGGAAGGGATTTTGTGGCTATTGAAATCTGGATTGACAAAAAATATCATAAATAGGTAAATGAATTATTCGTCTTTGTTCTGATAACTATCATGAAATCTGTCCAAGGCATGATTTTTAATTAAGCAAATGCCTGTCCTAAGGAGCCACCCAAAAGTATTCTTTAGTGTAATTAGTACAGTTCTGCTTCCCCTTTGGAACAAGACAGTCTCCATTAAGCAACTGATTTTTGTAAGTCTTTTGCAAAGTTTCTTTTATCCACAGGTGGCCCAAAATGTTTGGGACTTGTTAGGAAAAGTAATGGGACTCATCATTTCTGCCATTTCAAGCAGAAAGATGCTGGCCTTTTGGCTAATGATTTTTGTGGCTGTTGGAATGGGAGTGTGAAGCATGAAACGGTATAAAAAAAGATTAAAGTATTGACATGCTATTTGACAGTCTGCCATGAAGTTGGCACTCATGGTTGTGAACCATTGCAGACAGTGTGACAGGTGCTTTATAAAGTAATATATTGTTATTATTTTATCTCCATATTGTGTTCTTGCCTCCGTGTTCCAGGGAGAGAACAGGTGCAAAGATCCTCTTTCCCTTCTTTGTCGCTCTAGGACAGAAACCAGACATCACAAGAGTCACTGCATTCCTAAAATTAAACGGATAGAATTTTACACTCATTTTGTATTCACTTTGAAAAGGTCTAAGGGTACGTCTACACTACAGTGTTATTTCAAAATAATTAATTTGAAATAGCTTATTTCAAAATAACATGTCTACACACAAAATGCAATTCGAAATAGCATTTTGCTATTTTGAAATAGCACCTCCACACTGAGTGGACTCTGAATCGCATTAAGGCTGACTGGAACCAGTTCCAGCAGGGCACCAGGTCAGGATTTAATGTGTGGGGCTGCTGCCTGAGGCTATCTGAGGTCTGTGATTAAAGGGACCCCCCTGGACAGCCAGTTCTCAGGTTTTCCTACTTGCTTCTCTACCTCGATGAGGGACAGCAAAGCATTTTGTGTCTGCGTGCTCTGGTTGCCCTCACATGGGACACCACAGCATTCTGCAGCATGGAGCCAGAGCTGCCTCTGGGCACTCTGGTGCTTCTCTTGGTCACATTGCAGCGAGCCTGGCTGCACTTTCTGCAGGCTGCCATCAGGGAGGTCCATCGGGGGGCTGTCAGTATCCAGGAGGCCCTGCGAGAGAGCTTCCACCCTGAGGAGCACTAAGAGTCTCCCTGGCCTGCCCCACTGGGGGCTTATGCTTCATTCCTCCCTTACATCCTTCCACTTACCCTTCCATAGCCCCCCTTCCTGATGTCAAATAAAATGCATGTATTGTCAAAAACATAAACTCTATTTATTTAATAAAACTGGGGGGTATGGAACTCTGGTGAGACTGGGAAAAAGAGGCAGGAAAGGGGAGGAGAGAGGGAGGGAGAGGGGTGGGTGAAAACTGGGAGGAGGGAGCTGGAAGGGGGAAGCAAGGGGAAGAAGAGAGGAGAAGTTCAGGGTTCATGGGTGGGGGTCTCACCGGGCCAACTGTCTCCCAGCATAGTGGGTGCGGGGACCTCGGCGTCCCCAGGGGTATGGGGTGGAGGCTGTGGAGTTTGAGGAGGGAGAGGCAGGAGCGGGAGAAGGAGGAGGAGGATGAGCAGGAGCTGGGGAGGCAGCAGGCGCTGGAGCGGTACGAGGCAGCACGCTCCGCACCAGGGTCTGCAGATGGGTATAGATGATAGAATCCTGGGCAAGCAGCTCCCACTGGAATTCCCATTCATCCTGCACCCATTGCTCCATGGTGCGGTGCAGGGTTTGCAGGGTCCCCAGGTGCTGGTCTCAGTACCCCTGCAGTGTTGCAGTGGACCTGCTGAGCCCTCGGGTGCTGGAGTATGTCCCGGGCGGGGTGGTGCACCCTGCATGCGCAGCTGGTGCGGCTGTGGAGAAAGAAGAGAAGTGGTCAGTTCTCCCTGGGAACACAGTGGGTGAAGCCCAGCCCCCTTCTGCGAGGTGAAGATGACCGTGTTCTGCACTGTCATAGCCTCTGTGCTTGCACAGAGGCCATGGTCGGAATGTCTGGCTATCCCCAGGAGTGGGAGCTGCCCCGAGACCATACCCATGCCCCTCTGCTATGTATAGTGCAACCGAGATGTGGGGGAGATGTCCCCTGCCTGTGTGTAGATGGGGCTTGTGAAGGGAGGGCGTCCTGCTGTGTCCCACCCCAGGGTCAGGAGCATGTCAAGTCTCTTCACACACGCATGTGGCTATCAGGCCACAGTCCCTGTGTGGCATGCAGCTGGAGCCACCTGCCCAGGGGTGGCACAGCACGTGCTCGCACATACACAGGTTGCTGCATGATCTGTGGTAAGCAAGGCCCACGCACACGGTCCCTTGTCTCTCTCCCCACCCCCACCAGGAAGGGGACTGTTATGGCACTTACATGGTGTGGCCTCCCTGAATGACCCTGCTGACTCCGCTGCTGGGAGAGCTTGGGGGTCTGGCAAGTGTGGCACCCTCCATGGCAGCTCCTCCTCTGCGCCTTGGTCAGGGCCCTCTGGTCCCGGATCGCTGCCCCCCAGGGTGACACGGACTGTCCTGCCCCCCATGATGCGGTCCAGGGCATCGAAGTAGGGGCTGGTGTCTGCTCCTGCTGAGGAGCTGCCCTGAGTGGCCCGGGCATATGCCTGCCACAGCTCCTTAATCTTCATACGCACCTGTTCTTGTGTGCGCATGTGGCCTTTGGTGGCGATGGTGCCAGCTATGTGTCCATAGGCAGTGGCGTTCCTCCTCTAGTGTGGCGATCATGGGCATTGGAGGCCACCCACCAAACCTCAATGAGGTCCATGATCTCCGCACTAGTCCAGGAGGGCACCCGCCGTCTCTGGCCCCTGGCTGGCTCCTGGGAGCTGGGGGACTGGGCGGGGGACAGCTGGCTGGCACTGGCTGCCTGGCTCATTCTCTGGGTGAGGGGCAGTGACTGCTGGCAGGCCTGGCTCTGGCATACAGTATGGCCAGAGTCTACCCCTTTAAGGGCTCCAGGCCTGGGGGAGAGGGGAAGAGTTTTCCTGGTTTGGCCCAGAGTGGCCACCAGGGGAAACTGGGAAGGGCTGGAGGCCCCCTATTTCGGAATAAGCGTCTACACAGCGCTTATTTCGAATTAGCTATTTCAAATTTGGCGTTATTCCTCGTAGAATGAGGTTTACCAAATTCGAAATAAGCGCCCTGCTATTTCAATTTTATTTCAAAATAGTGGTTTGCCTGTGTAGACGCTAGGAAAATTAATTCGAAATAACGGCTGTTATTTCAAATTAACTTTGATGTGTAGACATACCCTAATTGACGACACAAGGTTCAGAGCAATGAAAAATCAGGCCCAGTAAGCATATGGACTATGCCAAGATATTGCCAGAGCTGGCCAGGTACAGAGGATCATTGTCTCTGAGGATATCAGAGCATACAACACTGAGACCCTGGGACAACTGAGAAGGATTTGGTACCCTACTTCACAAACTATGGCTTCTTGATCTGAGGCTATAAATCACAGTCCAGGCCTTAATATTTTTTACTATTAATTTGCTTTTAATGTGGATACTTCAGATCTTAAGGAGTCATTAGAAGCTGTATTCAGTAACCCTTCTGATGAAGCTTATGCTCTCAGAATTTCATTTTCAATTTAATTTTCTAACACATCCAAAAAGCTCACGAGACGGTCACTCAAAACTCCCTAATTTTGCATCATTTTTCCCAAAAGCCTTGGTTCAGTTAAAGATCTGTGAACATCAGCAAAACTAAGTAGATCATCCCCAACTTTCCATTTTGCAGTGAAATCTGAAAGAAGATGTAATAATTTTGGGTTTCATTTTGAATTGTTCACCCAGCTCTCATTCTAAATTCCAGGGCTAGGTGTGAGTTATCAGTACTGCTGCCTTCTGTACTTTCTGGCACGGCCACTGCTCTAGCAGCCTCTTCTGACCAGTGATTGCATTACACTTTGGGATACCACAGTAAGTAGAAAATGCCCTACATTTAAAAACCAATTTATAATAGTTTTATGGTGCTTGTGCTTAGCTAACATAGGATTGTATATCTTGGAAATAAAATAGGAAAAATTGTGTACACACTCTCTCTCTCTCCCCACTCCTGATTTTATATAATCCTATGAGCAGCCTACATTGTCTCTAAAAAAAGAATGATGGTACAGTGACTCATAGCAATGAGGGGGTACTTTGTACTTTTATCCATTTCACTTAAAGGATTTCCCTATCATCAACCTCTAGGCTCAGTAAAAACAAGACTATGAGTCAGCCATCCAAGGTCATTGAAAGAGTTGTGATAGAAGCTACAGTCTTTGTTCAGAGAGATGTATGGGAATCAATGCTGACAAAGTGAGCAGGTGAGCTACTGTTAAATCACCTTCTCAGCCACCCCAGTCAGAACAATCCTGAATAAGCAGCCTTAAAACATTTTACAAAATTAAATATTTGGGGTTTTTTTTTGCCCATTTCACAGATGGGGAAACTCAGGCACAAAGAAATTAAATGACTTGACAAGATCACAAAGAAGGTCAGTGACAAAATAGGATTACAATACTTCTCCTTACTGTCAGTTACTCTCTAAGCAAGAGACACATTGGGTCTCATGAAAGGGAAATTTCAAAAAGACTTTTGCCAGCAATTTTCCTCCTCCTGTCAAGTGAACGGAGCTGATGTATAAACTTGGGTCTTTCTTGTAAATAACAGAAGAAAATAATGTGAATAAGAAATAAAAAGTGTGAGAGCACATATTGAATGCATTTTTTTAAGTGTAGCAATAATTGCTTTGGAAAGTGGATTGTTTGCAACATTTTATCATGTCGACTGTTTTGCAAGAAAGAATTCTGACAGGCATGTTAATGTTCCTGTAAAAGAAGGGAGGAAGATTAAAAAGCTCATCGGCACCTCAATCTTTTAACTAAACAAAATATGACTTTGGAAGAACTGGAACTGAAGTAAGAGCAACTGCAAAATCAGGTGCTCTTATCAAATTTTAATTTAAAAAAAATATATTTTGCTTTGAATTTGATGCCCATGACATGGAAGGCCTAAAATGCAGCAACTAGAACTCAGCAAAATATATGTAGAGGCCCAGCCTTCCAGCATTGCCAGTGCACTCCCCAATTTCTAACCTGAAGTGCTGCTGGCTGTTCCAGACATGAAACACTCACATGCACTGCAGACCGGGCCAGTAAAAGTCCAGTTGGTGTGGAGCTGGGCAGACTCTCTACTAGGGATGTAAAGGCCTAGTTGACTATCTGATAAGCAAATGCTTATTGGATAGTTGACAGGATAGTCGCAGCAAGGGGGGAGGTACTTATATGTGGCAGCGCCGCACCAATCCTGGGGTTAGGTGCTTCTTGCGGCACTGCCACTTTGAATGCCATGGGGAGCCCGGCGTCAGGCTCCTCGTGGCATTTCAAAGCATCAGTTCTGCATGGAGCCCAGGATCAGCTGACCCCAGGCTCCACGCAGCATGCCAGCTTTGAAATGTACAAGAGTCTCTTTTGCATTTCAAAGTGGAAGCGGAACATGGAGCCTGGGGTCAGAGGGGAGTCCCCATTGGGGCTCTTGTGCATTTTAAAGCGGAAGCGCCTGAGAGGAGCCCAGAGTCAGCAGAACTTCCCGCTAGCCCTGGGCTCCACCTGGCATTTCAACTTTGAAATGCACAAAAGCCCCCACTGGGGCTCTTGTACATTTCAAAGTGGAACGCGGAAGTGCCTATTGACTAGTGGAGTAGTCGATGGAAATTCTATCTATCAAATTAATTGCTACTTATCATCCCTACTCTCTACCTAACTCTACATGTCTCCTCCAGAAGTGGCAAAATGTACCTCAGCTCCTAGTGGAGGGATGGACATGGGGGCTCCCTGTGCTGAGCACCAACTTCGGAGCTCCCATTGGCTGGGAACTGTGACCAATAGACTCAGAAGGGGCAGTGCCTGCAGAGGGAGGCAGTGCACAGAGTTGCCTGACGGTGCCTCTGCCTAGGAGCTGCCTCTGGGGAGCTGCCTGAGATAAGCACTGCCTGAAGCCTGCATCCCTTAATCCCTCCCATGCCCCAACCCACTGCCTCAGCTCAGAACCCACTTCAGTATTCTGAACCCCTTGGACCCAGCCTGGAGCCTCCTCTTGCATTCCCAAACCCTTCATCACTGGTCCCAACCCAAAGCCCATCCACACACTCACGAGTGTGAAGCAGAACGATGGAGCCGTTAGCTGGAGGGAGTGGAGCTGAATTGCTCCACTTCCTCCCACCACTGCTGGGGTGTGCAAGTGGCCTGACCCCTGCTGCAGGTGCCAGGCATCCCACCAGTCCCTTGGGCCTTGTCGCTTGGGGGAGGAGGCATGGGGGGAAGAGGCAGTATGGGGGGCAGAGGAGGAGCGGAGAAGAAGTGAGGGCAAGGCCTGAGGCAGGTTGTCCGGGACCTCCTCAGGTGGCACAGAGAGAATTCACGCGGGGGGAGGGGGTAGTAACATGGCTGGGACACCTCTTGCATCCTTTGCAATCAGGCATTCCGCTTGACACCTGCTGCCATCTGGACATCCAGCCTTTGATCAGTCCCCATTAGGTAGCTGGAGATGGGTTACACACATCTCTCACCATTCTTGCCAGCAAGTTAAGGAAGTATGGATTGGAGAAATGGACTGGAAGGTGGATAGAAAGCTGGCTAGATTGCTGGACCCAATGGGTAGTGATCGATGTCTGGTTGGTGGTTGGTTTCTAGCGGAGTGCCCCAAAGATCAGTTCTAGAGTTGGTTTTATTTAACATCTTTATTTATGACCTAGATGAGGGGATGGATTGCACCCTCAGCAAATTTGCAGATGACACTAAGCTAGGGGGAGAGGTAGATACGTTCGAGGGCAGGGATAGAGTCCAGAGTGACCTAGATTAGAGGCTTGGGCCAAAAGAAATCTGATGAGGTTCAACAAGGACAAGTGCAGAGTCCTGCATTTGGGACAGAAGAATCCCAAGCATTGTTACAGGATGGGGATCGACTGTCTAAGTAGCAGTTCTGTAGAAAAGGAGCTGGGGATGAGAAGCTGGATATGAGTCAAAAGTGTGCCCTTATAGCCAAGAAGGCAAATGGCATATTAGGGTGCATTAGGAGGAGCATTTCCAGCAGATCCAGAGAAGTGATGATTCCCCTTTATTCGGCACTGGTGAGGCCACATCTGGAGTATTGCGTCCAGTTCTGGGCCCCCCACTACAGAAAGGATGTGGACGCATTGGAGAGGGTCTAGCGGAGGGCAACCAAAATGATGAGGGGGCTGGAGCACATGACCTATGAGGAGAGGCTGAGGGATTTGGGCTTATTTAGTCTGCAGAAGCGAAGAGTGAGGGGGGATTTGATAGCAGCCTTCAGCTTCCTGGAGGGAGGTTCTAAAGAGGGTGGAGAGAAGCTGTTCTCAGTAGTGACAGAGGGCAGAACAAGGAGCAATGGTCTCAAGCTACAGTGGGGGGGTCTAGGTTGGATATTAGGAAAAATTATTTAATTAGGAGGGTGGTGAATACTGGAATGGGCTACCTAGGGAGGTGGTGGAATCTCCATCCCTAGAGGTTTTTAAGTCTCAGCTTGACAAAGCCCTGGCTAGGAAGATTTAGTTGCGGTTGGTCTGCGGTTGGGCAGAGGGGCTGGACTCGATGACCTCCTGAGGTCTCTTGCAGCCTTAGGATTCTATGATTCTCACACAGTGCATCACGGGTCCAGGACTAAGTGCATATCTCACCTCTCCAGGTCCTTATAATTCATCTGCTGCAGGGCTCATTATCTCTATCATGGAGTGGAATCAGGGTGATTCTCCCTCTCTCAAATCACAGCAGGCCTGTCTTATCTTCATCACCCATTGTATTTTCTTTCCAGGAGCAACAACAGTGGTAACCAGTTACCAGTCAGATTTCTTAAAGCAAACTATTATTTATTTAGAACAAAAGCATTGAGGAGAAAACAGATCTTAAAACAATAAATAACCAGCATGCAAGCCTGTCTTTCCAGAAGGCTTACCATTCCCTGGAACTGGGGAGAGAGCCAACCCTTTCAGACTCCTCCGCAGAGTTTAGTGTCTGTGTCAACTTGTCCTCCTGACAGCCCCTGATAAGTCACTCCCCCCTCTGCTGCGAATGGCTTTTGAACTGTTTAGTGTTCTTTGGATGTCTTCATTCCCAGCCTTGACAGAACAACAGTGTCAATTGGAACTGAAAAATATCCCGTTGTCTTGTAATTGCCACTCATGTTTATTGGAAGGGTTTCTCATATTTAGCTCTTGCTTTCCTGCTTGCTTTTCCCACAGCCCCTTATTAGGTTACAACATTCAATGAGAAAAAATGTTACGATGCATTACACAGTAACTTCACCTCACCAACCAGGCCGCACACAACGTTCATAAAATTGTTTTAGTATGGTATTCTTAGACTATTACACAGCAATTCCACTTTGGTCACAAAATAACCTCTTGAAGATCTACTGATTTCTGTTAACCATAGTACCGGTGGCTTAGCTGGAGGGGGATGGGTTATAAAAGATTTCAGGCTCTGGGAAATTGTGGTGAGCGCACTTGGAGGATGTGCTAGAAGTTCTATCCTCCAACCATGCAGCTGCCAATAGAGATTATTTTCTGAGAATCATCACAGCAATTTAGGCTTCAGTTACCAATTTTTACTCTTGTTATTTAGCCCTGACTTCACATTTCCCCTGCTGTCTGTTGCAGTGAGCTTTAGAATGCTTAGGTAAAAAGTGGAATGGGCAGTGTATTTCTGGGTAATCGCAGCACAGTTCAAGCAGTGTTAAAAAAGCATGAGTCTGCAGCCTGATGGTTTGTATTAGATTGTTTGTTTTTTATAGCTGTGGCTACAGATAATGTCCTGCAGCTGAATTTCATAGCCCCTTTTCTCTGTGATGGGCTAGACAAGAACCCTTATACCAAACATTCCTGAAATTCAGGGACGTTCCAGTTAGGATCTAGACCAGTGGTCTCCAACCTTTTTACACCCAAGATCACTTTTTAAATCTCAGAACAGGCGAAGATCTACCGCCCCGCCCCTTCCTTGAAGCTCTGCCCCTTCCTTGAAGCCCCACCCTCTCTATTCTCCTCCTGTCCATCACTTGTTATCCCCAACCCTTACTTACACACTCTGATAAACAGTTTATTTTTAAATTATGCGATACATACAATTAAAATCACGTGTTTATAGTTATGAAATAAATGGTCTGTTTTTTATTCATGCTATTTAAATCTAAAATGAAGCATTTATAATTATACATTTTGTGGGGACAGAGTACTGCGGCTGGGGGTAGGGGAGAGGGAACAGGGTGCTGGGAGGGCAGAGGACAGGTTTCTGCAGCAGGGGACAGAGTGCCAGTGGGGACAGAGTTCGGGGAGTGGGGATGGGAATAGGGACAGAGTTCTGTAGCTGGGGACAGGAGAGTGGGGACCGAGTTCGAGGAGTGGGGACAGAGTTTGGGAGTGGGGACGGGAATAGGGACAGAGTTCTGTGGCTGGAGCCAGAGGAGTGGGGATAGCATTCTGTGGCTCGGGAGTGAGGGCTGGGGAGTGGGGTGCCAGTGGAGGCAGAGAGTCCCCTGCATCTCCCTCCTCCCAGCATTCTCCTCCCCCCCCCAGGGAAACTAGTACGTGCCTGCCCCGGGGCCAACCCCCCTCCCCCTCCGTGCAGAGAAGCCCCGCGCCCCCAGCCACTCCCCCCACCCCCTCCTGGCCTATACTAGCAACTAGAGGGAGTGCCTGCCGGGGGCGGCGTGGCCTGTTGGACTCCAGCTGCAGCCAGTGGCTGCACCCCCCTGCCAGCTCTGCTTCCCGTCCCCCTTCCTCCGGCCCCCCCTCCTGTCCAGCCCCTCCAAGCCCCGATCTCCCCCTAGCTCTGCTTCCTGCCCCATCTTCCTCCCGGCCCCTCTTCCTCCCGGCCAGCCCTGTGTCTCCCAACCCCTGACCCCCTGCCAGCCCCACCTCCCGCCCTCCTCCTGGCTGGTCCCTTCTTCCCCCGCCCACGATCAAGTGTGTTCGGTATTTTAGGGGGGGTCTACCTGGTAACCCTAACAATGTAGCATTCCTTTAAAGAATCACGTCTCACTATTCAGTTCATTTCTGGATGCAGCATTGATTCACCTATAGTAAAAACCAGCTTCTCCAGCTTAGATCACATCAATTATTTCAAAAACAGAAGTGGGCAGAAGCCAGTGTCTGCACTTAAAAAAATGTTTATTTAGTAAAATGCTCTGGATACAGATTTGCTTTCTTTGTTCCACATTTATTGGTGTTTTGCCCGTCTTAATGGGAACTGCATGCACTTAGTTAATTGGATTGAAACATTGTCTTATATCATAACCCCCTGTGTCTTCAGCTGAATGCTGTTGGGTAACTTTCTATTACGGTCTTGAATTTATTACAAGCTGTATGTCTGCTTCCTACAGAAAGTATTATTGGATGTGCCAAAAGGACTGTTTTTGCTCTCTTTGTAGTGGAAAAGTATACCAGTCTCACAAAAAATCTACTTGAAACTTGTTGAGACTTAATAATTGAGGACCCAATGCTGCTTTTATGAGCTTAATATCAGAGCTTCCATTAGCTTGCTCAGTCCTACTCCCACTGATGATAACAGTTGATCAGCTAGAATGGAATTTTCAGCCTCAGACGAAGATATATGCACAGGGTGATAGGACAGCTAGAGGAGTGGCTATGACAGAATCAGACAGATCAATGATTAATACAAAAGAGGGAGGATGGACAATAGTCTAAGACTTGGATGACCCTGCTTCATGTGTGATCATGAGCAAGCCACTTAGTCTCACTGTGCCTCAGTTGCTCCATTTCCATTCTGTAAAATGGGATAATAGCACTTCCCCATTTCTTGGGTGCGGTGAGGCTACATACATTAAAGACTGTGTGATTCTCAGACACTACAGTAATGAGGGCCAGATGAATACCTAACAAAAAGAACACCTAATCAAATAGCCCAAAGATTAGACAGAGAATTCCACAGAGAAGTGATGATGATGAAGAACTTATATAAAGCACGGTAAATGTGCACAGTTCTTGTCAAAACAAAGGAAAGGAGGCCAGTGCTGAAAGTCTGGAGACTTGGGGGGATGATAGAAGAGCTGCATTGTAACAATGAGGTAGAAACAGTTTAGATTCCTCAGGTCTTTTGGTGTCTTGATATGTCTCAGCCCTGCTCTGCTGTTTGAAGTCTCAGTGGCTAGTTACTCCCTGGCAGCAAAAGGGTAGAACTGAGATAGTGTCTTGGGTTTAAACTGCAAGCATCAGTGCACTAATTAATCATGATCATTGTCTGGCTTAATCTCCCTGGGTGTTTGGGTAGCATAACAACTGCAGTATGCTTAAATTATATAACAAATATTTTTATTTCATTGTAAGGTTAATGGGGTTACCCACATTTACTTCACTCACCCCTTCACTCATTCCCTGCTGCAGGACACAAGTATCTTCAATGAGTGCTAGTTATGCCCTGTTGCAGGAGAGTAGGGACCAGCGAGTGGAAGATCAGGTAATTTCTCCAAATCACATAATATTAGATATTAGAGAGACTTTTCTCACTAAATATGACAGAATCAGGGCATGGATATTGCACATAACCTTGCAATGTCATACATTACATTTTTATTTATTCCTACTACAGCCTAAAGTGAAAATCCAGGGCCCATTCCTGTCCCAGTATCAAATTGCCTTTGATATTGGTTTGCATACAATACAGTGCAGGAATTGGGTTATTACATATTTATGTCATGATTGTTTTATTGTTAATTGACCCTTCAGATGCTTCCATAAGTGTCTCGGGGTCAGATTCCTTCTTATACTAATGACATCTCACTGGTTTCACTGCAGGGGAATCTGGCCATGTCAGTGCACATGCAGAGAGAAATTAAAAACAAAGCACTATGAGCAGACAACATCAGACTTACTGGAATCCCATCTCCAATGAAGCTTGGTGCCTTCCTTACAGTTGCCAGCCTCGAGCAAATTCTTAACGGAGTATTTGAGCCTTCCAGTGTGACTGGATGGTCAATAATCAGGCTTGAATGGATCTTTGAGGGAAAGCAAATCTGAGAAACAAGACACACACACACACACACAAAATCCAGCCCCCCAGTTTCCTGATGTGGTAACCAAGGGTCTGTTAGCAAAATTACCCCAGCTGATCTCAGGTTCCTCCTATTTTAGAGAGGCAAAGGGGGTGTCTCTAAATGACACCCCACTGCCGACAGAGGGATATAGATTAGGCACACAGCTGTTGCAAATGAAGCGGGGATTTAAATATCCTGCGCTTCATTTGAATAGAAATGGCCGCTGCTTTTTGACGACGCGGCATTTTGCAGGCAAAAAGAGGCAGTCCAGAAAGGGATTGGTCAACAAGAAAAGCCTTTTCTGACTGATCCCTTATGCCTCGTGCAACGAGGTTTACAGAATTGGTCGGAAAAGGCTTTCCTGGTTGACCGATCCCTGTCTAGACTGCCGCTTTTTGCCGGCAAAGTGCCACGTCGGCAAAAAGCGGCAGCCAAATCTATTCAAATGAAGCACGGGATATTTAAATCCCTGCTTCATTTGCAATAGCGATGTGCCTAATCTACATCCCTCTGTCAGCAGAGGGGTGTAGTTTAATCACACCCATGGCTTCCTATGCATCAGAGCAACTCACCTTTCTAAATGTGGTATATGACAAGCTGACCACCAACTCCTTACATTTTTGGGGTCCCCTGCGTATCAGTCATAGAGCTGTGCATCAGAGGTTGCTGGACCCATCTAGGATGCTTTTCTGTGTCCATGGGTATTGTCAAATACTTAGGGACTTTCTGCAGGTTGTGACAAGAACATGGCACCTGGAACAAAGAATACCGTATATTCCGGCGTACAAGACGACCTCTGAAGTTAAAAAACATCCCCCAAAAATCGGGGGTCGTCTTGTACGCCGGATGCCCCGCCGCCGGAGCCCCCCCGCAGCTTTGAAAGCCTCGGGGGAAGCCGGCGGCGGGGCATCCCAGGCGCGCATGGGCTGCCCGCCCGCCGGAGCCCCTCCGCGGCTTTGAAAGCCTCGGGGGAAGCCGGCGGGGGGGCATCCCAGGCGTGCATGGGCTGCCCGCCCGCCGGAGCCCCTCCGCGGCTTTGAAAGCCTCGGGGGAAGCCGGCGGGGGGGCATCCCAGGCGCGCATGGGCTGCCCGCCCGCCGGAGCCCCTCCGCGGCTTTGAAAGCCTCGGGGGAAGCCGGCGGGGGGGCATCCCAGGCGCGCATGGGCTGCCCGCCCGCCGGAGCCCCTCCGCGGCTTTGAAAGCCTCGGGGGAAGCCGGCGGCGGGGCATCCCAGGCGCGCATGGGCTGCCCCCCCTCCGGAGCCCCTCCGCGGCGGTGCGGAGGGGCTGCGGAGGGGGGGCAGCCCATGCGCGCCTGGGATGCCCCGCCGCCGGCTTCCCCCGAGGCTTTCAAAGCCGCGGAGGGGCTCCGGCGGGGGGGAGCCCAGGCGCTCCTGGCGGCTTTGCTCCCGGTGCCTCTGGTCTGCTGGGGACCATCTCCAGCAGACCAGGGACACCGGGAGCAAAGGAGGCGGAAGGGCGCTGGGGTATAAGATGAAACCCTATCTTTTAATTAAAAAGATAGGGGGTCGTCTTATACGCCCAGTCGCCCTATACGCCGGAAAATACGGTACATAAATATGCTTTCTTTACCCCAGTTATGGAGCAAGGTGGTTGAAAGCTGAACTCACTGTATGCAGGGGGGGCTGTAGATTTCCAAAACCCTCCCACAAATAGATACATAGTACCCATAGTGGAGGATCAGGGAGATGATCCCAGATGAGACTGGCAGGCATTGGAGAGGTCGTAAGCACCTGGAGAGGTTGTAAGGACACTATGTACTGAACAGCCTCTCTTGACGATAAATGTTTGTGCTATTTGCCTGAGGACTTTTGCTAGCATTGCACTGTCTTAGTTTTGCCTCCAGCTTTTTGAACTCAGAATCATCAGTTGTAATTTGCTGCTTGAAAATCCTGCATTTCTGATTGTGTTCTGACCCATGACAGTAACTAAGGAGTTATTTCACCTCTGTGGTTGGGAAGGAGGAGTGGGAAAGCTCTTAACAACAAACAACATTATTCATATTTCAGAAAAAGTAAAACCATGCCTTTAGTAAGAGAAAGAGCTGGAAGCAGTATTGTCTAAAAGGCTACGTCTAGACTACAGGCTACTTTCAGATGAAGCTTTTTTCAGAAGAGATCTTCCAAAAAAAAGTCTTCTGAAAGAGAGTGTCCACACTGCAAAAGTGCATCAAAAAAGCAATCTGCTTTTTCAAAAGAGGGCATCCAGACTGAATGGATGCTCTCTTGCATGTAAGCTGTAATTGCTATGGACGAAATGGCCACCAGGGCACCTGTGCTTTTTCCTCTTTCCTCTTCTTCCGTAAGAACTCCCTCTTCCCAATCCACACACGCCTTTTTGCTAACGAGCTCTTTCAGAAAAAGGCTTCTTCCTATAGAATGAGGATTACCAATGCCGGAAAACCCCCACTGTTCTTTTGATTTTCTTGCAGAAGAACACAATTGCAGTGTGGACGTTCCTCAAGTTTTGTTGGAAAAACAGCCGTTTTTGCGACAAAACTCTGTAGTGTAGACATACCCAAAATGATGAGTTTAGAGTACTGGGCATCAGGATGGCTGGGTCCTACTCTCCTTTCTGCTACTGACACTTTATTGACAGGTAACTGGGGCCTTAGGATATTTAGGCTGCTAACATGAAAATTAAGTGCCTTTGAGGGTCTGTGCCTGTTTCCCCATCAGTAAACTTAAGATAACACCATTCACTCCTCACAGCAGTGATTTGATCAGTAATTCACATTTGTAAATTGCTGTGAGATGTTTAGAAACAAGTGATGGTATAATAGTGTAAAGTATACATTATTATCATTAAAAATACTCTGCAGTCAGGGGAACTTCTGAACCAAGATAACACTTTTCACTTTGGAAAAAGCCATTCCTTTTTGTATTTATTTTAGCTAATCATTTCAGTTGGACTAGCTAAAGGGTGACCATCACCCTTTAGACCATCAATCTTATTAATCAAGATTTAAAATCAATGAGCATTCAAGGCCAAATTCTGCAGTAGTTTCACTGAAATCAGTAATATTGCAGATATGCACTGTAGGGCAGCTTTTAGGCCTTCTGAATCTGAGTCAACACAGCCTTGCTCTGTTACTCTCCTTCTCATTTGCTTTTGTTTCCTTGCAATCCCTTATTTCCTTTTTATTCCCCTGCGACCTTCCTTCCACTTCATCATCTGAATTTCTTTTTAACTCAGCCTCTGTTCCTTATCGGAGAGAGTTTAAATCCCATATCTGAAGAAGCCTTGTCAGTGTAAAAGGAACAGAAATAGCTGCTACTCACTGTTATCTCCTATTTAAGACTGTGTCGAATATACTGTGCATGGTATTGCTTATGCAGTACTGAAGCTGGAGTTAAACTGTATGATCACTCTCCATCCATGCCACCAGAGACTTCTGGTGTATCTCAGAGCCTGAATCTGCAAAGTTTTGAGCATCTATTTCCAGATTATTGAGTGCCCCCACTTCCCCTTAAAGCCAATGGCATTTTAGGGTAGTCAGAACATCACAAGATATGCTCAGTGGTTTGCTGAATTAGGTCATCAGTGAGCAAAATTACAGTGCCCCATCATCCCTCTACAGGGCCCATGGTGGGAGAAGAAGACCCCTCATGTATCAGCTACAGATCATGTCTGCATTTTAGACTCCCTCTGGGGCACCTGGCATTGGCCACTGTCGGCAGACAGGCTACTGGGCTGGATGAACCTTTGGTCTGACCCAGTATGGCCATTCTTATGTTCTTACTGTAACTTTTTTGTGGTAGTGTCTTAATTTCAGCACATTTTGCAATGGTACACACACTGTAAGTCCTTAACAGACATGAAGTATGGAATGTATCCTCTGGGATTGCAAACTATGTTTGGGTTACTTTCAATGCAGTCAACAGATGCTTAATTTGGTTTAATTTAGTTGGTGTTTGAAAATGGCGAGACCTCTTCAATTACTCATTGTAGAATTTGGGTCTGATCTGGGTTTCATTTACTGCTCGTTTTTCCCCAGTACAGCTTCATTGACCTCCATTGATTGATTCCTGAAATCCACCAGAGAGGAGTAAGAGTCTAGCCTCTTTCCCACCTGCCCAACCCTTCATTTGTATTCCTTTTTGTTTTCAGAGGTTACATTGGAACTGAACAGTCAGGGCCATCCATAAGCAAATCTGCCATTAACATTCTCCGTGAACTAGCAAGTTTGATCGATGGGATGCCATCTGAGACATCAGGTATCATGCGCTCCTTTCTTGGCACTCCATGGACAGGGCTTGCTAACACATTTGCATCTGCATTTAGCAGGGGCACAGTGTCAATGGAAAGCTCAGACTGCTGCTTTACATAAGCTCTCAAGTTAATCAAGTAAATTCTAATGATTAAAAGGCGTTTCTGCTATCTGAGCAGATGTGAGGCGTGAGGCCAAAATGAAAGGTTGGAGACCATTCAACAGCTTCGTATTTCCTGTCTGTGCCACAGAGCAATGTTTCTTCGATTTTCAAGTTGGCAAACCCTTATGCAAAGTTAAACATTTTGAGTGTCCCTTATTCTTACTTTATAGTACATGTAACATATATGAATGTTAACAATTGAATTATCTAATTGGTGGGTTTTAAGATCCTGACAATAGTTGATCTTGAAGAATAAGGGTGTGTGAGGAATGGAGGTGCAAGGGCAGATTGCTTTAGATTGTAATACAATTTTCAAAGCCTACTCCTCCCAGGGTTCCTGACCCAACAATTGAGAAATGTCGCTGTGGAGCATACAATGCCTGGCCGGAGATCAGACAGAGTTTATTTCCAGTCTTGTATGTCCTCCACACAAGGTGCTGTGGTCTCTACCTATCCCTAACCAGCTGACCATTTGTACTTAGTGGTCCGGACTGGTGGCAGGCAAATTAGATGTGATAAAGACATACTCAAGCCATCTCACATACAAAGCTTGACTGGGCTGGTGACCCTTGCTCGCTGTTGCTGGCAGCACCAGGTTGAAGAAAAGAATGAGGACTGGTACTCTCAGCCACGGCAGTCTAGCCCAGCTGTAGGTTTCATGACAATTTAATATAGTACAACAGATAATGTCGGCAAGATGGGCCCAAGTGATAAAGAGAAACTGCTTTTCCTTTCCAATCGTGGAACTCACATATAAAGGATGGGAGCAGGGATACCAGGACCACTCAGAACTGAGCAGAGTAACTTAGTCACTGCAGTGAAGGCGAGAACTTTAACAGGGTTCAAAGAAGAGCTAGACAGATTCATGGAGGTTAGGTCCATCAATGGCTATGAGCCAGGATGGGTAGCAATGGTGTCCTTACCCTCGGTTTCCCTGGAGGTGGGTGAGAGGGGAGGGATCACCTGTTGTGATCCCTCCCTCTGGAGCACCTGGCATTAGCCACTGTTGACAGACAGAATACTGAGCGGGGTGGAGCTTTGGTCTGACCCAGTGTGGCCGTTCTTATGTTGAAAGCCCGGTACAATTATCAATGCTTTGTTGCACCGTGCACAAGAGGGGCACACAGCTGAGCTCTTCAGGGCAAGTATAGGCTTCATAGGGGTGCCAGTAAGGCGAAGCACTCACCCTGTCGACAGAGACTGACTCTGGAATGCCCACTGCCCAGTGCTTTCCTCTCAAAGTTAGCAAAGTGAGGTCATGTAACCTGCAGCTTTCCCTCCTCCTTAGCGACAGGAAGCATTGTTCAAGGTGTTTGGAGAGGGGAGATAGGAAGCACATATGCATTTGAAGGTTTGCTAGAAACTAAATTGTTAATATTGTCTCAAGTTCTCAGGTTTATTAAGCAGAAAAATTAAGCTAGAAATTCATGTGATAACTAAAACTAAACTTAATGGACCAAATGCTCCATTGACATAGATAAACCCATTGGGAAATATACACTATTTCAGACTTGCAAAAAATTCTCAGAAATAGTTACCAGCCTGGGCCTTCACTAACCTTGTCATGATGACGATGATGGAAAAAAGACTGATAATTTACTCAACCATAAACTCTCCCTTCCAGGCAAGGGAGAGCATAGAATTTTGTAAGGTTGTGACGCACATATATGCAGAAGATTAATTCCAAATGCATATGCACATTCAAACCCCATCATTTATATGGCTTAATCATAAATTTCCAAATAGCGGGGCCATGTGTCCCGCAACATCAATTTCCATTATTTATAATTGCTAAGTGACCTTTTCTGGATTTGCCAAAAATCATTTAAGCCCAAGCACTGCTCCGCAGTATTTAATAAATACCGTGAAGTGGTACTTGATTTTCAGGTACTTTAGTTCTGAACCGGATTCTTCATCTTAGCTCATCTGTTCCTATTACTTCTTCAGATAGTATATTTTCTCAAGGGAGGATTTCAGATGTATTACATGGGCAGAAGGGTGGAAGTGGAGCAGTCTGGAAAAAGCCTATCTGAAGTATAGCATATGAAATGTGCCATGAGTGGTCCATTAGAATCAGGCCTTCAAAAGGCTTTGAGAAACAATGTCAGATCATATAAACCCAAAGTTTGTCCTGCCTTAAAACTATCAGTGTTCTAGGAATAGCCTCCAGAATCTAAGGGCCAAATCCAGACCTAGCTGGTGCTAGCCACTGGTCAGGGAGCAAAAACTATGCTTTGCATATTCTGTAGTACAGGATTTGATAGGATTAACCTGTGTGATACAATTTTCTGATGGTCTAAATAGAAGCCATGTCAGCATATTCACTAGACAGCTGGAAGCATCCCCCTAATCATTGTTCATAGTTAGGGCCCTACCAAATTCACAGCTGTGAAAAACATGAAAAACATGTTCATATTGTCTGTGTGAGGCCAGTGCAGCCGCTTCAGGTACCAGAATCCTCCTCTGGGGGCCAGGCAGGGCAGGGACCGCCCCCAAGGCATGTGGGGCAGGGAATAGAGCCTGGGCAGAAGGGTACGTCGCCCCCACCCCTGAGAGGGTAGGGAGGCGCCCCTCAGAGAAGAGGGGCCCCTCCCCGCTGTCTGTGGGGCTGGACGGGGGGGTACCCTGAGGAGAGGCTCTTCCTGCCTCCTGTCCCCAAGGTCTGCAGCCCTGCAGAGGAGGGGCCTATTGCCTGCCCAGTCCTGCTAGGGAGTAGGGGGGTGCTCCTGAGGAGAGGGGCCCGGCCCCTTCCCTGTTCTCTGTGATGGGGCGGTCAACTGGGTGGAAGGGCCCTTAGTTCAGTCTGAGGGGAGGATTCAGGGAGGGTCACAGGGTCCCACCCTCTCTAGGTTGACTGTGGGGGTGAAAGTGAGGGGGGCTATATTCTGGAGAAGAGGAGCCCCTCCCCATACCAGCTCTGCAGGTAGAGTACATACCCCTGAGAGAAGCAGTATCCTCACCACTCCCTTTTGTCAGTTCCGGGGGGGATGGAGAGCTCCATCTGCTCCGCCACGATGGGGGTGGGGGGAGGAAGGGTCCATCTCTCTCTAATGCTGTCAGGAGAGTATATCTGCTCCCCATGTGGAATAGGATGTTTCTTCTTTTAGCTTCATTGTGGGGGGCGGGACTCTTGCCCCTTAAGCAGTGGTTGGCCAGTCTCTTCTCAGCTTTGTGATGGCAGCAGGGGTTTATGTCCCAAGGAAATCTCCACTTATCACTGCTCTTCACACCCCCATTATTTTGGTTCATAATAATTTTATTGGAATAGCAAGTTATATCGCCATTGGTAAAGCATGTGATTTTAAAAAAAGACCCATTGGGTCAAGAAAGTTTAGGCCACAAACATTTTTCTAGTCAGTCTTTCAGTGGGGACAGTGGGAGATTTGTACAAAGACTGAGGATGGAATATGATCCTTATATGTTAAATTTTTGGGCCCTGATCTTGTGTCGGGGTCCAGTAGTGCAGTCCTCTGCTCATGTGGACTTTCATCAACTGCAGTGGAACTCAGCAATGATGCAGGGGTTTGCACTATTGGAATGTGATGCAGCTCTGAGGGCCTCAAAAGTTATTGTTGTAATCCACATCATTTAGTAGTAAGTGGTGCAGTGCACTGCTAGGACCACACTACTCCTATTCTCTTTTGTTATACTCTCTTCACATTGCAGTTACCTGATTTGTGCACATAAATATCTTAATTGTACAAATTTGGTTCACAACACTACCTACATTATTTGAAAAAGAGTCCCATAAAGAGTCATGATCAGGTTTAAGAGTCAACACTCGTTTACGATGATTGGGGGCAGTTCACACCTCTTCTGGAGTTGCTGTTTTAGACAACTTGCAGACACCTGGATACAACACAACAGCTTTACACATGCTTACACTCAGACCTGGTCTAGACTAAAAAGTTAAATTGACTCAGCTACTTTGCTCAAGGATGTGAAAAATCCACATCCCTGGGTAGCGTAGTTAAGCTGATCTAATGCTGGTGTACATATTTCTAGGTGGATAAAACTCCTCTTCTGTCAGCATAGCTCTCACCTTCCAGGGAGGTGGATTACTTAAGCTAGCAAGGGTACTCCTCTAATCACCGTAGGTAATGTCTATGCTGAAGCTCTACAACTGTGCTGCTGTAGTATTTCCAACGTAGACAAGCCCTCAGTCCACGTTGAAAAGACTGCCTTTGTAAGCATAAGGGCTAGAAATATATTCTTTAATTAAAAAGAACACGAAATCTGCAGAATCAGATATTCATGGAGCTATGTGGTACCTAAAGCAAGCAAGATCTGCTCATGAGCTGGGTGTTTGGCTCCACTGGCATAGACTGTAGGCATTTGTAACAGGTAGATATCAAACATCTGTCCAGTGTATGTATTCCTCTTCTGTTGAGGCACACAAATCTGACAAACACTAAGGTGCCACAGGACTCCTTGTAGGTTTTGCAGAGATAGATGGAACTGGGCTACCCCTCTGATTCATTTAATAGCTCTCTTGGGGGTAGATGGGTCTGTGAGGAGTGTGTTTACATCCCCCTATGGTGAAGAAGGGCCTTCCTGTTACTTGGAAAGTTAGGTGTCAACCTTTTCTTACACTTAAACAAAAGATAGAACTATGTAGCACTTTAAAGACTAACAAGATGGTTTATTAGGTGATGAGCTTTCGTGGGCCAGACCCACTTCCTCAGATCAATATGTGGAAGAAAATCGGCACAACCATATATACCAAAGTGATACAATCAAAAAAATGAACGCATGTGAAATTGACAAATCAAATTTTAGAACAGAGTGGGGGTAGGGGGGAAGGTTAGTGTCTGTGAGGTAATGACATAGGGGAGATAATAGGGGAAGTTTTTGTGAGGTAATGACATTAGGGGTGATAATTGGGGAATTGTATTTCATGCTCCGGGCCAGCAATCACTGCTCTCCAGCTGCCCAGCTCAGACAGCAGCACCCCTGCGAGCAGCAGCACAGAATTTAGGGTGACAATACCACAATCTCACTACACTAACCTTGTGACCCATTCAACATCATTTTGGATCAGGACCCCTGCAGATACAGCAGTGTGAAATTCCCCATTTTAAGACATGAAATCATGAATTTTAAAATTTGTAAAATCCTATGGCTGAGAAATTGACCAAAACAGACTGTGAATATGCATGGACAGTGTTTTAGGCACCCACCTCCCCTAGTACCCACTTATGCGCTAAAGGCAGCTCATTCTGAACAAAATTATCTTTCAACCAACTCAGCTACTTTTCCTCTGATTCAAAATACACTGATGTCTCATCTGCAAACTTAACATTTTAACACAACACAAAGCATCTGAAAATCTATACCATAGATTTTACCGTATCTAAAAATATCTGAACAAATTCACTACATACACAATTTGATCAGCATTAGATGCAAGACAACAAACATGTTGAAATTGACACACATTTTTCTGTGTTGCAGCGTCGCTGGCCCTTTCAGGGGAGATGGGCCTCAGTCTCTCCTATAACATCACCAAGTCTCCTTCCCAGCTGAGAAAAACAAAGAAGGTCCAAAGGGCTATGGTGGATTGGGGATGTGTATATTTGTGATGTGATCCAGTTAGATCTGGGGCCTGTGAAGAGCTGGAGGGAGCAGGCCTGAGGTGAAGGCCAAACTCCATGGAAGAAAGTCTTGGGAGAGAAGGAAGGCAGGTTCACACGGAGGAGGGGCTGGGTCCAGCCTGAGACAAGGGAAAAGACTCTCCTGTTTTGAGTTCTTTGTTTTATGTCACCTTGCTGGCAGGACCTAGCCACTGGACTCCAGAACGAGAACCTTATTTTGAATATCTCAGACTGTGGTGTGGAATGTTTACCGTGAGGTGCTGGAAGGGAGAAGTGAGGCAGGGCTGCTGCAGAGCCACCCCAGGCCACAAGGGGGTGCTCAGGAAGCAATAATCCAACCACATTCCTGTTAAACTGCACACACAGCATTCTTGTCAAGAAACAATCATGAATAGTTTGCCCCAAAACGCATGCAGTTATTTTACAAGCATGTTAACTAACACCAGCTGGCATATAACCATGTCCCTTACATGAAACAAGATAAGTCAAGAGTCTATGGGTCACACTTAGAGCTGCTGTGTTGTGAAAAATTATTCTTTAGACTTGATCTACTAGTGTGTTTTCTTGCTCCATAGGCTCTGCTAAATTGAAATGATCGTCTCTCAGGGATGGTCTGGATGGTGCTTGGTCCTGCTGTGAGGGAAGGGGACTGGACTTGATGACCTCTCATGGTCCCATCCAGTTCTAGTATTTTATGATTCTATGAAATAACGAAGCCAGGGTTTAGTTCAGACTCAAATCCATAGTGATTAGCACAGACAGTAGCCACATCTCTGAGCAGCACACCCTCCCACACCAATGTGTACTGTCCCTGCGAGGCCTTCTGTCCGTTCAGCACAGCACACTGGCAGATAGGCAAACAGACACAGACGGACCGTAGTGTCAGCCCCTTTCAGGGCTCAGTTCCTCTGTTCTGAAGCACTGCAAGCAGAATCAGCATCTCCACTACTCCAGGTCGTTTTGAATTATGACCCTATCCTCCAGAGCCGACGCAACCCCTCCCAGCTTGGTATCATCTGCAAACTTAATAAACATACTTTCTATACCAATATCTAAATCATTGATGAAGATATTGAACAGAGCAGGTCCCAAAACAGACCCCTGCGGAACCCCACTTGTTATGCCTTTCTAGCAGGATTGTGAACCATTAATAACTACTCTCTGAGTACGGTTATTTAGCCAGTTATGCACCCACCTTATAGTAGCCCCATCTAAGTTGTATTTACCTAGTTTATTGATAAGAATATCATGCTTGACTGTATCAAACGCCTTACTAAAGTCTAGGTATACCACGTCCACCGCTTCTCCCTTACCCACAAAACTCGTTATCCTATTAAAGAAAGCTATCAGATTGGTTTGACATTATTTGTTCTTTGCAAATCCCTGCTGGATGTTCCCTATCACCTTGCCACTTTCCAAGGGTATGTCTACACTACCCCGCTAGTTCAAACTAGCGGGGTAATGTAGGCATACCGCACTTGCAAATGAAGCCCGGGATTTGAATTTCCCGGGCTTCATTTGCATAAGCGGGGAGCCGCCATTTTTAAAACCCCGCTGGTTCGAACCCCATGCAGCGCGGCTACACGGGGCACAAACTAGGTAGTTCGAACTAGGCTTCCTAGTTCGAACTACCGTTACTCCTCGTGAAATAAATATATATATAATAAATAAATATATAATAAATATATTAGAAGCAAGAGGAAGACCAAGGAGAGGGTAGGCCCACTGGTCAGTGAGGAGGGAGAAACAGTGACAGGAAACTTGGAAATGGCAGAGATGCTTAATGACTTCTTTGTTTCGGTCTTCACCAAGAAGTCTGAAGGAATGCCTAACATAGTGAATGCTATTTGGAAGGGGGTAGTTTTAGAAGGTAAAATAAAAAAAGAACAAGTTAAAAATCACCTAGAAAAGTTGGATGCCTGCAAGTCACCAGGGCCTGATGAAATGTATCCTTTCTTGTTTCCCTTTATTCCCGTAGGTAGTTTGAGCGCATTCTGTGCCTTTGCCTTTCTAATCTTGCCCCTAAATTCCTGTGTTGTTTGCCTATATTCATCCTTTGTAATTTGTCCTACTTTCCATTTTTTATATGACTCCTTTTTTATTTTTAGATCATGCAAGATCTCGTGGTTAAGCCAAGGCGGTCTTTTGCCATATTTTCTACATTTCAGATGCAGCGGAATAGCTTGCTTTTGGGCCCTTAACAATGTCCCTTTGAAAAACTGCCAACTCTCCTCAGTTGTTTTTCCCTTCAGTCTCGATTCCCATGGGACCTTACCTATCAGCTCTCTGAGCTTACCAAAATCCGCCTTCCTGAAATCCATTGTCTCTGTTTTGCTGTTCTCCCTTCTACCCTTCCTTAGAATTGTGAACTCTATGATTTCATGATCACTTTCACCCAAGCTGCCTTCCACTTTCAAATTCTCAACCAGTTCCTCCCTATTTGTTAGGATCAAATCTAGAACAGCTTTCCCCCGGTAGCTTTTTCAGGCTTCTGAAATAAAAAGTTGTCTCCAATGCAGTCCAAGAACTTATTGGATAGTCTGTGCTCTGCAGTGTTATTTTCCCAACAAATATCTGGATAGTTGAAGTCCCCCATCACCACCAAATCTTGGGCTTTGGATGATTTTGTTAGTTGTTTAAAAAAAGTCTCATCCACTTCTTCCACCTGGGTAGGTGGCCTATAGTAGACTCCTAGCATGACATCACCTTTGTTTTTAATCCCTTTTAGCCTAACCCAGGGACTCTCAACACTTCCGTCTCCTATGTCCATCTCCACCTCACTCCAAGTGTGTTCATTTTTAACGTATAAGGCAGTGGTCCCCAACCTTTAGAGGCTCCTGGGCGCCCAGGAGGTGGGGCCACGCACGTGCCGGGCGCCCGGTAGGTGGGGGCCACTCACATGCTGGGCGCCCGGGGGCGGGGTCGCGCTTCCGGGGGCACGCCAGGGGACTGGGATGCCCTTGCATCCGGCGCCAGCATGTGCCCTAGGGCCGGGGCTGGGGCCGCCCGAGCGCCTTGTGCCGTGGGCCCGGGGCCAGCGCTGCCGCCTGAGCTGCGCGCCTGGGGCCGGCACCGGCGCCGCTCGTGCGCCGCACGCCCAAGCGCCCACTTGTGTCCCGGGGCTGGGGCCGCCCGAGTGCCGCGCACCCGGCGCCGGGGCGTGTCGCGCGCTTGGGGCCAGCGCCTCCTGTGCGCCGCGGGTGGGGCTGGCCCAGGTTGTCAGCAGGCACACAAAAATGCTCCGGCGGGCGCCATGGCACCCGCGGGCACCGCGTTGGGGACCACTGGTATAAGGCAACACCTCCTCCCTTTTTTCCATGTTTATCCTTCCTGAGCAAGCTGTACCCTTCCGTACAAACATTCCAATCATGTATATTATCCCACCAAGTTTCTGTGATGCCAACAATGTCATAATTGTACTTATTTATTAGCACTTTCAGTTCTTCCTGCTTATTTCCCATAGTTCTCACATTTGAATATAGGCATCTAAGTTCCTGATTTGACCTTGAAAGAAGGATGAGAAAATCTGAAAGCAATACGATTATTGTTTTATATTATTCAATCACTATTTTAAATAATAACAGTGAGCATATGAATTCTGTCTGAATGGTGATGTTAGTGCTCATTAGTAGTAGCCCTCTCTCCCACCCGTCCAATCCCCAAATGGTAATAATATGCAATGCTAATCTATATAGCTATCGGTTAGGAAGAAAAGGCTCCTGGTGGTCGAGGGGGTGGGGAGAGAGGAAAGGCTCCTGGTGGCTGGGGAGGCTGGAGCAAGAGAAAATGTCCCTGTTGGCTGGGGGGAATCTGGGGGGGGGGAGGCCCTACTGGATGGGGCCTCCTGCCCTGAGCCCCTCCTTACCCCCCATTCTCGCACACATATACACCCGCCCCCAGCGTCCTGCACTGCCCCCCACACACATCCCCAGGGCCCTGCCCTGACTCCTGCACCACTCATCCACTGCCAGCTCCCTGCCCTGAAAGACCTGGGCAATACCATGTAAGTCTTCTAGTAATAAATATGTAATGCTAATAATAATAGTAATATTGGGTAAGTAGCCATTAACAATGATAACAGTGAACAGTAATATAACAATTACCACCAAATCAGGGCACTCTCTGCTTAGCCCTGTGTAACTCTGCCGGAAGGTGATGAGGCTAATGAACGAACAGTTCAGGCAAATGATAAATATTTAGCAGTATGGCAGTCTGTACTGCTCCAAGCAGGTGTCTGGGCGTCTGCTCCCGTGCAAGCTGGTGGCAGGGGCTCCCAGCTCCAGTGCTGTCTCTTCCAGGCATAGGGAAGGACCAAAGCCACACCATGATTCAATTGCTCTGCGGCCTTTAAGGTACCTGTCTCCTGTTTTTGCATGGGTCAATCTCTCCAGGCCAGGACTATCCCTTCTTTGAAGCACTGTCCTGGGGCTTCTGTAAGGGTGTTTGTGCTGTGCTGCCAGTGGTCCAGTTTGATGCTGCAGGATTAGCCCAGATATCTTGGGGGGTTTATCTTAGAAGTGGCAGCGCTACCTGTTACTGAGGCATCACTCTGCCATGCTCCCACAGCCATCCCATCCATCACAAAGTGAGGGACGGGCAACCTGCATTGAGAGAAGGAGACAGACCCTCAACTTGCGAATTCAGGCAGTGCAACCACTCCGGTGCGGAGAACTCCCTGATTCGCCCTCCCTCCCACCCGTCCAATCCCCATGAGAAAGCAAAGTGACAGCTGAGCAGCTGTTCCTAACTCTGACAGTAGTTTGAGAGCTTGGGGCTTGGCCACTCTCCTGAGACCCTGCAGAGTCTCTGCAAGGAGCATGAGACAAGAAGTGTCCAGGTACAGCGCAGGGCAGATGGGAGACTCCTTTGCTTTCAGTTCCCATATCTAATCTTCCACCTGCAGCCTCAGCTCTGGGTGGCCCCCAACCTCCCTGGATTTTACAGCAACTATCCCAAAGGAGTAAATCTCCCTCCTGGGGCTCCTCAAGGCACTTCCCTGAATCCTCCTCCTAGTCCCATTCCTGCTGCTTAGTGCTGACCTTCTGGACTTGTCTATGCCATGCAATGGGAGGATGAGATCCTGGAGAGGCACCTTCCTACACCAATGAGAGCAGCGGGACCAAACGATACAGTTCCTGCCCCCCAGAATCCTGAAAATTGTGTTTGGGCTCCCCAAGGAAATGGGGCAACATCGGTTATCCCACTGGCTACGAAGGACATTGTGACCTGGTGTCCCACAAAGTCCTCTGCTCAAAGGTGACAGTGGAGGTGCTACAGTAGGAGGAGTTAACATCCCATTAAAACACATGGGATAGGTCACCCCTTTGAGCAGTTGTTTCAGGAAGACACCACTGCACCTCACATCAAGCCACAAGAGCTAGAAATTTCATTGTTGTTTTAAATGAAAACTGAAATGTCAAATTAATCACATGGCTCCATGAACTTGACCCTAGGCATAGGCCTCTAGCGCTTAGGCCTTAATGTGGCCTGTGTGTTGGAGGGCCAGCAAAGACTAGTGCTGAGGATGAGTTATTGTGGGAGTGGGGAGAGGAGTAGGGTACAACCAAGAAAGAAATATAAAAAATCAACAGAATTGAAGAGGCAAAAAATGACTCTGTCTAAGCATCTCAGAGCCCGTTTACAGAGGGTGTAGCTTCAGAAGCCTCTCTGGCACATTGCTGCTGACTAGTGAAAACAAATTGGGAAGTTCAGGTTTCAGTTGGTGATTTTTTTGTATATAAATGTTTATAAAATGCATTACATTTATGTACGATTCAGAATTGCTCTTGCTAACTTTCTCTGCTAAAGTGCATGGCTCAAACCTTGAGGGAAAAGTAATTATAAACTTGGCTCAGAGTGTGGAAGGCTCTTTGCTCAGTTGGGACTTTGGCTGTTCAATATGCATTTTTTTCTCCTTCTGCACGGTGAAAGGGCCCCGTTTAACTTTGTAATGGTAGCATGATATTTGAAGGGTGCAGACAGATAATTCTTTGGTTGGGATTGGCAAACATCCTCCTCCTGAGCCAATCAGCTACCCATACTGTGCCTTTCTCCAGCACCTGGAGATGAGGGATTGAGAGCATCAGTGGTCTTGGCATTGCAGGGCTAGTGTTTTGGGATGTCCCAGTCTCAGTGCTGGAAGGGGGAAGGGCACAGTTTCCCTCCCAGCCTTCCGCTTCTCAGCCAGAGGCTGCAGCGCATGAGCTCCTGAGCAAGGCCAGTTGCGCGGAGGTCCCATGAACATGTCCAGGCCCTGTGGAGGAACAGGCTGCTGCAGGGCTCAGGAGGCATGGAGAGATCATTCTACTTGTAAAGGGGTGAGAGTGGAAATAACTGATGATGATGATGAAGTGGCTGGAAGAAGGTCAAGTGAGTGTCTCACAGCAAGCCTGAGAGCTGAGGGCTGGCCTGGCCAGCTCATCAGCTGCCAAACTGAAGTGCGCCATAAATGGTCAGCACAAAATCTGCCTGGTGGGCTTTGAATCAGTACTAAGAGCAGTAAGGGGAAGAGGGCCTGAAACATTAGCCAATGTATTAGAGGCCTGAGCTAAAGTGGTCAAAACCCCACTGGTATGAAGCAAAGCCATACTGTGCGCAGGAGGCAGGCACAGGGGTGGCACTTCAGAAACACATGGCAGAGAGAACTCACATCAGCACATCCCAGAATCATAGAATCATAGAATACTAGGACTGGAAGGGACCTCGAGAGGTCATCGAGTCCTGTCTCCTGCCCCCATGGCAGGACCAAATACTGTCTAGACCATCCCTGATAGACATTTATCTAACCTACTCTTAAATATCTCCAGAGATGGGGATTCCACAACTTCCCTGGGCAATTTATTCCAGTGTTTGACCACCCTGACAGTTAGGAACTTTTTCCTAATGTCCAACCTAAATCTCCCTTGCTGCAGTTTAAGCCCATTGCTTCTTGTTCTATCCTCAGAGACCAAGATGAACGAGTTTTCTCCCTCCTCTTTATGATACTCTTTTAGATATCTGAAAACGGCTATCATGCCCGCCTTCAGTCTTCTCTTTTCTAAACTAAACAAACCCAATTCTTTCAGTCTTCCCTCATAGGTCATGTTCTTTAGACCTTTAATCATTCTTGTTGTTCTTCTCTGGACCCTCTACAATTTCTCCACGTCTTTCTTGAAATGCGGTGCCCAGAACTGAACACAATATTCCAACTGAGGCCTAACCAGTGCAGAGTAGAGCGGAAGAATGACTTCTCGCGTCTTGTTCACAACACACCTGTTAATGCATCCCAGAATCATGTTTGCTTTTTTTGCAACAGCATCACACTGCTGACTCATTCAGCTTATGGTCCACTATAACCCCTAGATCCCTTTCTGCCATATTCCTTCCCAGACAGTTGCTTCCCATTCTGTATGTATGAAACTGATTGTTCCTTCCTAAGTGGAGCACTTTATATTTGTCTATATTAAACTTCATCCTGTTTACCTCAGACCATTTCTCCAATTTGTCCAGATCATTTTGAATTATGACTCTATCCTCCAGAGCCGTCGCAACCCCTCCCAGCTTGGTATCATCTGCAAACTTAATAAACATACTTTCTATGCCAATATCTAAATCGTTGATGAAGATATTGAACAGAGCCGATCCCAAAACAGACCCCTGCGGAACCCCACTTGTTATACCTTTCCAGCAGGATTGTGAACCCTTAATAACTACTCTCTGAGTACGGTTATCCAGCCAGTTATGCACCCACCTTATAGTAGCCCCATCTAAGTTGTATTTACCTAGTTTATTGATAAGAATATCATGCTTGACTGTATTAAACGCCTTACTAAAGTCTAGGCATACCACATCCACCGCTTCTCCCTTATCCACAAGACTCGTTATCCTATTAAAGAAAGCTATCAGATTGGTTTGACATGATTTGTTCTTTACAAGTCCATGCTGGCCGTTCCCTATTACGTTGCCACCTTCCAAGTGTTTACAGATGATTTCCTTAATTACTTGCTCCATTATCTTCCCTGGCACAGAAGTTAAACTAACTGGTCTGTAGTTTCCTGGGTTGTTCTTATTTCCCTTTTTATAAACGGGCACTATATTTGCCCTTTTCCAGTCTTCTGGAATCTCTCCTGTCTCCCATGATTTTCCAAAGATGATAGCTAGAGGCTTCTAGGATGCATTTCATCAGGCCCTGGTGACTTGCAGGCATCTAACTTTTCTATGTGATTTTTAACTTGTTCTTTTTTTATTTTATTTTATCTTCTAAAACTACCCCCTTCCCACTAGCATTCACTATGTTAGGCATTCCTTCAGACTTCTTGATGAAGACCGAATCAAAGAAGTCATTGAGCATCTCTGCCATTTACAAGTTTCCTGTCACTGTTTCTCCCTCCTTACTGACCAGTGAGCCTACCCTCTCCTTGGTCTTCCTCTTGCTTCTAATGTATTTATTAAAAAGTCTTCTTGTTTCCCTTTATTCCCTTTAGATAGTTTGAGCTCATTTTGTGCCTTTGCCTTTCTAATCTTGCCCCTGCATTCCTGTGTTGTTTGCCTATATTCATCCTTTGTAATTTGTCCTACTTTCCATTTTTTATATGACTCCTTTTTTATTTTTAGATCATGCAAGATCTCGTGGTTAAGCCAAGGTGGTCTTTTGCCATATTTTCTATCTTTCCGATGCAGCAGAATAGCTTGCTTTTGGGCCCTTAACAATGTCCCTTTGAAAAACTGCCAACTCTCCTCAGTTGTTTTTCCC